>NC_034597.1:9592253-9597505 GCF_900095145.1 Mus pahari | reverse complement strand
CAAGACCATACCTCCTAAGTCTCCCCAGAGCCACACCTCAGCCAGCAAGATCATACCTCCTAAGTCTCCCCAGTGTCACCGACAGTGGGCCAAATGGTCAAATCCCTGAGCCTGTGCAGACATCAGAACAACTGTTTTTCCTCTGTCTGAGAATATCTGGCAAAATAGAAAGACTGGCAATCCTATTTTTATAAAGCTTGATGCATCTCTTAAATATAGACCCTCAGTCACACTCACAACAGCTATTCATATACCATTTCAATAATCTGCTACCTTGGTGTGTGTGTGTGTGTGTGTGTGTGTGTGTGTGTGTGTGTGTGTGTGTGTGTGTATGATAAATACGTGTTATACATGCTCTGTGCATATGAGTTGTGTGCATGCTTGTGTGTGTGCATGTGGCAGCCTGGAGTTGATGTCAGAAATCATTCTGAATTGCTCTTCCATTTCATTCATAGTCAAGGCCTCTCAATACAACCCAAAGCTGGACAGTACATCTATTCTCAATACCCAGCTTGCTCTGGACAGCTATCAACTTTCCAAAGCTGAAATTACAGAGTGGTTTACCATGCCTACTTGGTATTTTGTGGGTTCTAGGGACTCTGGTCTTCACACTTGTGGGGCACTGGACCATGTCCCTAGTCCTAATTAAAAGCTCTTAATTGGCTTTAATCTTGATTCTGTCCCTGGGCAATGTAATTCTGTAAAATAGAATGAGCATTCCCAGGAGCTGACAGAAGTGGTGGCTTTCACAGACAGAAAGGACTGAAGTAAACAGAAGCAACTCGAAGTGGACTGAACATGGCAGAGAGACCTTCTCAGTCAGATGGAGACTGGGAGATGTAACAGAGATATAAGACTGCTTTGCCAACACCAGTTTCTGTTCCTGTGGGTGGCAAAGCAGACACAATGCTGCTAATACACCAACTGATACTGGCCTGCTTGGGAAGTCATAGGTTCTCTCTTTAATTATGATTTCTGGGAAGATCAGATAAGTTGCTTGCATTCAGCCTGGCGATGTGGTTCTGTTGTGATGAACAGACTTCAGGGTGTCATGCTCCCAACTGGTGCATATGCTGCTGACCCAAGGACCACACTGAGGATCGACGGCATCTGGGCCAATGAGAGTCTCAAGCCTGGCCTGAGGGGATTGATGAGTGGGTGAGATTATCTCGCATATGTTCTCCATGTTTCTTTGGTTCCACAGAATTCAGTCTCAGAAGTGCCTGGGAGATAACAGCCTGAGGTTACTTCTGTTGCACCCCATCACTGAGTTGTGTCAGACTGACTTGCCAAGTCTCTCATTTTCTGCACCTGATGGCACTTACACAGACCTCGGTAAAAACGTCTTCGTGGACTAATTTATAGCATGTTCAAAACAAACAGCAGCAAACTGGGAAGTATAGGCAAATAGGATTAACTGGAGAAACAAATTACTGCCAACTTTTATTAACTTCCCAATAGATCTGTTTTTCTTCTTTCTGGGTCACATGCATGCATAGTGTTATGCAATATTTAAAAAACTGTACTAGAAAACCAGGAAATATCTGGGTGTAGGGTGCATGCATGTAATCCCAGGGCATAAGATGTTGAGGCAGAAGGATTACTATGAGTTCTAGGACAGCTTGGGCTGGTATAAGAATATTAGTTAGCTAATAATATATCCAAGAAACAAAACAAAACAAAACAAACAAATGCCCCTAAGTCAAAAAACTATCACCACCTGGAAGGAAGGCAAAGATTCTATACATATATACTATACATATATACATTACAGCCTCGAGAATAATCAGCTTCAGTGACTCACATTGCTTCACACACTTTCTCTCTCGTTTACATCCTGTTTCTGACTTCTATGGTTCTGATTAGTTTGTGAATTCATCAGTGATCTTTAGAATGGCAATGTTGATATGATGGCCCTTTAAAAGGCAGACTCACTGGGGTCACACTGCTCTTGGAAGGACTAGGAAAGCTTTTATGGGACCCCTGGCCTTTCATAAGAATTGTTACAACAGTGAGAATGACTGGGGGATTGCAGTGTGGTTTCCCATCTCCAGACAAAAATCTCTTTCTCTAATTGCATGCCCACTGTAATGATGTCACCCTGATAGTTCCAAGAACACTTTGGGATAGGCCTTATCTTAGGTTTGAACCTCCAAACCTTGAGTTAAAACTTTTTTCCTTATAAAGTTTCCTTATTCACATTTTTTGTTGTTGCAGTAGTAATACAAAACTATACATGAATGGATGTTATGCAGACAGTATTATATCATAGAGTATCTGCTTAAAAAGAATGTGAAAAGAAAATTCACCAGACTTTATTCATTGCAAACAATGCCACCGTTTCCCAGTTAGTAGCTCTCTGCTAATTTCTCTAAGAGAAAAGTGTACTTCCAGCAAAGGTTTCAATTAGAGATCTGAAACTATATGCTTTTTAATTTATTTTTCTGTGGGAGATAGAACTTATCCTATCTAGTGACATATATAATTTGAAGGGACAACATATCACCTCTGATGAATATGTGTAAAGGATTCAGATGTGAATCTACTTTCTTTAGTCATCCAGTTTGGCTGTCTGACGGACAACTGAGCTGGAAGAGTATGCAGTAGCAGTTTGAGCTGATTTTGTTGGTCATGGATGGCTATACTCACTTTGACCTTTCATTTCCTCCCTGTAAAGGAATTAATTAGTGTGCCCACATGCTGACAATACAGTTTGCCCACATCTTCAAAACCAGAGTATCACCACCAGGAATTCACTGATGTAGACACTTCATTGGGCACTATCAAATATCCTCTGGGTTAAATTAGCATTTATCCTGGACCATGCCTTGGGTTAATTTGAAGAACATCTGTATCATGGCTGTTGAATTATCACTTCTTAGATTTTGGTTTTAAAACTGTATCTTAAAGAGTCCAGTGATATTTTGAAGCTTATGATTTCGATTAAAATTAAATAATAGTTGTGGTATGGATGAGAAATTTCTCCATAGGCTCATGGATTTGAAGTGGTGACAGTGTTTGGGAGGGTGATGGAACCTATAGGAGATGGAGCTTGCTGAAGGAAGTGAGCCACTGGGAGTGAGCTTTGAGAGTTTATAGCCTACCACTACTTGCTGGCCTCCTGTTTGCTGTGTGCAGATGAAATGTGACCAGCTAGCTTCCTGCTTCTGCTTCCATGCCTTCTCAGTCATCATTGACTCTTATTCCTCTAGAGCTTTAAGCTAAAACAACCTGTCTCTGTTTGAACTTGCTTTGCCATAGCAACAGTGCAACTGGGCACATGTCACTTTACCTTTTGTGGACTCAAGGTGGGCTGGTTTCCTTCCTTCCTTCCTCTCCCTCCCTCCCTCCTTTCCTTCCTTCTTTCCCCAGTAGTATCTAGTGAAGCTGCTGGGTTACATCTACAGTAAGATAGACTTTGTTTTGGGACACAGGCACAGCAGCAACCCTAAAGCTTCACGGAGCAATGGCTAACCGTCCTGGGAGAGGCACATGCTCATTTTTTTTCTTCAAATCCATTTGTTTTCAACACCACACTGATTGCATGACTTATTATCTCTGCTACTGTTTGCAGTTTGAAATTTGACCAGAGGGGCGCACCCTTTTGATACTGCCAGCAAGTACTGTCCCTAGTTCCAGCAGGCTAGGCATGGAACTCCTCTGAGGTTTGAAGAAGTCTTGAAAGCTAACATTCTCTCATCTGAATTGAGTAGCAGCTGTATATTTGGTTCTCTGAACTCTGTCTTGATGCCTTTCACATAACTTAAGCTTTGGAGCCTAATCGCATGCTCTCATTCCTGACTGCAGAATCTCCCTGCTCTGTCTTAGGCTTCCTGCAGCAAACTGCCTGCTCTGTGGCTGGTACTTCCTCTTCTAAGCATTGCTGAAACATGGACTCTGGTGTTTGGGTTTCAATATGAATGTAAATATTGGTTTGAAAAGGAAGACTGAAAGCAATGTGTAACAGCCTACAGTTTGAAAAGAACCGACATGTCATATTTTCTTCATGCTAAAAATTTTTACAGCTTTGGAAAACTAAAAGTTAAAACTTGAAAAATTTAAAGTGTTCTGATAGTTTGTTCCAAGCATTAATAGTTATTATAAGACTGGGTCACCTAGGGCGCAGAGTTTGCGGACACCCTTACTGTCCGTAGAGGACTGCCCACAAGATTTTAGGATCATTGGTGAGTGGAACACAACTTCTGCTCCAATCCAATCAGGCACGGGACATAAGACAGCACTAGGGAAACAGAGAAACAGCCAGACTAGGGGCACAAGTCCCTTCTGGTCTGTGCCAGCACCAGGTCACCTAGGGCGCGGAGTTGACGGACACCCCCATGGTCCCTAGAGGACTGCTCATGCGATTTTAGGATCACTGCGGAGGCAGCTGAGTGCTCCGGAGGAATCTCCACACCGCAGGTCCTCGGGATCACTGGTGAGTGGAACACAATCAACTCTAGAGAATCCAGGTGGGGCTTGTGCCAGCAGGAACAGGGACAAAGGAACACCTCCCATCCAGAGTCGGGGTTCTGGTCCGGTCTGGCCACCCCTGCCATATGTCTTCATAACCCCAGTGGAGGCCACTGAGCACTCCTAAAGACTCTCCACACCACAGGTTCTCGGGATCACAGGTGAGTGGAACACAATCAACTCCAGAGAATCCAGCAGAGGCAGCAGAGCACTCTGGAAGACCCTCCACACTGCAGGTCCTAGGGATCACAGGAGGAGAGTTGACCTACAGGGAGGGCTCTGACCCCAGGACTCGAAGGAGGATCAGAGCTCCAGACTCCTGGACACCTGCCTTGCAAGAGGAGAGCTTGCCTGCAGAGGGTGCTCTGACCATGGGACACAGGGGAGAGTTGGATACCCAGGAGTGCTGACAGAGGCTAACAGACTCACAGGAGGATCAAACTCCAGCCAGAGTCAGCTTGACCATTAACACCAGAGATTTCCAGATGGCAAAAGGCAAACATAAGAATCTTACTAACAAAAACCAAGAACACTGGGCACCATCAGAACCCAGTACGTCCACCACAGTGAGTCCTGGATACCACAACACACCCGAAAAGCAAGATGTGGATTTAAAATCATATCTCATGATGGTGGTAGAAGATTTGAATAAGGACATTAATAACTCACTCAAAGAAATACAGGAGTACAATGCTAAACAAGTAGAAGCCCTTAAAGAGGAAGCACAAAAATCCCTCAAGGAATTACAGGAGACCACTGCTAAACAGGTAGAAGTCCTTAAA
>NC_034597.1:9585319-9592242 GCF_900095145.1 Mus pahari | reverse complement strand
TGGATCAAAGAACTACACGTAAAACCAGAGACACTGAAATTGATAGAGAAAGTGGGGAAAAGCTTCAAAGAAATGGGCACAGGGGAAATATTCCTTAACAGAACAGNAATGGCCTATGCTGTAAGATCAAGAATTGACAAATGGGACCTCATAAAATTGCAAAGGTTCTGTAGGGCAAAAGATATTGTCAATAAGACAAAGAGGCCACCAACAGATTGGGAAAGAATTTTTACCAATCCTAAATCTGATAGAGGACTAATATCTAATATATACAAAGAGCTTAAGAAGCTGAACTCCAAAAATTCAAATAACCTCATTAAAAAATGGGGTACAGATCTAAACAAAGAATTCTCAACTGAGGAGTACTGAAGGGCTGANAAGCACTTGAAAAAATGTTCAACATCCTTAATCATCAGGGAAATGCAAATCAAAACAACCCTGAGATTCCATCTCACACCAGTCAGAATGGCTAAGATCAAAAATTCAGGGGACAGCAGATGTTGGCAAGGATGTGGAGAAAGAGGAACACTCCTCCATTGCGGGTGGGATTGCAAGCTTGTACAACCACTCTGCAAATCAGTCTGGGGGTTCCTCAGAAAACTGGACATAGTATTACCAGCAGATCCAGCAATATGTCCTCTAGGTATACACCCAGAAGATGTTCCAACTGGTAATAAGGCCACATGTTCCACTATGTTCATAGCTGCCCTATTTATAATAGCCAGAAGCTGGAAAGAACCCAGATATCCCTCAACAGAGGAATGGATACAGACAATGTGGTATATTTACACAATACTGGAGTACTACTCAGCTATTAAAAACAATGAATTTATGAAATTCTTAGGCAAATGGATGTATCTGGCGGATATCATCCTGAGTGAGGTAACCCAATCACAAAAGAACTCTCTTGATATGCACTCACTGATAAGTGGATTTTAGCCAAGAAACCTAGAATACCCAAGATACAATCTCCAAAACACAAGAAAATCAAGAATAAGGAAGATCAACACGTGAATACTTCATTCTTCTCCAAAAATAGGGAATAAAATACCCATGAAAGAAGTTGCAGAGACAAAGTTTGGAGCTAACATGAAAGGATGGACAACCCAGAGACTGCCCTACACGGGGGTCCATCCCATAATCAGCCACCAAATGCAGACTATATTGCATATCCCATGAAGAAATTCCTGAAAGGACACTGATATAGCTATCTCTTGTGCGACTATGCCAGTGCCTGGCAAATATAGAAGTGGATGCCCACACTCATCTATAGGATAGAACACAGAGACCCCAATGGAGGAGCTAGAGAAATTACCCAAGGAACTGAAGGGGTCTGCAACCCTGTAGGTGGAACAACAATATGAACTAATCAGTACTCCCAGAGCTCCTGTCTCTAGCTGCATATATAGCAGAAGATGGCCTAGTCAGCCATTGTTGGGAAGAGAGGCCCCTTGGTCTTACAAACTTTATATGCCCCATACAGGGGAATTCCAGGGCCAAGAAGTGGGAGTGAGTGGGCAGGGGAGCAGGGAGGGGGATAGGGGTCATTCAGGATAGCATTTGAAATGAAAATCAGGAAAATAACTAATAAAAAATCTAAAAAATAGTTATTTTAAATTTTGGAAATTTTAATCCTGACCAAGCAATCTGGTCTGACCTTCTCAATCTAGCATATGAAGAAGGTGAAACTATTACTTCTGATGTCTCTGCTGTCTCTTTTCTAGAATGTTCTGTGATGTGGGGGAGCCAAAAGGGAAGACATATACCTAAGTGATGGTTCAGAGAGCCACAGTTCACTGCCACCACCCTGCTCCATTGGCTGCTTGTGGCTACACATGTAGTTCTTGTTTGCTTTATACATGCTCTAGTATGATGGCAATGTGTGTTTTGTTCTGGTTTTTGAGAGTAACCTGAGAGACTTCTTCTTGTTTCTTGTCTGCCACCTGATTGATCTTTACGAACTGATAGGAGCAGTTGTCAACCCTTGTTTCAAAGCTGAAGCCCTAGTGACTTTAAAGATAGGACATGAAAAGCATGTAGCTTTATCTATGGTTCTGATTCAGTAGTCTAGTCTAGTCTGCTAGACACTCAAGTGTGGAAAATGCTCTCTCCAGGTAATTAGGACACACAATGAAAGTCATGGTAAGTTTCATTTGCCCCTGAAGTAGTCTCCCTTAGCACCCCCACCCCCACCTCCACACACTGTTTACATGTCCAGGGACTGAAAAGGAATGAACCTATAGTCCTTTACAGAATAAGAAGAGGGGACAGACAAACACAGAAGTCCTCAAAGTTGTTTCTGAGTTTCCTTTCTTTTGCTTCTGTAGAAGCATTCAGAGGGAAGCTACTGTGGTATTGTAGCTCACTATATGACTCACTAAGCAACACTGTACAGCAGTTTCTAATCCCTTCTATTGGGTTACCACTTAGTATATAGCTGACACTGAATTGACATTCACACAACTCATCTGAAGAGTTCACCTTTAAGGCACCTACTCATTCACTTGTAAACTCACTGTTGACCATGCACTCATGTTGTGGTGACAATCTGAGCTTAGAGAGCAATATTGGTTGGCTCAAATCCAGGCTCCATTCTTTCTCCACATTTTGACATTGAAACAAGTATTAAATCTCAATTTTGTTATCTGTCAAAAGGAAAATTCTAGAATCCCCTCCACTGGAGGTAATATGAGAAGATGTACTTTAAAGTACTTGTTTCTGGGCAAAAGAGATCTTGTTAATGCAGAGGACCCAGGTATGAATCCCAGCACCTACATAGAAATTCATAACCATCTGTAACTCTAGTCCCAGAAGATCCAATGCCCTTTTCTGACTTCCAAAGTCACCAGGTACCTGTATGCTACACACACATATATATTCATGTAAAACACTCATACCCATAAAATAAAAGGAGATAGGCCTTAAAAACTAAAACAATTGTTTCTTTGTCTAGGGTTTGACAACCATATGTGGACTGTCAGTAGCTGAATTACCTAAAGTGCTGTCATTGGCCTGGGTCCTTGAGGACACAATGATGGACATGCAGATGATGTCAGGGGTGTCAGGGGTAGCAGTGAGGTGGCAAGCATCAAAGTTGAAGTCAGCATCTGTGGTAATGTCTGAGGAGCATCTCCATGGAGCTCATATCTCTGTGGCTGACAGCAGTGTGTGCTCAGGGAAATAAAGTTAAATAGAAGTAATCTGCCAATCACACAGAAGTCAGCCTTGCATCACGGGGAAGAGATTCCTGCCATTTGTAAATGTTTTATGAAGATTTTCATAGATAATATGCTTTAAATGTTTACGGGGTCTGTATCTTTTTATTTTTTAAGGGATGGAGATGGACTAATAAGCTATCAATTCCATGACTTACAAAGGGAGAAAGAAAATATCCCATGCAACAGAAGGTGCTGAGGAGGATACTATGAAGGAAGGATGAGGTACCTCTGTCTGCTGAACTTGTCTGCCCCAAACCCTGCTGCAAACCTGGATTTCAGCAGCCCTGCCCCCTGTAGACTCTACCCTTCTGCTGATTTGGTTTTCATTGTGACTGGGGGGTGGGGAGGAAGGGATCTCCTGGTACCCAGTGAGTAAAGGCTGGGGTGTGACAGACATTCTGCCCTATCTGTATCTATACATCACAGTCCCTTATAGCAAACAAATGGCTGCTTCAAAACATCAGCCAATAGCATTGAGGTAAGTTAGCAGTTTTAAATCTATATGTGTGGAAGTCACTGGATCCTCTTAACCTCTACCCTAGAATTCCTGCAGGTCTGGGTTGTTGCAGGGTCAGGGGCCTCAGCCCAGCAGTTCCCTGTCAGATATGAAACCCAAGACCTCTGTACATTTTGTCACTTAGAGAAGTTCTGGCTGGGAGGTCTCCACATTACAGTTATGGCATTTGCCAAGGCAAGCCATTTAGTTAGTTATGGAAATGCATGGAATGAGACTAGAAAGCTGTAAGTCTTCAGTTGTGCCTTCTGCCCGTGTTCCTCACAGTTTCCATGGGGAAAAGCAATGTTGCACATTAGTTGAAGCTATAAAGAATGAATAACACTGTCTCTAAAAAGTTATATTGAGAAATCAGCTCTTATATTAAGTAATCAGAATTTTGGATTAAGGGTGGCATCATTAATAATACATCCATATGCCAGTAATTTTGCTATAAGAATTGCTCCACAGAACTTTTTTTTTTTCATCAAGTTTGTTTCTTTCCAAATAGACTTCTCTACTTTGATTCTTTTTAACAAAAGTTTGGGAATTTAATTGAGTTAAAGAAATCCATGATACTGTAGAAGTAAAAGATTAAAAGGAGGCACTATAGAATTCCAGAGAAAAGATTCATTACACCCTACAAGCACATGTACTTTCTTTCTCTCTCCCTCCCTGTCTCTGTCTTTGTTTCTGTCTCTCTGTCTCTGTCTCTCTTCCTCTAGGGATTCTTATTTTATTAGGTGAATTGCACACAGTATCTAAAAGCTATTTTAGTGTGTGACTCACCTCTAGTATTAGAAAACAAAGAAACAGACATGACGTTTCCTGTAGAGAAGCAGATGAGAGAACAACAACTTTGGCTCTCATAGTGTTGGACAGTGTTCTAGTTTGTTTTTCTGATGCCACAATAGATACCATGACCAAAGCAATCCTCAGAGAAAAGCATTTAATACATCTCACAGCTCACAGCCCATGTCAAAGGCAAGCCAACAGAGGCATCCAAGCAGGAACCTGGAGTCAGGAACTGAAGCAAGCTCATGGAAGACCTGGGTTACTTGTTTTCTCACAGGCTCGTGGTTTTACCTTTTTCTTACAGTTCAGTTCCTCTTGCCTGGAGAGGTACAACCCACTGTGGGCTGGGCCCTTCTGCATCAATTAGCAAGCAGGAAAATGCCCACATACATGCCCACAGGCCAATCTGATAAAGACACTTATTCACTTGAGGTTCCCTCTTACTGGTGTCAAGTAGATTAGCCATCACAGTGAGTAAGACTGGCTGGGAGTTTTGTGTGTTAAATAAAACAAACCAACTAGCCAGGTCCTCATTCTGTTTGGGAAGTTTGTGAACCCCTTGTCCAAGGACACAAAATGAGATATTTGTATTTTACACTCTGCTCTGCATCTCCAGGAAAATCCCATTTTTCCTTTTTGAATAGGCAGCATGATATTATACTTTTTTTACAAAAGGAGGGCATAAATGTTCATCTAAAAAGAATCCAGAACTATGGAAAAAAAGACATTTTTATGCCAACCCCTTATTAGAGTTGCAACATTTGACAAAACAAGCATTTAGAAAATTTAGTAATTATGGTGCATTGAACTAGCTCTCCTACTTATGTGGCTGCCTCCAGATTTTTAGCTTGTCTCCACTCACCTGTGATCCCAGCAGCCAGTTGGGCCTTCAGGGATGCTCAGCAATAAACAAGCACCATTCACTCCCCATACCACATGGGATGTTTCAACCTCCAAAACTCGATTTGATTGTTGCTTTGACAATATTAATGGAGTACTGAAAGAGTAACATGTCCAAGAGCTATGATTGGCAACCGTGCAAGGCGAGACCTCATAAACCAGTACTCTGAGGAACTGGCCCCAAGGGCTGACTCAGGAGCAAAGTTCTAGAGCCTTGTTCTAACTACTCCCACTTAGCTACATGGTATGTGGCTGGGGCCCTCCTCCATTAATAGATACCTGTTAATTTCCACTGATGGAGAAGGATGGCTGCATCAGATCCCAGTAGGAATCATCCTTCATTTTTCTACTGATATGAGGCAGCTTACCAAGATGTACATTCCCATCTTGAATAAAATATACTAAAGCATTATTTTCAAGCTATGTGTCCCAACCCATGTAAGTAGTCATTTGTTGGCAGTACATAAAAAAACAAAACAACAACACAACACCAGGAAAAGGCAAAGGATATAGCCAACTGGAAAGCACCAGAGTTCATCACATTGGGAAGAACTGTTTTGTAAACCTTTGCTTATGTTGCGGACATACCTCTTGTATACTTGGTCATAATGTTAATGCAGTCTATATCAGGGCTATGGCTGTCAGTTGGAGAGGCACCACCCAGAACAATGGCAGAAAGGTGGGAAGGAAGGACTTGCTTGTGAAGTAAAAGTTCTTCTGACTTCTGATGCTTGTGCAGAGAGCTGGCTGAGGAGAGGGAGGATAGAGGAGGCTCAGGGTTAAGTAGCAGGAGCCAGTGTGGGATTTCAAGCCATAGTCTGCTGTCCAAATAGGAGGGCTGGCAACTGGACAAGTGTGAGTTTTATTGCTGCTGATTATTAGCTGTATGAAGATGGAGGAATTTTTAAAGGAACTGAGCATAGGCTTTAAACCCCGGGGATGATCCTCAGGTATGCAACTCCACCCTAAAAAACGAAGGCTCATGAAATGTGTGGTTGACAATTTGCACAAAGTTCCAAGAGCTTAGAAAAGACAAACAAAAGTTCATGTGTGAGAGATGCATAGGGTTGTAGGTTGAAACACTAACAATTGCCAGCCTGTGGACATTCTAATCTACAACGATAGCAAACTGCTTCTGCCTTTATAAGCTCTGTGTGCCAAGCCTTCTCTACGTAAATGGCAGTATATTAATGTATGATCATGGATCATGCACTCGGTATTCATCTATCAGTCAGCCTTATTTACTTATTATTTTTGGAGGAGAACTAAAGATTAAAAATACAAGTTGTCTTTCAGGAATGATGCAGAAATTAAAATATAACTTGGCCTTTATTAGAGCTGCTACTCACAGAAGCCTCACCAACCCCAGGACATTTTTTCCTGGGCTGTGGGGATAATTATAACCCAGGCAAAGGCAACTGAAAAGCTGTCACAGTTTTTCTTTCATGTTTTATAAAATATTTTTAAGCACACTGAGATAGAACTCATTATCCTTACTTATTGGCATGACAAACACC
>NC_034597.1:9582195-9585009 GCF_900095145.1 Mus pahari | reverse complement strand
CACACACACACACACACGCACGCACACACACACACACACTAAAATCTCTACAGAGAACCATTTATCCACCCCCAGCCAACCCAGAATACTGGTCTGTTCCACAAAGCTGATAAGTATGAAATTCTTCCACTATCTCCATCTCTTTCTGTCCCCAGTGAGGCTGTCTAGAGCACCACACACCAGTCTCACTTTCTGCCAATGCTTAGCTTCTCCTGCCTGACTCTTAATTGTGGCAGAGTTTGCTCTTCTGAATATTATTTCCTTGTAGAGAGGAAATGGCCTAGGCTATGCTTCCTGTTTTATTTCCTCAGCCACCTAGAGAAATGGCCACAGCCAATTAAGTTTTCCACAATGCTTGAACTGAAAATACACTCAAGAAAAAGAAAAAAGCCAAGAAAAGCCCCAAACATTTGCATTTATTTGTGCTTTGCTTATAGATGTAAAGAGGGGTGGAGACAGTCCAGAAAGTTTAGTAAGTCACTTCGGTGACTCACACTGCGCATGTGTTTTCATGAGAACAGAGGGTTCTTAATGTCTGTTTGCCATGTTCTGCAAACAACTTCAGAGGCATGCGGCAGAGCCTCTATCTGTCTGAATTGACACAAGAGACGTACTACAAAAACAAAGTGTTCTTTTTTCAGCTAGCAGCAAACCATAGGCTTGTTCTCTGCCAACTCCTAGTGGACATTTTCTCCTTGAGTGTGTTCAGAGAACTGTGGTCACACTTCTGATTCACTTCAGTTTCTGCTCCCAAAGACATGAGCCACAACCAAGTGGCTAAAATATCATAACTAATTGCTTATTAGGGAAGAAACTTCTTTTGACCAACAAAGCCTGGTTTCTCTAGCAATTGGTCCCAAATAGGCATTATAAACCACCGCACCTAGTGGGACCACAGTTACTAATCTTGTAGCCCTGCAACCTGTTACCCCAAGATCCAGAGGGTAAATCTGTTGTCTAGTCCAGAGGCTGAGATTTTTCTATGCTTTGCCAGCCATGACTCTAAAGTAATTTTTTAGTTTTTTTCTGACAAGCCTTAATCTATAGAAGTGTCACGGGACACCCAGTGACCCCAGATGTCTTTATCCCACACCTGGCTGTGTCCGTATTGACAAGGAGCCTTTCAAGCACATCAGCTTTAGAGAGGGCTTGGCCCTCTCAGGTGACAACCTGAGAGCCTTACCCTATAGAGCCATTGTCTCATGACCACATTCCTTCCCCAGTAGGTCAGAGGTGAGCTGCATATAAACCCAACACTCAGGCCTTTGGTAAGAAGGGGAATGTGTGTGTGTGTGTGTGTGTGTGTGTGTGTGTGTGTGTGAATATGAATCAAGTACAAGCTATGCAGGTGTGAAGAGATGGAGACTCAGAACAGGAAGTCTTTTCCATAGTGACTTCTGCCCCTTTCAATTATTTACAGAAGACAGGTGGCTGCCCAAACCTCTCTCAGTGTGCAGTGCACAGCTGAGCTATGCTTGATTGTAAAGCACACAAGTCACAGAATATACAGGTTATTCTCAATGTTCTTAAGCACATTTCCAGCAACGGGAAGCCCCATGTTCTTGCACTTTGACATCGAGAGTGTAAATGAGCTCAATGCTGAGAGTACACACTCAACACCTCCCATTCCAATGTAAAGCCCACATAATGCCAGGTCAGAAGCTTTTCTGAGTGTTGACAAGAGATCCGAGGAGAAAATTCCTTTCTTAATTTCAAGTGATTAGCCAGGCAAAACAGGTCCACTAAAAAAAAATAATCATAATCATAAAATTACTCAGGCTGTGCTTATAAAGTGCATCTGAAACACATGGATTTTGTGTTCTGACCTATTCCTAAGACGTCTACTGATGTAAAAACATTTCCAATCCAAAGCAAATCTAAAACGCAAAGCATTTGTGTTTTTAAGAATTTTGAAGTTTTAAGAGATACCCACTGTGCCAGAATTTAAAATGTCTGTACCTTTCGAGTCCATGATTTTACCTGTTGAGATTACACACACACACACACACACACACACACACACACACACACACACACACGTACTGCATCCACAGACTTCCTGGCAAGCTGTATTAAAACATGGAGAAACATTGCTAGTAGCTTCCTCAGGAAGGCAGGCTGGGAGACAGGGAAAGATGGTTCAGCATTACTCTGTCATTCCTGGGAGCGTGTACTGCTTTTATTCAAATTCTCTTTTCAGAGCCCCCTGGTTTGGTAGCTACAAAAAGATGCTTTCAGCCCAGAGTGGAGTTAAGAACTAATCTAATACTCACACTTGGCTTGTGAATGGTAATGAGGCTCTGAACTGAAATCATCACAGTGTTCCCTCATCTGCTCCCTGGCCTGACTCGGGGCACATGGCCTTGGTTTGGACCCTTCTTCCTAGCTCAGTCAGAGACTCTGTCTTGTGTTTAGGAATAATCTTATCTCATGAGCAGAACTCAGGTTCTCAGTTTTGGGTCTGGAAAAGTAGTGGGTTTGGGATAAAAACGTCAATGGCTTCATCTCAGTTACAGTTCCCACAGGGTCATTAAAACTTAAGGATAGTAAACCATTAAGGGAGGGGGAATTTTGCTTGGAGACTCTCAGTAAAATTAGTCAGAAACATCAACTTCAGATTATAAAGTGCAGGTTCCAAACAGCTGGAGCTGCCTGGCCCTGCCTTTTGGAAGATGGTGGTCCCTGTCTTCCATGTGTGTCTCAGTTGTAAGAGCCCATCCCTCACTGTCTTCCAGGTGTGTGTCTCAGTTGTAAGAGCCCATCCCTCACTGTCTTCCAGGTGTGTGTCTCAGTTGTAAGAGCCCATCCCTCACT
>NC_034597.1:9573407-9581870 GCF_900095145.1 Mus pahari | reverse complement strand
CCTCACTGTCTTCCAGGTGTGTGTCTCAGTTGTAAGAGCCCATCCCTCACTGTCTTCCAGGTGTGTGTCTCAGTTGTAAGAGCCCATCCCTCACTTTTGCTATGACAGTTGCGCCATAACATATGTTCCAGTGGGATTTAAAACTGTGCTTGTTGGAATCCAACTGTCTCTCTAGAAATTCTAGAAAAAAGACTTTGGCAGAGAGCTCATGTAGCCTATTTCCTTGTCATCTATTGGGATGGAAGGCAGAGCATGTGGTAGATCAATCAGAGAACACAGCTGTTGTGTGCAGCACAGAGAAGCAGCCCAATGCTTAGGGGCCCTTGCTCCTGCCACACCAGCACAGGGGCTCTCTTTGGCTTTGTTTGCAAGTCTCAGATGCTCAGGGTCCAATCCAGCTCCACCACTGACTACCAATGTGGCTTCCTCATTAGGAGCATCTGAACCATTGGAGCCCTGTGTTGTAAAGGTGCTCTGAGCATTAATAAGAACATCACAAGGAGTTTTGCATGGCATGCCATTAATGGTCAATTTTGGTTTTGTACATAGCACTATCAGCACTTTGACTGAATGCTAGAAGTGGAGACTCTGGCTGCAGGGGCGGTGGGGGGGCTCCAGCTCCTTTTAGCCCTCTGGCTACTCTGAGGGTACTCTATCCCTGATGGCCTGTGAACTACACTGGGACATTTTAGTAGCAAGGAGAACTTTGGTGAATTTTTTTAATTTAACTACACTCCTAAAAATACCATTTGATGTAATTTCTCAGCTGTGAAGTTTCTGTTGCTCTTCTTCTCCTAATTTCTTGCACCTGCTACTGCTCACTGGCCTGTCCACAAATCAAGTATGAAACGTTAGCTGATTACAACCAAAATTATGTAAGCTCCTTGTGAAACTTCCCGAGTCCTTAGTTTGTGGTCCTCTGAAAGAGAATCACGCCTCTTAGCCAGCCAGCACCTGAGCAGGTTGCACTGTTGAGATGGGTTGTTAAAGAAGTGACTGAACCCTCATCAGAGTTCAGGGTCTCTCTTTCCAGTATCACCCACTCATTCTGCAGAGAGAACCTCCCATCATGGAGGAAGAACTGAAATACAACTGCACACTATATCTCACTAAGAGAAATCACACCTGAGATTCTAGCAATTCCCCATGTCTCCCTTGGGTGTATGTAAGTTTGTGGGAGCCACACTTGGTCTCAGAACCTGCAGTTCAAGTCTCTCCAGGAGTGTGACTTACCAGCACCGATTTTCCCTTCCAGGCTATGCATGTAACCAGGTTACATATATGCCTGGTGATACGAGAACATGTGACTCAAGGGATAGCCTAGGGACAAAAGGTACCACAGGGCAGGAAGAGTAATGAAATGGAAGTCAAATTCCAAAGCTAACTGACTCCAGAGCTTTGACTTTGAGAGATAGCACATCTCTAATTCATTTTTGATCTGAAGTTCTGTAATTTTCAGCTAAAGACTGTAATCCCCACTGATTTGATTCTAGGGGTTGAGGGGACTTTCCCTCAGCACTAGCTGCAATCTACCTTCTAGTAACACACTGTCACCCAGCGCAGTCATCCAAGTTAAAAGACACAGGATAGGGATTTCTCATTCAGATACAGCAAGATGAACAACCTACAAAATACTGCAAAATGTGTTAGTTTTCTGAAATATCATATCCAAAACTAACCAACCAACCAACCAGCCAACCCAAACACTACAATTCCTCATATAATCAGATTTTAAATGCTGTCCTTGGTCTGAAAACATAGCATCCTGGTTTCTTAAAACCCAAGTTAAATGTAAACAGGAGCAAATGTTAGTATGGGCAACTTTGAAAATCGTCAATTTTCACATTAGTGGGTGATGTGTGGCTCCTCTACCTATACACAAAACATTCTGCTGATTGGAAGATATGTTTTCCTTTTGGAAATATAATGCTATATGATAATTATAGGGCAGCTATGTCTTCCAGGCAGGACATGACCATGGCTGTCCTCCCTCAGGTTAGCCATAAGAGACCCTCATGAGAATGTGAAGAGAGACAGAGAGCCTATTCAAGAGATCCCCACAGCAAGTGATAATCTTAAAAACAAGTAAGTTAAGCAAGAAAACATTTGGTACATGTTGCCCCTGACACCACTGAGCAACTGGACAGAGCTTTTGACAAGCCGTAGCTGAGGAAGTTTTTGCTTTTTGTTTTTTTTTTTTTTTTAAGTATCAAGTGCTTATAATTATAATTGATTTTATTTTACATGTGTGGGTGTTTTGCCAGCATGTATGCCTGTGCATCATGCATGCACAGAACCCATGAAGGGCAGAAGAAATATCAGATGCCCTGGAGCTTGAGTTACAAATAGTTGTTAGCTATAATGTGGATCCTAGGAATCAAATCTGGAGTCTCTGGAAGAGCAGCTAGTGCCCTGACTATACAGCCATGTCTCCAGTTCAATATCTCAAGTATAAAGGCAAAATTCATTAAGATATTAAACTTCTCCTAGATATTTTTTTAAAACTTAAATTTTTATTTTAGCAAGTTTGCCAAGCACAGCATCATTCCCATGTTCTTAGGCTTACCTACACACCCAGGAAATGGGGGCATCCATGAGTTGGAGTCCTGGTACTCTGAGGCTTTAGTGTCAGGGCTGGGCCAACTGAACATCCTTAAGACTAGAGACTGAGTTTTGGCAGATGTCTGATTTCCCAGTTGCAGGAGGCTGCCTGGAGTGGGGAGCATTTAGAGATGTCTCACTGGTCAGGGAAGGGCATAGCTCCTTCCACAGTGTCTTTCATTGGAGACATTAATTACTATTGAGCAACTGAAACATGGCTACCACAACCAGCAATAGTCAGTGGCTTAGCTCTATTGGCTGTTGGCTGTTCAGGCAAGTACCCTGGTCTTTTAATCTAAATGGTACTTGCTCTAGCTCTTCACTTAGTTTTCAGTTTCTTATATTTACCTGTGCATCAACTCCACTGTCTTTTGATGTCACTCAGAATTAAATGTCAGACATCCTTGCATTTTACTCTAGTGTAGTCAAGAGCTTAGACTTAACCATCAGCATTAACCCACATCTTGAATGAAGGAAAGGCCAGGCCTTGAGGAGCTCTTTGATCTTCCATTAAAGTTCATTTGGAGGCAGGAGTTATTTGGAAAAATGAGACCCAACCATTAACTGGGTCAAATGACAGCATTGCTGTGGCTTTCTAGTTTAGGATATTGTGAACTTCAGTCAGAAGCTAAATGTCCAAAGCTTTTGCTAAGAAGCTATAAGCCAGTATCACAGGATGTGCAGCTCACTTCCAAATGCTGTCTTCTGCAATTACTGGATGTTTGGAGATGATTCATCTATCCTGTGTTAATTCCTGGCGATCTCTTAGCACAGGACCCGATTCAGAGGCTAGTTGTAAGATTTTATTTTGAAAAAAAAAAAAAAAGATTTTATTTTGGTGTGTGCATGTGCTCACAAGCATGCATAGGAATCTCTCTCTCTTTGTGTGCTTGTATCTGTGCACAGGAGTGCAGGTGCTCTCAGAGGCCAGAAGATGGTATTAGGTCCTCTGGAAACTAGAGTTTGTAGGCTGTTGTGAACTACCCAGTATGTGTAATACTGATAACTGATGCAGGACCCATGTAATAGCAGTATGTACTCTTAAATAATGATGTTGAAAAAAAGCCCGAGTCTAACAAAGGAGCATGGCCAGAAGGGATAGGTTGGTAATGCACAGCAACATGTTCTGTGCCCTGTAATGTTAGGATTTCTCAAGGGGGAAGATGGTTAACATCCTTGCTTCTGAGGCTTCACTTGTGGATCAGCATCTACTTCTTTGCTAATAATGTCAGGAGGCTCTCCCAGTCCCAGTAAACATTGTCTCTTGGATATAGTATGGGCACTATCTGGCACTTTAGAGGAGGGATCTTTCAAAGGTACTTTGTGTAAGGTAGAGCCCATAGGTTAGAAGGAGAAGACTCAGCAAGCACACAGTTAGGTGAAGCAACAAGTTTCCATCAGATCACAGGCATTCTTCATCCTAGAGTAACCTGACTTCTCAGCATCTACTGCCAACCTGGGAGACACTGGGTTTCCTCAGAGACTCTGCTTCCTGCATATCCTCCTCTTACTTAAAGGCAGTGAGGCAGAAGCAGAAGAACTACAAATGCAGTAGCTATAGAAAGGGATTGTGAGAGTATTTTGATTGCTTTAAAATTATCCTGTAGGCCAGAGAGGACAGTAAGGCCTTATAAAACAAATACATACTCATAGAAACATAAAAAAATTCTTGTATGTGGAAGTCATGAGCCTGGACAAACAGTGGCATGCTGATGAATTAGCTGAAGGCAAATAATTATTCCCTGGGTTCATCTTCTATTGAGAACAGCAGCTCCTTCCCTCTATCCAGCCACAGTGCCACAGGGCTCACTGCTGTGCCTGGGAGCTTTGAAAGATCTAGATGATGAACAATTGATCAGAAGTTCTGAGGTGTACCTAAGCTAAAATGTTTGATTTAAAACATATTTTTGAGACAGGGTTTCTTTGTGCAACAAACCCTGGCTAGCCTGGACTTACTTTGTAGATCAGGCTGGCCTGGAACTTACAGAGATCGACCTGCTTCTGCCTCCCTAGTTCTAGGATTAAAGGATTTTTTTTTTTTTTTTACAATTTTTAGTTATGTGTGTGTTTGTTGTGTATGTACATGGGTGTATACACACTTGTGTACATACATATGTGTACCCATGCATACATGAGAAGTGTGTCTTGCTCAGGTACAGTCTTCCTTATACCCTCCATGCCCTATTAACTCTTTTGTTCCCACTCTCCTATAGTGCCAGGGCTACAGGCACACGAAGCCACACCCAGGTTTTCGCACGACTGGGGATTTGACCTCAGGTCCTTATGTTTGACCAACTCTTGCTGTTACTCCTTAAGTCAGACCTCTAGCCCTGTAACATTTTAGAGGCTCTCTCACACAGCAGCTTTAAGAACCTGGGCCTCAGAATTTTTAAGTTTAGAGTCTCTCTCTCTCTCTCTCTCTCTCTCTCTCTCTCTCTCTCTCTCACACACACACACACACACACACACACACACACACACACACTGCTGATCTGCACCTCGGACTTGCTGAGTCTTGGAAGACGTAGGTGCAGACACATTACTCCTACTTTTAAAAATCCCCAAGGTCAGCTTGATATTCACTTTTTATTGAACATATCAGTCCTAAAGCATCGAATTTCTGTGGCTGGCAGTGTGCAAAAGAACTATGAAAACATACAAAGAACGTGATTTATTAAGAATTTCCAGCAGCTGGGTCTGGTATCCCAGTCAGATTTCATCATAAAAGAGGCTGAGGCAGGAGGAGGGCAAGCTTTGGGTTAGCCAAGGCTACACCGTGAGTTCCAGGCCAGCCTGGGCTACATGGTGACAGTGTCTCGGAAAAGACTTTATGCTTTGTATTAAAGTCTACCACCCGTGTAAACCTGTGCTCAGATTGTCCAACAACTGACCAGCACCTAGTTAAAAAAATCAGAAGTTTATCAGTCTCCAGAAGCTAACTACCCTACCCCCAGGAATTACCTTTACCCTCAGGAAACCACAAAAACAGCTTTTAATATTTTTATGTGTTTAAATACCATGCAATTGCAGTAAAACTGACCTGTTTTACTACAAGTAATTACTGAAAAATAATTAAAAGGCCAATAATATTTGAGACTAAATGGCCTATGACATCCTATGTCACTCTTATTTATGGTCATTGTAAATAAGAAAATGAGGCCAAGAAGAAACATGTCCCAGAAAGTCATACACTGGTAGTTATTGGGTACAAGTTTCAAGACCTGTCTGACATAGAGCTCATGCCTTGTCACAATGGTTCAGACAGGTGTCTGCATCATATACTATAAAGAGGAGAGAAGATGGAGTCATGAAGGCCATCTGTCCTCTGCCTTAAAGCAAGCACTCACCTCACATTTATAAGCAGTTGAGAATTTAATCTTCCACACAGCTCTACAAGTCAGCATGGTAATGTCTTTAAAGCATGCTTATGGAAATTGGTTGTTTCTTTAAAAATCTATTCCAGAAATACTTTGGGCTCTCTATGCACTTTTTTGTTTCTGAGGAGAGGGTGATTTATGCTCGTTGTAGATGAACTGATAGAAGAAACCCAGAGCTCTGCAGTGGGCCCGAGGGACCAAGATGAGAGTTTATGAGTGGAGCTTGTGACATTTCTAAGAGAAATCTCACAACAAATGCTTATTCTTCTGGCTCTTAAAATGTTTCCACATCTTTTCCTCAATGATCCCTGAGCCCTAGGTGTGGTTATATTGTAGATTTTTTAAAAATATATATATATATATATATATATATATATATATATATATATGTACAAATAACATTATAGAGACTGAGCAGGTTGAATTTATGTCTTTAGAAACATACCTGCATATCTGAGGGAGAGAGAGTGGGGTTGGGGAGAGACAGAAGGAGAGACAGACTCCAGAGTTTGTCTCAGCTCTGCTTGGAGCAAGTGGGCTCAATCATTTGAGCTGAGGATGCTTTCCAAGAAATTAACTGTGAGCTTTGTGAGAGCATCCTGGATTTGGTACAGGCACCCCATACCATCTGCAAACAGCCTTTGGAACTCACCCTCAACTCAGTTGGCTTGCGAGAGTCCCAGGAGTAATTACTCCACTCCTGCTGCTTATACAATTCTGAGGATCAAAGAGACAGTGTTTCTTCTTAGCACTGACTGAAGTTGGGGCATCTGGAGACTTTCCATGAGTAAGAGCATCCGAGTTCTTAACAGAACTCCCAGAATGCCTTGTGTTGTGGTTAAGTTCACCTTTAAGTCCTCATAAGTAAACATGCCAGATTTTATACCATTCAGTGCATGTGGTTTCTCTAGAGTAGAAAGTGGTGGACCTTCGAGGTGCATCTACCTGCTGCACACACCCTGGGAATGCAGGGAAGCAGCAGTGGCAGTGTACCACTCTGGTTACCTCCACCCCAACATGCCCACACTGCCTCTGAGCTCCAGCACTGATGTCTTCTCACTGATTAAGCAATAACTGTGAAAAACAACTGATTACATCTCTGGCTGTGTCCAATTGAGTGACAAGTCACTACCCCACTGTTCCCCAGGCTTAGAGGCAGAACCTTTCAGAACTCCTGGAATTTAGCATACAGTCACCACACAAGGAACTTGAGAGACTAGCTTGTGGGTTCTGCTAACTTGATGTTGAGCAATGGCTACCAGAGAGACTAGTGATAATGTGAGAATGTTTGGCTATGTGGAGAATGAAGGACGAATGAATACACTATCACAGGGGTTTTATTTCTCAAGACCTTCTACTTAAGCCCATAGAGGCCAGTTCTGGCAGGATCTACCAGCACTCTGTGCAAATTTGGGCAGTGTGGGCATGTTGAGGGTAACCAGAGTGGTACATTGCTCACTGCTGCTTCCCTGCATTCCCAGGGTGTGTGTAGCAGGGCAGATGCACCTCGAAGGTCCACCACTTCCTACTCTAGAGAAACCACGTGCACTGAGTGGTATAATACTTTCCATGTATTTCTCAGATCTTATGATATCTATAACACAACTGGACCAGGAGTACTTTCCCCAACAATTCCCCAGTGAGTATCCATGGACTACATTGCCCAGAGCTGGGGGTTATCACTCCTTTAAAATGGTTATGGATTTTATAGGAGATTGAACATCACAGAATTTATAAAAGTCATGTTCATGGCTCAGTCCCCAAATCTGTGATCTTATTTGGGAAAGTAGATTTCTCATAGCTCTCATCACCTCATGAGTAGTTTATTTTCCACATTCCCAGGTCAAGGATGATCTCCACGAGGAAAAGAATTCTGTTTCATTTGCTCAGGACTATCTTGTGGCATACAGTTAGTATTTAATAAATAATTTTAAGCAATTGATTATAGTCAAAAATATACTTATTTTCTACATTGATTTAATTATTTGTTTTTTAAAAATTTAACCACCTTGCATATTATACAGGTAATATATATGATACATATGTAACATATCCTTATTGAAGTTATATATCCTTATTGACACAACATATCCTTATTGTTACAAATCCTTATTGATGATGACAGGTTTTTACTAGAGCCCTTTGACTTTCATAGATTTTCAGTCATATCATCATAAAAACAGAATCTTGGTTTTGGTTACATCAGTCATGTCAATATTTCTTACCCACTAAATTCATTGGAACCTCTGACAGTGAAAAATACTAGGTGGGAGGAGGGACCAGTAAGATTTGCAACTTCCCATGGTCGTGCCCTCTGCTATGGATCTTTGCTCTGAGTCTGAGCTCAGCCACAGGAATGCTTTGGTTGTTGGCAGACATGATGCAAGCCTAAGTTTGAAAAGTGCTACTGGCACTGGGCATCGCTCCTCAGCCTGTGCCATGACAGCATGCCTGGACTAGTTGGAGGAGGAGGAGGAGGAGGAGG
>NC_034597.1:9567760-9573331 GCF_900095145.1 Mus pahari | reverse complement strand
GATTCAATAATAAAATTGTGGCAAGGAGGAGGAGTGGAAGAAGGAGGAAGAGAAGGAGGAGGGGAAGGAGGAGGAGGAGGAGGAGGAGGAGGGGGAGAAGGAGGAGGAGGAAAATGTGATGCTACAATATTTTAATTGTTCTAGTAAACATCATTGCCCATATGCAGCCATCCTCAGCACATAAGCACTCTCAATCATGGTGACAGAGCCACCCAGCTTGTTCCTAATTACTCACTGACGTGTAAGCAAACCCAGCCAGAGTCCCTGTCATCACTGGTCATAGGATATATACATTTATTATCATTTGCCTAGTGGGGTAGCTGCTAGAAACAGCTATAAACACTGTTGAGACAGGACATGATGTTTTTATGAGTCAATGTCCTACAAAGACTAGACAGTTGAATCGTTAAGAATTGTGATGTCTGTTAGCTTTTGGTCATCTATGGCAATATTAAATGAAAAAACGAATACGTAGTAATTGGGTTTTTAAGATTTAGAGTGGTTACGGGTATACCATTCCTAGATGTATACCCAAAGGATTCTAAGTTAGTATATGACAGATACCCCGAACTTCCATGTTACTGCAGTACCATTCACCACAATGAAGACACTGAAAATGCTTAGCTGCCCATCAATCAATAGATGACGGAATAAAGTTGAGTTGACATGTGGCCCCAACCAGGTTGTACTCAATGGTAAAGAAGAATGAAACTATGTCACTTACAGGGAAATGGAGATCATGTTCAGCAAAATATGCAAAACTCAAAACCACAAATAGTGAATTTTCTCACATGTAGACTAGTTTGTGAATGCATATGTGCATGTGTCTGTGCATGCATCTGTCTCTCTCTCTCTCTCTCTCTCTCTCTCTCTCTCTCTCTTTCTCTGTGTGTGTGTTGGGGGGAGAATACAAGGGCTGAGTAATTTCTTAGCTAGACTCCTTCTAGCTTTTAAATAGATCATTCCAGTTTTATTGCAACTCTTACACATAGAAATATGAAAAGCCTTAATTCATTTTATAGATTATACAGCCCAGTGGCTCTCACATAGTGTTCCCAGGGCCAGTAGGGGTGGGCAGCATTGTCTGGGTCAAAAAATAATCTTTGTCCTACTCACAGACCTACTGGATCACAATGTCTGAGGCCAAGATCCAGCAGGCTAAGACCGTTAGGAGATTGACATGCAAGCTCAAATTTACAAGAACATATCCCCCAACATTGCTTGCTTCTCTCTCTCTCTCTCTCTCTCTCTCTCTCTCTCTCTCTCTCTCTCTCTCTCTCTCAGAACAGAGTTTATTCAGGACATGGGGAGAGGAGTTAAGTGGGTAGCAGAGGCAGAGAAAGGTAGAGAGAAGGAGAGAGTAGAGAAATGGGGGCCAGCCATGGCCATGTGGAGAGGGGGAGGGGGAGGGAATTGGGAGTAAGGGGGCAAGAGGCAAGAGAGAGGCAAGAGTGTAAGAGGGTAAGAACTTCTTTTTTCTCTATATAACATGATTTGTCTTCCAGACAGACTACCACGAACTGGCTCATATACTTTCCCACCTTAGAAGTTTGACTTGACACACTCTAATATCAGTGACCTGGCAAGTAATTTTTGTGGAGGCATGTGGAGATGGCCATTGCTGGGAGCCTCTTGGCTATCTATGGCTGTGCTGGGTGGAGTGGTAAGAGCATCAGCAGTGCCCTGCTCATGAGATTCCTGTTGACAATAGAGGTTTCTGTGTGGGATGAGGCTAGGCAGAAGTGTATGTGTCCATACATTACTTATTTAAAACTAATTTAGATATGTTGATTTGCCTGCTGCACTGTAGGTAGCAAATAAGAAGCATAGCATCATCATAAGAGCAGACCAGGCACACTGATTTTGGAGTATTTCCATAAATTTTAATAATGAGGTAAAAAGAAGTGAACCGCAGGTGATAAGCCAGGTGTTCCCACCCATCACCCAGTTCCTCCCTATTTGTATTATATATGTAACTGTTATCAGTTTTAAAACAATGAGAAAAGGCATGACCAAAAGGAACATGTCCTACGTGAATGCAGGAATCAAAATCAAGTTTGCTTTAGTCTAATCCTGCTTTGGTACCTTCCCCCAAGTCTCTTAGAAGATTTTTCTGAACCTCAGTTCACACCTAAGAAATCTGAGCCCATTTCCGTCCACAGTAAACTTCAAAAGTTCTGTTTCTAAGAGATACTGTACTGACCTCCTCCTTGTTAATTTAGAAATGTTGTGAAGTTGGAATCCTTTAAGGAGGCTTTTATTACTTAATTCTAGAAACTACCAAATCATTATGCATGGTATATAAAAGAAACTATTTGAGTACTAACAGTCCGTTTGTCCAGAGATTAAAGGTTTACAGTTTGCTATGGCACTCAGAAGGAATATTAGTTACCTGTAATTCAGGTTTCAGGAGCCTTACAAACATAGTAGATAACAGCTTGTGGATCTAAATTTCCTGGCACATGGAAGGCCTCCTTTGGACAGCTCAGCTTTCTCTGTCTCTGGCCACCCACAGGGAGGAGGCTCCAATCTGTCTTGTAAAGCTCTCTTCTACAGTGGCCTCTGCTCCTCACTGGGATGTGGTGTGCAGTCCAAGATGAGTGGCTTGCCATAAATATTGACTTCTTGAGACATAATTTATAAACAGCTCCGAGGATCACAGGAGAATATGGAGAGGCACAAGTGTGGGGAGCAGAGAAAGACCTGACAGCATCCCCGAGGGAATGTGCGAAGCTGGCATAGGCACAGCCAGGCCAAGGACCTCAGCCCTTCAGGCTTGGAGGCATGCCAGTCTTCCCAGTGCAAGAAATGACAGTGTGCAGAAACCGTTCACCACAGCTCTCCTTTCCCACCCAGCATTTTTATGGCCCAGAGACTATTTATTCCTCTACAGAGGCTGCTCCAAACAAGATTGGCTAAACCTGTGTCCTCGATCCACTATAACCCCTGGTTCCAACCAAGATTAGCTAAACCTGTGTCCTTGATCCACTATAACCCCTGGCTCCTTGTCCAGCTGCATGGCTCCCCCTCTCCATTCAGTTTTATATAATAAACACACTGAACTTCTGAATGGCTGTGGTTTCTCCAACAGAGAGCTCAGAGCACCATCCGACCCCATCTGTCTGTCTGTCTGTCTGTCTGTCCTTTCTTCATTACCTCCTCACCCAGTCAGGTCTGTCATTTCTTTGCCTGCCAGGAGCATGGCTTCTAGGAAGGAACAGCTATATCACTACATGTTTCAGGTGCTCAGGCTAGCAGGTCTTCCCCTTCTTCTTCTACCTTTCCTGTGTGTGTGTGTGTGTGTGTGTGTGTGTGTGTGTGTGTGTGTGTGTGTACACAAGGTTGGATGCACAATGTAAGCACATGTAAATCAGAGATGGCTCTCAGGTGCCCCCCTCAAGTGCTTTTAAGTTTGTATTCTTTTAAAAAATTAATTTTTCTTTATATCCTGCTCACTGTCTCCCTCCTGGTCAGCCCCCCTACCATCGATTCCCCACTCACCCCTCCTCTTCTCCTCTGAATGGGTAGCCCCTCCCTGTATGTCCCCACCCTGGCACTTCAAGTCTCTATGAGGCTTCCACCCCACTGAGGCCAGACAAGGCAGCTCCACTAGAAGAATATATCCCAGGTAACACCTTTTAGGACAGTCCCATTCCAGTTGTTTGGGACCCACATGAAGATGAAACTGCACATCTACTACTTATGTGCAGACAGGCCTAGGTCCAGCCTGTGTATGTTCTTTGGATGGTGGTTGAGCTCTGAGAGCCCCAAGGGTTCATGTTAGCTGACTCTGTTGGTCTTCCTGTGGAGTTAAGTTTGGATTTTTGAAACAGGGCCTCTCACTGAGCCTGGAGCTCACTGATTGTCTAAGTAGCTAGCTATAGAGCTCTGGTGTTTGCTGGACCTGCCCACTCAGAGCTGGGGTCACATGCACTCTGTCATACCCAGCTTTTAGTGGATGCTGAGTATCTGAACCCTTGGGTCCCTCACAGTTGCAGAGCAAGCTCTTTACCCATCAAGTCCTCTTAGCTCCTAGTTTCTTTGTTCCTAAGCCACAGCACAGCTTGAAGAAACATGGTAAGATTAATGATGTATTCTGTTTCTAGTTCACTGCTCGACATCCTCGAACTGGCACATGGCCTTGCAGACCATAACCTAAAGCCTTAAATCCCGTTACCATTCAGATTGATGAAGCTTATCCAGAGAACCAATATCTGTCTTCATGCTAATCATTTCTCTGTATTTTCTTAACAACTGACAGAACTTGGTATGACATAATTAATTATCATGTCATAGATGGTCCATTAAAAAACATTTTGGTTACATTTATGTATGGGTATCAAATGTATGCCTGATAACCACGGAGGCCAGAAGGGGGTATTTAATTCTCTAGCACTGTTTTATAAATGGTTGTGAATTTTCATGTGGGTGCTATGAACTGAACTGTAAAAACCAGCCCATGTTTCTAACTGCTATGCAATTTCTTAGTCCCTTGTTCTTTTTTTAAAAAATCACATTTCTAATCTGAATCAGGATTACAGATTCTTTTTTTATTCATATTAAAGATTGTGGTTTCCAATAAGCATTCCTTATTGTTTTATAAATATTTCAAAATACATTATAATATATCAATACTGATTAATTATTTGACAGTAGTTTTTGGTTAAACTAAAGAAGGTCTACTAACTGGCACAGTTTAGCTTCATTCCATGAAATGCCATCTACACTGTAGATCCTGAATGCTTTTTACATTTACTGAACAGAAATTATATTTCTCAGGCCATTTTACTAAGTTTTTTAAAAATACTTTTTACATATATAACATGAAAAATGTATCACAAACTCATTTTTTTCTCCTTTCCAAGTCACAATATAACTTTGCCATTTCTCTATGTTATGATATCATTATAAGCGAGTTTAAATGACCTCCAGGAGCCCTACATATATGAATCAGTTAGCTTTCTCCTATCAAAAGGTATTTGGTTGATTTCCAAATACAAGTTATAGCATTTCTGTGTAGAAATTTAATTCTAAATTGTAGGTTATTTCTAGAAATTTTTTGGAAATTCTAGAAATTTGGAAAAATTTTGAAAATATTTGGTAGTATTCTAGAAATTTCAAAAACTATCATTTGAAAGAATATATGAGACTCACAGAGTCCTGAACAGGTCTGATGAGTACTGCTTGGACCCAGAACTTTCAGATGAGTCACCACTAGCCCTCATACTCAGGGCCGTGAGTGTATACTGGCAAGCACTGAGATAGCCCTGTGGTCCCAGAAGCCCCTTTCCCTACAACTGTGAACTATGATAACCTGGAGGCAGGATCTTTAAGGTATAGCCAAAGGGTTAGAGAGATTGGGCAGGGATACTAGGCAGAATTACACAAAGAACTCTAGGAAGGGGGATGTAATGAAATTGTCAGAAGGTAGAGCACATTAAAATAGCAACGGCAGGCCAGTGAGGTGATTCAGCTAGATTCTGCCAAGCATGTGCAGGTGTGTATACACACACTACACATGCACACAGACCACACACACACACACACACACACACACACACACACACACAC
>NC_034597.1:9549468-9567700 GCF_900095145.1 Mus pahari | reverse complement strand
CACACACACACACACACACACACACACACTCACACACACACACACACACACACAGACAACACATACTGACATATACACACACCACATACACACACCACATAAACACCATACACACACGCATACCATATACATACAAACACACCATACACACAACACACACTCCATATACTTACACACACATACATACACACACACTATACACACACATTAAACATACCATATACTCACATACATACACATACTCAAACACACATACCATACTTTCACACATACACTACATATACATAATACACACATACACAAACACAGACATATAGCATACACACACCATATACACACACCTACACACATATAGACATACATATACCATACATGTACACACGTACACACACATCACACATACACAGACACCATATACTCACATACACACACATACAAACACACACATACCATACACATACATACACACACACATATAAACACACATTTACACATACACCACACACACATAAATACACATACACCAAACAAACAAACAAATGTAAAAGGTTTGGTGGCAACACAGACAACATCTCTGAAACATGAGATTCTATGACAGAGCTGGAAGCCTTAGCAGAAGAACTTGGGTGTCATGGGAGTCTGAAGTCTCAGTAAAGCTTTGTTGAAGCTCTAGGATGTGAAGTCCTGGGTTTACACAAGAGCATCCCTCTCTTCTGCAATCCAGACCTAAGCACATAGCTGAGCAGACAAATGTGTTCTGGGGTGAATAGAACTCTGATGGAGAAAGAAATCTGAAGGGCCTGGAATAGGACCTTTACATTTTGCAGGCAAATGGATGGAACTAGAAAATATCATCCTGAGTGAGGTAGCTCAGACCCAAAAGGACAAGCATGGTATGTACTCACTAATAAATGGCAATAAATGGATATTAGCTGAGAGAGAGAGAGAGAGAGAGAGAGAGAGAGAGAGAGAAAGGAAAAACCCATATAGAATACACAAGATACAGTCCACAGTCCACAGAATTTAAAAGGCTCAACAAGTTGAAGTGCCCAAGTGAGGACATCTCAGTTCCACTTGGGAGAGAGAACACAATCACAAGTGAGGAGGGTGAGAGGGACTTGGGAGGGAAAGTGGACAGGGACAGGGTTGGGGGCAGTGCGGGGTAGAGGGGAACCTGATCTAGTATTGGGTGAGGGAAAAGGACTGAAGCCCTGAGGGCCAGCAGAAAGAATGTAAACAGGCAACCTCAGGAAATAGGAGGGTGGGGGAACCCCCTAGAATGCACCAGAGACCCAGGAGGTGAGAAACTTCCAGGACTTACAAGGATGAAATCCCAGACAGAAGGGAGAGGGGACTTATAGAGCCCACCTCCAGCAGGAAGACAGGACAGCAAGTGAGGGATGGGGTTGCCATCCCACAATCAAATCTCTGACCCATAATTGTTTCTGTCTGAAAGGACTACAGGGATGGAAATAGAGAGGAGCCTGAGGAAAAGAAGGTCCAACAACAGGCCCAAAGGGGAGGTTCCAAGGCCTGACACAATTACTCAGGCTGTGGAGTACTCACAAAAAGGGGCCTATCTTGACTGCCCTCTGAAATCAATGGACAGAAGCAGCTGTTGTTGAATTAGGGAAGGCTGAAAGAAGATGAGTAGAAGGGCGATTCTGTAGGAGAACCAGCAGTCTTAATTAATCTGGACCCCCGAGATGTTTCAAACACTGGACCACCAAACAGACAACATACACCAGCTGATATGAGGCCCCCAACACACACACAGTAGAGGACTTCCAGGTCTGTGTCATTCAGAGATGATGCACCTAACCCTCAAGAGACTGGAGGCCCCAGGGAGTTTAGAAGTTAGGTACGGTGGGGGTGGGAGCATCCACGTGGAGACATGGTGGGGTTCGGTGGAGTGGAGAGGAGGTGTGAGATGTAGAGCAGTAGGGGGGTGGATGGGGAGGGGCAGGGAATCTTATGGAGTGTAAAAAATGAATTACAAATAAAATTAAATTAAAGAAAAAGAATGAGTGACTCACTAGAAATTCTAATTTTCTCCTTTTGTATCCACGCCACTTTTACCAAAACACATTTTAAAAGCCTCATTCATGTCCTTCCTACTGCTTTATATGTCCCAATAACTCATATTTGCTGCATTTTAACTGAACATATACTTTTTTCTTTTTTCTTTTTTTGTTTGTTTGTTTGATTTTTTTTTTTTTTTTTTTGAGACAGGGTTTCTCTGTATAGCTCTGGCTGTCCTGGAATTCACTTTGTAGACCAGGCTGGCCTCGATCTCAGAAATCTGCCTGTCTCTGCCTCCTGAGTGCTGGGATTATAGGCGTGTGCCACCATGCCCAGCTGAAACATATACTTTCTTTAGGCAGTTATCTGAGGTAGAGACTGTCCGTGTCTAAGATGGATGCTATTTTGGATCTATGTACAGATTCATGCCTTCCTTTTGTTATTACACCTCTAGCAACCCAAGGTTCTAGAATCTTCTCTCCTAAGGGTGGTAGAAATGTCATTCCCCACCCCTTTTCCCTCCTTTTCTCCCTCTTCCTTTTTGGTACTGAAGGTTCACATCATTCTAGGTATTAAGGCCCAAACAAAATCTCTGCTCTTGCTTTCTTCCTCCATGAGGGAGGCTCCGTCCAACTCTCTCCCGTTACTTCCTCTCTCTCATCAGGTCTGACTTCACCAGAGAGCCCTGGCTATGCCTGCCATCTCTGTCATGAACCCTTACCTCTACCTGACCCACTCTGTGGTTTCAACCTTTTAAAACCCACAATGATGACTTTTTAAAATATTAATCCATGTGCTCATATGCACAACTGAAACAACAGTAAAAAAACATGGCCAAAGGCTGGGATATGGCTAACAATGTGCTCGCATAGCATGTAAGAAACCTTGGTTGGACTCCCCACTACCATGTTAACTGAGAGTGGCAGCACAGGCCTGTCACTCCAGTACTCATGATGTAGAAGCAAAATGATCAGAAGTTTAGGGAACTGTTCTCAAAACAACAACAACAGCAGCAGCAGCAGCAGCAGCAACAACAGTAGCAACAACAATAGCAACAGCAGCAGCAGCAACAACAACAGCAACAGCAATAGCAACAACAACAGCAACAGCAGCAACAACAACAGCAAAAGCAACAGCAACTACAACAACAGCAACAGCAACAGCAACAGCAGCAGCAGCAACAACAACAGCAAAAGCAACAGCAACTACAACAACAAGGTGATGGAATGAAATGTAGCCTTTTATTTCTATTTTTTAAAGTCTGTTCACTAAAAAAATGATCACAAAAGCTGTTTTGGAATCCCTAAATCCATCTCATAGCCTACAAAGAAAGTACCAGCTCAAAGTTTCCTGCCTCCTCTATACCTTGTACTACAAAGGATAAGATTAATAAAGGTAGACTTAATCAGTAGTGTGGAGTTGATAGTAAAGTTTTTGAATATGAAAATTTTGAAATTTTAATAATGAACGCACTTATAAATAAAGCCATACTATTTTTCTTCTTTATTTTGGAATACCATCTTCCAAATAAAAATATTTTAGGGTAGCATCCACTTTTTTCCTGATAGAATGACTTTTTCAGAAACCTGTATTCTATGGGAGATGCTAACATTACTGAATTTCTTAGCAATATACAGAATTTGAAAACCGATGTGAAGATTTGACCTTTTATAGTTTTTAGGATTTATAATAAAGCTGCTGCTTAAATAAACCTGAAAACACAGTCCCTCTAGTCAGTCCCTAGGACAGAATGGGGATCATAAAGGAGGAGGGGAAGCTGCATCAGGAATCAGGGAATTACAGAGTTAGGGCGGACTGTGGAGCGGAGGGCAGCAGTGCCTGCTAACCTCCACAGAGAGGTTATAGCACACACAGGCCGGGCAGCATATTTTAATGCTACTCAAGAATGTTTCTCCATGTGTTTATTTAAAATATGATTCCCAAGTATGCTGTTCCTATTTATTTTTGCAAATGAAGGTAAAATATTTTCTTCAATACAGCAAACTTCTCAAGGAATTAAAAATTGGTTATGCATTCTTAAAATTTTCTATAACAGAAACACATTAGTAACCATTGTGCTTCAGAAATAAGATGATATGGCCTCATGCCCATAATCTCACAAATTGGAAGGCAGAGGCAGGAGGATCATGAATTCAAGGATAGCCTGGGCTACACAGAAACTTCCAGGACAACATGAGCTATAATAGTGAGACTTGGTCTCACAAAACCAAGGGCAAGCTGGGGAGGTGGCTCAGTCAGTGAGTGCTTGCCTAAGCAAGGATGAGGGCTCCAGGGAGTTAATCCCCAGGTATGGTGGCAAGAGCTTTAAACTGTAGTTCTGGGAGGTAGAGAGGCTTGCTGGCTAGCCAGACTAGCCTCCTTTGCAAGCCCCAGTCTTCCACTGAAAGAAAAAGTGACTGAGGAATGAAGCTGAGATTTTCCTCTGGCTTGTTCATTCGTGGGCACACACACACCCCAGATGCACAAGCATATATGTGCCCCCCATATGAACCTGAACACTCCAAAGTCTCTCACAACAAGATTAGAGCTCAGGATGTACCTCAGTGGTAGAACCCTTGCTGCAACACACACAAGGCCTCGAGTTCCATTCTCAGTTCCCTTGAAAGGGAAAGGAAAGAAACCTTTATTCAAAATCTTTGTTTATGTAACTGTTTCTCACAAGCTTTAGTGACCATGCATCTGTTCCAGTGTGCCTGAAATCTGATGGAGGGCTTATTAAACAAACTGCTGGATTCCTAGGATTTCTCCCTCAGTAGGTCCCACTTCAGGTGCTAAGACGCATTTGAGGCATGATGATGGTGTTCTTGCTCTGGATCTGAAGTGTGAGGGCCACTGGTCAGGTAAAATGACCCTCTACCTAGGCAGCTTTGTTTCCTAATGGACACAGAACTATGTTGGCAGGCACTTTTGATTGTCAACATGGTGGCAATCAACATGGTTGTGGCCCCAAGATGGAGTAACCCACCAATGTCAATGGTACTGATGTTGAGAAGAGTCTCCAGGAACTCTCTCATAGAGCCACACTGCTTAACAAGAGCTTAAATAATGAGTAAACCAAGGGCTACTCATTTAGAAGGAAGCTTTCCACTAAAGTAGGATGATGTCACAGACATTAAGTTAATTGGGTGGTGTCTCCAGCAGATATCTACTGTCATCTTTCTCTATGTCTGTCTCTCCCACATTCACATATCCATTAAACTTATAAAACATCACACAGTCCAGACATGTACTCATCACAGATGTAAATGAGGGCCTGTGTATGGCAGAGGAGGGATGTGGAGCCAACTGAGATGGGAAAACCTTTATTCATCCCCCCAGGGACTGGCATCATTATGTCCCAAGTGGAGAGTGTTCTGGAGACCAATGCTACAGAATGGTGGAGTTGGCAAAACACCTCCAGTATAGTCAATATTTCTCTTTAATATCACTTTTTAATGGCAGAAGATCCTGCTTGGCATCTCAGCAAGCATTCAAGCAATACTAGGATATGTCCAAGGATTCCCTTCAATCATCTAAACTTTAAACAGATTTAGACTCTAAAGACTCTCCAGGTACCATGGCACAGAGAAGCTGACTCTGAGGATGAAGAAGCACTTCCTTGTCAGCTGTGACTTCAGCATGTCCCTCTGCTTCCTCTGACACCTTGGCCTTGAACTTACAGATGGTCCTTCTGCAGGGCTTGGTCATGGCAGCAATAGGAGTCCTTCTTGTTACTCTCTTCCCCCTCAGACCTGCACCCTTCAATCTGTCTCCAGGTGCTGTAGATTCCCCCTTTAAAAGCCATTCCTCTACAAAAGAACATCTGGCTTCTCTGCTTCTATTTCAGTTCACCCCAACATTATGTCACTGGATTATAAACGGCCTTCCGATGGCCCAGGCCATCTTCTCTTAGTCTTGAAAATACACATCAGATCCCTCAAGCTCTGAGGGAAGCCTGTGAGAACTGGAACTCAGGGCTATGGCTCACCATTCAGTCTCCCTTTCCCTTCTTTTTTCCAGTTTTCACATTACATGGCAGCTATCAGGAACTTTTCTGGGTTTCATAAAAATGGTATATTTCCCCCTAATGCAGAGATTCCTTTTATACCTTCAGAATATGCATCTGCAGATTGACCCAACATAGATGGGAAGTATTTAAAAAGAAACTGTTTCTGCACTGGGTATATGCAGAGCTTCCTTTCTTGTCACCTTTACCTAAAACACACACATATCAGCCATTTACATGATATTAACTATTACATACTTGTTACATCTAGAGGATGTGTGCAGATGATATGCACACATATGTGTACATGTGTAAGAACCTTACACATCCACATATTAGGTCATACACTCTGTGTGCCCGTGTATGTATGTATGTGTGTGTGTGTGTGTGTGTGTGTGTGTGTGTGTGTGCACGTGCATGTGCGCATGCATGTGTCCTGCAGTAATGTCCATGAAGGCAGAGGGACAGCTTTATTCTTGCTTTACATGGGTTCTTTCTCCTGGCAGGAGCCCTTGACTTCTTATCCCTGCCTTCTACCCTACTTCCTACTGCTTCAGGCTTCAGCTGAAATAGCACTTCCCTTGGGAGGCCGTCCTTGACCTCCTAGCTCGGAGTAGAGCTGGGTGCCCCACCCATGTGTTCTCATGGCTTGTTAAACTCTGAATTGTAATTATCTTCTCTTGTAATCGTCTAGGTCCCCCAGAAGCTTGCAAGATGCTAAGAAAGCATGCTCTCTACATCTGTTTACTCAGTCATTGTTGCTTCTGTGCCTAGCACTATACCTGGCACACAGTACATACTGACTGTCCTTTCTGGTGGGGGAATTTCATCAACTACACTATCCTGGGAGAGAATTTAATGAAGCTGGTAGGGAAATAAACCTTGAGGTTCCAAGGAACCTGCAGGTCTCTGAAGTCTGCTCATGCTTCCTGTATATCCCACAAATACATGCACATTTGTGGGGTGAAGTCATCAAAACAGAAAATTTTCCTTTTGATATTGAGAATGGTCTTCCTTCTGTGGCCTTTCATACCTTTAGGAAGGTTGGACATCTTTCTCTAGGAAGATTCACAGTGAGCCAGAGTGGCTGGCCCTTGGGAATCATGGTGAGAAGAGGAGTCGGGTTGAGCTGCATCATGCAAGGACCAATAAGCATGAACAGAGACAAAGACTTTGTTGTTAGCCCAGTGGAAAACCTTTAAAAGTTTAAGCTGAGGTGGTGATGTCATTGTTCTGGCTACTTTGTGGAAGATGGATGGGAAGCTGGGTCAACAGTGAAAAGAGAGTGGTTCACAGACCCCTGGGATCTCTGAGTGGGAGGAAAGCAGTATACCCACAGACAGTAGTTGTGGAGGCCCAGCCACGAGCAGGCAGTGATGTGTTTTGGAAGCAGATGCAGTTGCTGTCAGTTTGGATTTGGGTGGGATAAGAAAAGAGAAAAAGAGTATGATGTCCAGGTTTAGGGATGACAATACTTCTTTTTAATCCACTAAGATGGGAAGACAAGACCTATTCATGTTCCCAGCTCAACTAAGTCTCACCCCTGTCATGAAGGATAACATGAACCACAGCCTCCAAGTTTTTCCTCTAAGAAATCTGAGAAATCCTTGCCTATTTCTAAGCCTTTCTGGAGCCTGTTCTGATTCTCTTAAGGAGAGAAGCCCTGTTTTCATGCAGAAGTACCCAGGAGAGAACCTTGGGTAGAGCAAAAAGGACACCCCACCCCTGCTTTCTGGAGGGAGAATTAGTTGCTTTTTTGGTGCAGTTCATACTCAGGGAGCTCCTAAGGACAGCTACTAAATGCCCACTAAATGCTCCATTCTCCAGATCTTCTCGCACTTCAACCTTGTAAGAATTCTTAGCAAAGCCCTTTGAAGCCATGTTTGTCTCCAGCATTTTAGAGAGGGCTGTTTAGCTTCTAGTGAATACTCTATTATTACTGAGCAGTATGCCTTTCACTTGACACACAGTAACATTTCTGACCCAGTACTAAATATTATTTGAAAATCCAAGTATATTTCGTCTTCTGTTAGGAGGGAACTGAGGTAGATTTTTTCTTACTGGAAACTCTGAATTATTTTAAGTACACTTTCTTTTTCCCAGCATCACTCACACCCTGGTGAGAACAGCTTTTTCTTTATTTGAAAGCCTTTAAAATACCATAATATCACCTTTCCATTCACTTTAAGGTCTAATCTTGTGCATATTCGGGGTTAGATGTGTATTGCAAGTGCCCACACAAAGTTAGAACTCTGTCTACAGCGCTCCTCCAGGGAAAGGGACCAGGATCATGAAGAACATATGCTGGAGCAAGAAGCAGGCCTTTTCTTGTTCTTTTCTTTCTTTCACCTTTAAGAATTACCCAGAAAAGTTGATGTTTGCTCATAGACTGCTCTAGCTCTGAGCTGAGCATTACAATCTGTTTGCTGCTATTTCTCCCACAGGTAGCTACTTCTTCCCTCCTTGTCGGTGCATTGCTGAGGAAAGGGAAGTTTAGCAAGATGCAACGCTATGTCTCAGAACCCCCAAAACAGCCCCAATGCACCATAGCTTTGGTGACTGTGAAGCTCCAGGTATGTCCTTCATGTAGCACTTCAATGTGCGATGGTAGAGCAGACTACTCTGGGAAAAAAACCAGTTCCACAGAAACTCTAGGCAAACTCCTGGAGAATTCTGCCTAGTCACCACACCTGTTCTCCACTAAGACTCCACAAGAGTCCACAAAATCCCTGTTCCTGCATCCCAAGTTTGCATCTATAAGAAACGCATTTTCCAGAAAGTAGGTTTTCATTTTATTTATTTTTTTAAACCAGAAGGACTTGCTCTCCTATCTCTTCCCCAAATAAGAGCAAACCTTTTTTGCCTTGGTAATTCAAGTCATGTGGCCCACACCTGAAAACAGGTGCACTCCTTCCCGAAGCCTCTGTGGCTTAGGTGAAACTCCTCCACTCCAGCAACCTTTCACTGAAACATGCATTACCACCAAACCCCCAGCCTTTATGGAATGTTATAGTCTTTCCCATAGATCTGGTAACGACTGAACACCTCTGAAAAATACATTACTAAGAATGATTACAGTTTTCTAACCTCAACCAAATTCAACATCTTATTTCAGAATGGGAAAATACTTTATTTTCCTTTTATGCTTCTCCAAAAATTTTTAAACTTTAGAAAATACATCATTATAAACTATATCCATTTATCACAATTGATTCTTCTAGCTGCTAATAGAAAGGTTTGAAATCTGATATATATGTATATACATATGTGTGTATACATACATACACATATACATACATGTATATTGCCTTTTTTAAAGATTCAGATGGAGAATTGACAGTACATTTATGGAACCATATCCTTATCAAGGGCATGCCAGAACTCCAAGAGGCTGGCTAGTAATGTCCGTCCATGCCCTTCAGATGAACACACATTGCTTTACTCTCTCATTAACTGTAACAGCATTGAGAGCATTACAGGACTAGATTGATGCTCACCTTGCTCTCCTCTGGGATCAGATGACTTTGAGACATCTCCACATTCAGTCCAACCTCCAGGTTAGACAGGATAAAAGCTTTCCAGCCCAGTGACCTTCTGGGAGGCCAGTTACGTCCTGTATTTGTGTGGCCGTACTCTCCCAGTTACACTTTCTTGCAGTGAATTTCAGTTGTCCTGGCTTGCCAACACTGGACTGCTGCTGGGTAGGACTGTCCACAAGATATTCCTCCCAGACAGCTAGCTCACAGCCTGTGCTCCTCTCCAGGAGGGCCAGGGGCTCCCTCTCGGCCTTCTGGCCTGCTGCCGGAGGCCAGTATTGCAGCAAGCAGCCAGCAAAGCGTGTTGTAACCCAACCCCTTGTTGAAATGGGACTCCCAGCATCGGGAGGCTCCTGGGCAGCGAACACCTGACGTGCTACCTTATCCACAGCCATTAGAATGCTCACTATCCTCCTGGCCCAGCATGGCTATAATCATAATTGCTGAGTAAAATGGCTCTCTCCACTAATTATGCTACTTTTAGCCAGCCACGAGGGAAATAATAATTTAGCTTGAAACAAGTCTTCAGGTTCCTCATGGCTGGGAAGAGTCCTTGGGTTAAAGGTCATCAAGATAGAGGCTCGATAATTGTCAATGTAAATGTCAGGTGTTTGGCTTTATAAATACTATTTTATTCTGGGAAAAAGCAGTGCTTTGGAAGTGGCCCCTGTTCCCTGTGGCAAGCCTGGCAATGGCTTTAATTTGCTTTACTTCTGTCTTGAGCTAATATGTTTCTGCTGTTGTGCCAGACCTGGGAGCTGCCTGCAGGCCAAGGCAGAGCCCTGAAAGGAAATCTCCCATCATCCTGATTTTTTTCCTCCGGTGGAGATCTCCAGAGCTGTAGCAGAGTCATGACCATGGCTGCTAGTGAGTGATCCAAATTGGAGCTGACTGAGACAGGCTGAGCAGAGGGTGCATGGAGCCAGGACGGCAAAGGCATCAGTCCTATGACACAATGCCCTTGGATCTTCCAAAGGTGCATACTTCACTCTCTCTCCTCTTTTCCATCTGTGTCCTCTGCTTTCAGCCCCTTCCTTCCCTCCTTCTTCCCCTCCTCCTAATTCCTTCCTCCTCCATTTTTCTCTTTCAACACCCACCCCTCACTCACATGCTATACACAGTTCACTCTGCATTTTCCTCTCAAGCTTTCTGAAATGTTTGGTTTCCAGTCACCCAGCTTTGTTAATTTCCTCCCTCCTCCTTTTTTTGGGGAAGATGTTTCTTACATCTCTTATGTGTCCCTAGCCTCAGTTGCTTCCCACTAGGTCAAGAAAGTGTCCTACATTTCAGCCTCCAAATGACCCTGTCCCCACCTGATCATGGCCCCTGCAGCCCTTCACAATACAATTCTTCTACCACCCTACACACTGACAACTCTAAAACATACTTTGCTTGAATACACATCCACACTCTTGCTCCTGCTCACTCTGTTTATTTGGAAAGGCTAACCACGCTTCTCCTACCCTCATCCTATTGGCATAGGCAGAGCTGTTGCTTCCAAGCTCGTGTTAACGTTGTATTATAATCACTGCTCTCTCAGTCTCCCCAGATAGGCTAAGAGTTCCTGGGGCAAAGGTGTTGCTGATTCACCCACCTAGCAGTTGCACAACAGATAAGGTGCTGCATGAACTTTGCTTCTTTGAGTTTTACAAGTTGAAAGAGTCAGGATGGACAGAACCTCTCAAGAAGCATGAGCGCATTGAGTCAAACCTGTGGCTGGAGCAATTGCTTGATCTCCTTGTCTTGGTTTCCCTACTCATAGAGCGGGAATCTATTGTCCATTTCTAGGAGCATCACGGGGCTTAATGAGTTGCTCTGTGACCATGCCACACACAACAACACAGCTGGAAATAGAGACTCCTGCTATGTGAGTGTTGAATAAAATGGTAGCGATTCTGCTACCCCTGGGCTGCTTCTGTTGTGCTTGAGAGAAAAGGCTCTAGACACTATTTGGCCTGACTTGATTTAAATGAGTATATTTTTTACTAGAATGTATGTGGTTTAGTCCTCCAGTTAGAAAGATGGATGCTAATGCCGTTCATAAAACTAAATTCCATAGGAGAGGTATGCATGGGCAACCCTCCTAGGCGCTATTTGCACAGACTAGGTTGGTAGGTCTAGAAATTATATAGTTTAAAAAATAATCTAGCTATAAAATAGCAATTCTTACATTACCATAGATAGGAAAGCACACACTGGTTACTGTTCAACAGAAAATGTGCTCAACTTCCAGAAAAGATGCTTGAAAGAAACTGAACACCATGCAAATTAACATCAAAGAAGTTAAGTTCTGTGGTTTACAGCAGTTAGGAGCATTCTAGATTCCTTCTGCCTGTAGATAAACTCTAAACAGAAATTCTTTGGGTTAAGCATCCACCGCTGTGACTAGCCCAGCACATGTGAACATCCTCTCTGTATCATGTGGGCATGCTCTCCACAGAGCCCCAGGCTCTAGCTGCCCTGGTCTACCTGGAAAAGCCCTGTGGAGACTCAGTTGGCAAGGCAGCTGACTCCTCTGATAGCCTTTCTCTCCCACTTGTAAAACCAAATCTAGAAAGATCTCTAGATCATACAGTAGATCTATTTCTAGTACGGAACCTGCATCCAGATTTCCCCAATGGCTACATCAGTCTGTAACTCTCATCTATAGCAAGTCAATGTGGTCCCCTTCCCTACATGCATAGTAGTGGTTTTTGTTTGTTTTGTCATTTGATTTCTTGATTTTATCTATTCTGACTGGGGTAAGATAAAATTGCAAAGTAGTTTCAATGCGCATTTCATTGACAGCTAAGGATGTTCAGCATTTAAAAAATATTTCTTAGCCATTTGTATTTCTTCTATCAAGTCTCTATCTAGTTGCATATTCTATTTTTAAATTGGTTTGTGTGTGTGTGTGTGTGTGTGTGTGTGTGTGTATTTAGTTTTTTGAGTTCTTTGTATATGTTAGACACTCACCCTCTGACAGATGTATAACTGGCAGAGGCCCCCTATCACCCCTATTCTGTAGGCTGACTCTTCACTTGAATAGTGGTATCTTTTGCTGTAAAACCTCTTTTTTTTTTTAATTTCTTGAAGTCTTATTTATCAGTTGTTGATCTTAATAATCAACATTCTTAGTCATCTGTGAACTCAAGCAAGCTATAGCAATGACTGACCTGGCAAGATATGGCCACTAGTGCAATAACTGCACACATGTTATTAGAATAACTAGCCATGTGTTTCTGATTATATTTAAAGTGTGATCTACAAGGCAGAAGAACTCGTGCATGCCTGGCACCATTAACTGGGCTAGCCCACCATGGCTGGCTAGAAAGAGAAACTTAATACTGTTATTTCAGTAAACTGGCATACCAAATAAACTGCCCCTTAAGTTTTAATCTTCATATGCAGAGATCAGTGCGTCTCTTAGTCCTCATCAGAAAAGCTCCTTTTTACAATTAGACCCATAACGGGTTTAACGTGCAACGAATAAGAGGCTGTGGAGTTCTCTGCTCTAAACAGGATATTTATTACCCTTTCTGTCTCTAAGACTCAGGAAGACTGTGATTCAGAGCTGGTGGATAGCTACAGAAAAACAGTATGTTCCAGAAATTCCATTGCTACTTTGCGCATACAAACAGACATGGTTGTGACTGTGTGCAGGAAATCAAGCCAGATAAAAATCTCAGCAAAGATTGAGAAGGATTCATGAAGTTCTTCCCCCATGTGAGAAGCTGTTGACAATTGATGGCTTCTGAGTGATAAAGAATCAGATATCTTTGGGGTGGGACCTGTAGTGGCTATTCCTGGTTGTCAACTTGACTATATTTGAAATGAACTACAATCCAGAATTGGAAGGCTCACCAGTGAACCTAATCTGGAGACTGGGAGATAGAAGTTTCTGATCTGGATCTTGGTATGGAGATCTTGAGACACAGTGGTGATTGATCCAGAAGATTAAGACAGGGAGATCTCCGAGTCCAAGATCATCTGGGATTAAAGGTGTGGTGGCACACACCTTTAATCTGGGCTACACCTTCTGCTGGGGACCATATAAGGACATTGGAAGAAGAGAGTCTGGCTCTCGCTCTTTCGCCTTCTTGCGGTGTGGGACTCAGCAACTGCTAGATCCTTGGACTTCCATTCACAGCTACTACTGAACCATTGTTGGGAATTGGACTGCAGACTGTAAGTCATCAATAAATTCCTTTACTATATAGAGACTATCTGCAAGTTCTGTGACTCTAGAGAACCCTGACTAATACAGGACCCCAGAGAGAACCTATTTTCTACTAGACTGTCTCATCCAAACAGGTACAACTAAATGGTCTTAGTGGGTTAACAAATGTCACAAGAGCTTGGGGAGGAAACGTGATGGGATACAGAAGGAATTGAAGGGAAGGGAGTGGAGAGTAGATTTGATCAAGTCGCATTATACCCAGTTATAAAATTTTCAAATAATAAAATATAACTAAAAATGACAAAGATCTCCTCACCCACTTCACGGGCTTTTGCATGTAGGCTCAAAGGCTTCCAACATATGTATTTCTATAAGCATTTGCTGTCCTGGTAATACTGGTGTGGCAGCACCCTGTCTCTCTCTCAGAGCTATAATCTGAGTTCTGCTTCAATGCACTGCATACTCTACTCTCTAGGACTCAGAAGGTACTCAGCCAGTTTTCAGTGGACAGTACTATAGGCACAAATTTCTGTGTCTATACATACCATGGCTCTGCAGCTCCTGTGGGAGAAATGGTAACTCTTCCCTGCATGTGTTATTAGGACCATAATGATATGATGAGCCCCTAGGCTGAGGGGTCCACGTTTGTTAAAACTAAAATGATTGGCACTAAACACCTTGTGTTACACAGAGGCAATAGGATGCCTCAAAAGGCTCAGTAACTACTGCATATGTAATAGTAGCACAAGCTAACAATTTAAAAGATGCTTTGTGAACTGTAAGTTTGACTTTCCTATTTTTGGTGAAAATGTACTTCGGAGTCACAATGGGCTACCACTATTCACCCACTGTAAAGCTGAATTAAGGAGACTGGCATTACCCAGTACTGGACAAGATAGGGAACTTCCACATATTATTTGGTGGAAGTAGAGCTTTGCAAAACTACGTTGTTTAGACAGGAAACTATCAATTAGGTGAAGAGTCAGGGTACAAAATTCATCAGTATTTATTAGTTATATATCTGACAGAAGATTACTATCTAGAATAATACTTGAGGAACCCCCCCCAAAACCCCAAAACATTAAGAATATATACAACTCAATAAAAAAAAGAGTTTTGGAGTTGAATGGAGAGTTCTCAAAGTAAGAACTATGAATGACTAGTGATCATTTTAAAAAGCATTTAACATCATTAATAGAAATGCAAATTAAGACTACTTTGAGATCCTATCTCATCTGAGTTAGAATGGCTATTATTATAAAAATCAAATGGCAGCCAATCCGGATGAGGTTGTGGGAAGGAGTGTTGTTCATTATTGGTGGGATGTAGACTGGTGTAGCCACTATGGAGACCAGTGTAGAGGTTTCTCAATATGGTACAAAATAGACGTAGCTTCAGATCCAGCTATGCTATATATTCCACCCCTAAACATATACCCACAGGCCTAGGTACTCAATTACAGACATACTCTCTCATCCATATTTATTGCCACTTGATTGACATTAGCTAGGAAAAGGATTCGGCCTAGATTTCCATTAAGTAGATGAACTCATAACAAAAATGTGCTATATCTTCACACTTGTGCTGGAAATGAAATTTCAGATCTAAAAAAAAAAAAAAAAAAAAAAAAAAAAAAAAAGAGAGAGAGAGAGAGAGAGAGAGAGAGAGAGAGAGAGAGAGAGAGAGAGAGGCAAACTTTCAGGTCAATGGTGAGAAGAACTGGAAAGAATTATTACTGAGTGAGGTAAAAGAGATTCAGAAAGTCAAATGTTATTTCTCATATGTGAATCCTGGCATTGAAACTTTAGAACTGTGTGTTTAACTTGGGAGTGTTTATGGAGGACTAGAAGCTAGAAGTGGTTTACTGGTGAGAGGATGCACTGTGAGAGGGGGAGATGGGAGCACGTGGGCGATATTAAAAGAGAGAGGAAGGAGAATGGGGGTGATAAGTTTCAGACTGGGATGGGGCTTGGGGAGAGGAGAGGAGAGAGGGTTAACTGAGGGACTGTGAGATGCACCTAAGGAAACTCTGTAAGTTAAGTAAAACATAAGTTTAAAAAATTGAGTTAGAAGGGAGATCTTCTATATGGCTACTCCCAGAAGACACTGTTTATCAAACAAAAGCCCCAGCACCTGGTGTGGGGCACCTCCACTGTTGGCCAGGGAGGCCCCATAAGTCCTCAAGAAAATACAGGTTCTTGCCATTCCTCTTGGTTGCCCACAAGGACCAGATGGTAAGACTCTGTTACTGAAGATACAAGCACATGCCTTGGTTGCAAGATATAAAAAAAAACCAGTCTGGAACTGAGACAAAGGTTTCTCCCTGCTGGCCATCATGCACAGTGCTGGAAGTGCTGTGCAGGCCGCTGGAGAAGAAACGGCACCAATGAGCCATCAGTAAACTAAGAACTGCAATGCCAACGTGCAAGGTAAGACGTCCACATTGGTGTAATAGGAGCATGGGAGATACAGGGTAACCAACTATTGGTGGGCTGGATTTGAGGTCTACTCTATAGGAGAGAATACATTCCTGATACTGTAAGCATAATGCTGGGGAGATCATAGTACCTAGGAGGGAAGAACCTACTACTATCATTTGTCTAATGGACATAGCATCATATTGCTTTCTAAATACGTATATATGTCCCCAGAGATGAATGCTACATTCAGCCTCAATCAGAGGCAATGAATGGCAGCAAATACGGAGACTCATGCCTGCTTCAGGCTGAAAATTAGTGACACTTAAGTACTTTGCCCTAAGTAGAACATTTGTACCAACCCCTCTATGGCTCACAGAATGTTGCAGAAGTAAAAAGGAAGGGAAGGGAATGCAAAAATGCTATCTTCAGGGCATAATACAGTCATAATACAGCAGCCCAGTTTGCCTGAACTGAGCCTGAAAAGACTGACAAATCCTTGGGTCTGGGGCTATGCATTCACAGAAGGTCCTGAATGCCAACAGCACCCCAGCCCCCCCTTCACAGTGACCCCAGTGCAGTGCCTGGAACCATTTCCATGATGAGGACTGTCATGGAGGGTTTGATAAAAGACTCCAGGGTATTCCGTGTAATCCATCTACAGTGAATTAGAATTCAGAATCAGTGGTCTAACTGGTGTTTGTAGCAGTGACTATTAGCTATAAATATTAGCTATCAAATAAGATAGTGACATCGACATCGGCATTTAAAGACGTGTACTTGCATTTAAAAATCTCGATCCCCAGTCTTCAAATGCTACTCACTCATTATCTGCCCAGTCTAGGCAGTAGTTGGGTTTACCACTGTGAACTCCAGGTCAAAGCTGCAGGTGGACTGGGCGGCTGGCTCCTTGTTTCCCTTCTCCTCTGTACAGCTCTCAGCGATTGGATTATGAAAGCAGAACAGTAATCAGTGGGTGAGAGCAAGGGGTTCCTCATCTGCCTGCTCCTCTTCTGTTTCTTCCCTCCAGCTCTGCTCTCCATGAGGACTGATCTATGAGTGTAGCTTTTAGAGAATGCATGGACTGGAGGTGGTCACTAGTGAAAGAAAGAGAGAGTGTCTGGTGTGTGAACTATACCCAAGCAAGGGGCCCTGCCGAGGGTACGTCCCTGGGCCCCATCTCACTGGACAGGCTTAGGGACCAGGGTGCCAGTGGTCTGACACCACATTCCCAGAGGCACTGTCTACTCCTAAGCCTTCCAGAGGGAGCCTCACATCAGTCTCTCTCTCTCTCTCTCTCTCTCTCTCTCTCTCTCTCTCTCTCTCTCTCTCTCTAAGAGAATATGAAAGATGAGTTTAGCAGGTGGGTCTATGGTTAGTAATTTAAAATTGTAAAATATTTCTTGCATTTATCATTTGCTTTTCTAAAATGACATTTATTTTCATGTATAAGAATAATACAAATTGTCTTGTTAGACAGTTTGTTAAATCTAGATGTTCAACATTAAAAACCACGAGGCTGGCAATAGAGTTATGGCAGTATGGGCTGATTTTAGCTGGACGTGGGCTTCTAGGGTTTTGTAAGACTACCTTTCTCTCTCCAGGAGGAAGACCCATGGTTTTTATTATGCTTCTTTAAAAGACCCTGATGCCAAATGTGATGAGCAACTGTTTTGAAGTCTGAGCCATTCAGCCAGTACCCACAAACCAGCCATGCTCAGATTAAGATATGTTCCAAGTGTGATTTCTGTGACCTGCCTTACCAGTGATTTGTCACTCATTCAGTGGAGTGGCTCGTCGATGCAGCTTATATGGTGTGTATGTGTGTGTCCATGTGTGTGAGAGAGAGGTGAGGGAGGGGAGAGGGAGAGGAGGGAGAGAGAAAGAGAAAGGGGGAGGGGAGGGAGAGGGGAGGAAGAGGGAGGGGAGGGAGAGGGGAGGGAAGGGAGAAAGAACTGTGGTACAGCCCGTGTGTGGTGTGTGCACCTATGTGTGCATGTGGAGGGCACAGGAGGGCTGCTGTGTGCGGTATGTGCAGTGTGTGCATGTGGAGGGCACGGGAGGGCTGCTGTGTGCGGTGTGTGCAGTGTGT
>NC_034597.1:9539908-9549438 GCF_900095145.1 Mus pahari | reverse complement strand
AGTGTGTGCATGTGGAGGGCACGGGAGGGCTGCCGTGTGCGGTGTGTGCGCCCATGTGTGCGTGTGGAGGGCACAGGAGGGCTGCTGTGTGCGGTGTGTGCACCCATGTGGAGGGCACAGGAGGGCTGCCGTGTGCCCTGCCCTTTCACGCTCCATCCCTTCTTGACACAGGGTCTCTTACTGACTAGCTTGGCAGCCAGAAAGCCTTGCCAGTTCTCCCAACAGTGCTGGAGTTACAAGCCTACGTGAGCACATCTGGATCTTCACATGAAATCGGAACTCAGGTCCTTATGCCTTGTGTGGCAAGCACTCAGACCCAGAGTCATCGCTTTGCCCTCAAAACTATAGCGTCAACCTTCACTTGATCTTTTCTTTTTAATGTAGTTGCAGAAAATTCAACATTACATATATGACAAGTTTGCGTCATATTCAGCATTCTATGCTGGATTAGAGAATCATATTCAGCAGATAATACCGTATTACCGCTTCTTGTCAAGAAAATAAACTGCAGAAGTCTGTAAGAAGTAAAATTGCTAACAAGCAGAAAGCTATTACAGTAGGAAGGCAGAGTGGAGTGCTGAAAATTTTGCTGGCAAAATTGACTTATGGAGGCACTTGCTGTCTGTCCTTAATAGCTCAGCCAGTAGAATAAGCCAGAGGCACACGTTTAACAGTCAGTTCAGAGTAGAAAACTGTAGGTTTTCTGAAAGCTCCTCAGAAAAGTGGTAAAGAGCTGAGTGTCTTTATTTTGTCTTTTTTGACTCGAATCTACAGTCTACCAAACAAGAAGGAGTGTGCTGCGTTTGTGTGGGTCAGGCTTGGCTCCCACGACTGCTTTATGCTGCTCTTGGGGGAACCCAGTAGGGAAAGCCTAGGCTCCTCTTGCTCCTCAGGCCACCAGCTTTTGACTTTGGCTCTCTAGCTCTGAGGCATGGCAATTTATCTTCAGTTGTCTATTTTGAGGAGCAAGCTGATGGGGACAGTAGCCTGGTAACTTAAATATGATTGTGGGTATCATTTTCTTTTCCATCAGAACTCCACAGTGATGTCGTTCTTGTCATAGGAGCTGGTGTTTCCTGCAGCTAAGCAGCATGTGAGCTTAGCCTCAAGCTCACTTTTCATTACACAGCCCTGTCAGATATTTCTGAGAAAAGATCAAAGTCTTTAGCAACACTGCCTCTCACTGCAACAGAAACTCCAAGTCAAGTTTCAGTCTGGCCCTGGTACAGCATCCATGAGTGAAGTTGCCTGCATGCTACTTTCTTGTTCCCTGTTGCCTGTACACTCCATCTTTTATTCTCCCTTAAGTTTTAAAAGGGGCCCACTGTCTGGGTTTTATAAAATGACATCATCAGAGAGGCTTTAGGTGGCTCTCAGTGTTACTATGGCTGCTTCCTCAGTGGCTCCTGTTAACTTTAGCTCCTAATCATATGTTCCAGATGTTTTTTTCTCCCTGCTTGAGAACTGGTGTGTCTATCTCTCAAAATGTCAACCCTGCACACACTCCAAGCCAGACAGGAGATCGTGTAGCATCAACAACCATACAATGTAGCCAGATAGATGGGAGGCAGAGGCATGGAGTGTTGACTCAGGTAGCCCTAACGTGACTGTACATAAAAGTCACCCTCCAGGATCTGGCTCTAAGTGTAGGCTCTAAGTTACCAGATGGCAAGGGCTAGGTCAGTCTACAGCTCTTTCAGGTCCCCAGTGGTATCCACACTACTGGCAGGCTACTGCATACACTTTGAGTGGCAAAGAACACCTTGGAGTCCTCAGACCTATTGTCCAGAAAAACTAGTAGCAGTGTGTGCAGGAGCGGTTCCTCTGAAGATGACTGTCGACTTCAGAAGCCTGAGCAATGTATATAGACAGAAGGTTTAGAACTACAGTCTGGGGGTCGATTCCTAATGATTCTGCCATTCACCACAGCTCACCATCTCCCAGTTCTCTCAAAAGAACATTCAGCAACTTTCTTTCCAGTGTCTGTCAGATGAGGCCCTGTATGTGTACTTCAGCTTTCTACTAAGCATTTGTACAAATGAGGCGAACCTCAGCTAGGCCTTGGGTCGCACTGAGTGGAAAAGACATGTAAAGCTGATTCTGTGACTTATCTCACAAAGCAGCTATTTTGAATGGAAAGATTTTGCTAAATAAATATTTTCCATTCTGTTTATTTGTTCTGTGAACATTCATGCTACTGTGTAAGGTTTGCTTAAAGTAGGACATGTTGCTTTCAATCCATAGCTGATAAGTGGGAAGCAGCCATATTCATGAAGAATACGAAAAAGTTTATAGACTATTACATTCCCCCAGGCTTTTTTTTTCCTTCAATTTTTCAATACCCAGGTTGGTATGTTTGCCATTGTGTATTTGTGGTGATTGTTCAACTCCTTGTAAATATGGCATGTAATTTAATCAGCACTGACTTTGGTATGTTCTACCTGGAGGTCAAAATGACACCTTATGCAATTTTATATACCGTGTGGCTAGTGCTAGTGCGTGTTGTAAATCTAACACCATGGCAGGGGCTGTCAGCTGGTTAGAGGTGAGCACACACAGCGGAGTGGGGAGCCAGAACACCTGATGGTATTTACAGCAGAATTGAACCATACTAGGAGGGTCTACACTGTGCAGTGAAGAGCTGTCACATACATTTCAGCCTGGCTGCTGCTAGCAAGGCAGCTGCCAAATTAAATGCTTCCCATCCAGGAAGGAAAGTGATCAGTCCACCCTTGGCTAACAGTTAATAATTTTAACAGATTAGGGAACTTTCTGTCATTTAGGTTTTGACTATCTACATATTGCTATCTTAGCTTGTTATCTTCCCTGAGTAATTCAGACTTTGAGGCTATAATACTATGTCAAGGGGTAACGTAGAAGTGAAAAAATTTTAGACATGTATTAATAAGCTGTTAGTACAGCAGCAGTCTGGGGATGAATTAGGAGTTACAACACTAACAGCAACACCTTAACAAACCCTAAACCCGCTGCTGTTAGAAATACTAACTACACCCTTACCACCTGTGCAAGAAGTAATCCTGCTCGGCACAATTCTATCCTCGCCATCAAAATTTGCAGATGTCCAAAGCCATCATCATTTCTCTGTCTTTCCTTTGGGCTTTCTGGAAACACAACTGACAACAACAAGGTGAGGCTTTTTTTTTTCAGGCTGGATGTATTGTGGAACACATACATTTTATGTCTCCTCAGGGAAGTATAATTGTGTAGACCTTTGTATAGAGGAAAGCTTACTGATTAGATTGAAGACAGGTCTTCTCTAAGGGAGATGATGCCTAGCTCCTCTACTTGCTGGTAGCAGGAAGCTTATGGAAAAGCAGAAGTGTCTGTATAGGCATTAGTGTGGTCTGCAGATGGTTGCCAATATGACAAGGTTCACACAACATTATTGACTACAACTAAAATGTGTATTTAACATAACTAAATAATTAGATATTTTATGAAAGAGATGAATGTGGTTTTGATGAACTATTTTTTGTTCCACCCAGGTAAATGCTACAGGATTTCACTTATTCTCCCACTGCTAACAAGCAAATTTAGATTTTGCCTCAAGTTCATCCACAGATTTGTTATGACACTGCTGGCATATATTAAAGCCAGAAGCTTTAAATACTTGTTTTAGGAAATTAAAGCAGATTGGACAAGTTCTTATTAGGAGCTCTTGCCACTCTCGTGTGAGTGTGAAATACGATTTCTAGAAAATAAGGCATTTTAAAGAAAGTATTTAAGGAGAGTATTTTAAGGAGACATTTATTAAAACAACAACAAAATAGTGACTAAGGGCTCTCCAGACAAGGGAGCGTCTAACTGTTAAGATAGGGGAGAAGGTCACAAAGGGAACCAGAATGCTTCTAGGTACTCAGGACATAAAGAAACTGGTTCTAGCTTCCTTGTGCCCACTGGCAGGGGGATTACAGCTTACTCTACAGAGTCTGCAAGCTAATCTGACGTGGTGGCAGATGCCTGTTCCTGCTACATGGGCAATGGGAACAGAGGATCTCTTGAGTCCAGGTGTTCCAGACCAGCTTGGGAAACACAGTAAGTCTTTATCTTAATTCAGGTTAAGATAAAGCAATGCATAACAGGAACAACAAAAACAACAACAACAGGGCCAATAACATAATAAATACCCCCCCTCCCCCACAAAAGGCTCAAAAGTATTATGGTAATTGTAGAAGACTAACAGAAAGGGGAGCCGGGGCAGTGAAGGGCTGTATTTGATGGGAGCTGTAATGCCTAAATAAACAATGGCCCCTGTAGGCTCCCTCATTTTAACGGGTGGTCTCTACCTGGTGGTACTGTTCGGGAGAGATTAACATGACGCAGCCTTAGTGGAAAGAGCATGTCGCTGGAGGCGGGCTTTGAGTTTTCCTTCTCCCAGTTCACTTCCTGCTTCCTGCATGTGGCTAAGGATGTGAGCTTCTGGCTCCTACCACCATGCCTGCCGCTTGCTTCTAAGCCTCCCTCCCACCACAGACTCTTACTTTTTTGTAACTTTGATTCAAGATACTCTTTCTTCCATAAATTTCTTTCGGTTATGGTGTTTTATCTCACAGCAGAAATGCAACAAAAGATAAGTTAAATGATACGCTCAGGCTAGCCCTAATGACAGGCCATCAACTGACTCAAAGCTGTTATGAGGTGAGGGAAGAGCTGGGCAGGTGCCCTGAGGTACCTGACGCTCAGAGAACAAACAACCAATGCTAGGCCCAAAAGAGTAAACAGTTAGAAAAATATAATGAATACGTTCAGAAAAATTTCTTCATCCACATTTAAGTAAATCATGTTTGATCTGATCAACTCAGGCGTCCTTGGCCACTGAGAAGAAGTATGTCATGTTGTCTTATGAGTGGTGGGGGATGTGCACAAGAAGCTTCCTCATGGCAGTCTCTCTTGCTTTCTACAGTGTATTGACCCTGTGTTCATCAACGCTGATTTCCCTGTAGTCCCTGAGTTCCTTCCACACTCTCCAGTCTCAATGAAACTGCCTGAATTCAGCATGCACTGTTTTATACAGAGGCATAGCTACTAATCTGGCCCACTGTGGCTAGTCTCATCTCCAACCCATGCAGAACATATCCTAGTCACAGAACTCTTGATGAAATAGAAAACTGGACCAAACCACTGCTGTGTCTACTTTTTCTTTCTTTCTTTAAAAAATTATTTTATGTGTATGTATGTGTGTGCCTGAGTCCATGTCTGTGCACCGCATGCGTGCAGTGCCCCAGAAGCCAGAAGAGGGCATCAGATCCCCTGAAACTGGAGTTAACAGACTTTGTGAGCTGCTATGTGAGTGTTGGGGATTGAACCTAGATCCTCTGGAAGAGTTGCTGTGCTCTTAACTCTCTGTCTAGCCCTATCTGCCTAATTTTTTACAATGGTCCACCGCTACCATCAGGCCCAATTTGAGAATCTTAAAACGTTCACAGTGGTAGTTCTGGAGATCACACTAAGTTCCTTACATTGTCTATAACTATGGCGGTATAAATCCCTCCATGAACTTCTGTGTGTGCTGTTTCTTCTGTTTGTGGTCACTTCCCTTCCCACTCCACACATAACTTTACCTTTCTAAACTCAGTGAGGCCGAGCATCCTTCAGGAAGCCTCGATCTATTTCCTGCCCTGGTTGTAGTCTGTGTCTGAGGGTCCTGCCAATCTCCCTGAGCACACTGCATATTTGTAGAAGAGATCTTTTATGTCTGTCTAGAAGCCTATAGCTGAAGCAGGAAATAGAAGGTGGGTGTTCCAGTAGGAAGCAAGGATGCTGGGATAGAGAGAAGCACAGGAGGGCTGACCCTGGGGAACTGAATGAGGACAGATATATGGAACCTGAGCAGAGGTAACCAGCCTTGCGGCAGAACTTAAATTAGAAAAAAAGGATTGTTAATTTATGAGCAAGTCAGGGAGCATGCCTAGCTATATGGCCTAGGTATTTGTGAATACATATGAGTCTCAAAGTTGTTATTTCTGGAAACAGATAAAAAACACTTTATTACACATATTTATACCAAAGCAGTGCTATGATGTTTTGCAAACACTGGTCTGTTTCTTTGACTACTATTTCTTTGATCAAATGGGCACTAGAGACACAACCAGCTCAGCTGCACAGAGTGGTCCTGACTCTGTTCTAACAGAGAGAGTGTCTTCATCATTCCATGGTAGACACTGGGTTAATTTCAAACCTGAACCACATACTTAGTTATGAAGCATACAATGGTATAACAAATGACAGTGAACAACCAGCCTGGCTGACTCTCTGTCACTGTCCCCAAGGTATATCTTTGGATCATCAATATATACATCACAGGAAAATTGCTAGGATGTAGGTTCCTAGCTGGCCTCACAACCAATTGTATAGCAAATGGCATGTGGAACCCAGGACACAGTGTCAAGAAGGCTTGTAGACAATTCTAACAAACACATAGACTGCTCAAAACTGAAAGTGATGACTTCATTTCAAGGAGTCAAATAATGTTGCCCTTAAGAAAGGCACTTAAATTGTAAGTCAGCTTTAAAAGAAGACAAGATGTCATCATGCACACAGACCTGCCCACATGTGCTTCATCTCTCAATGAGAAGTAATGTGTAGCAAACCACTAATGAGCTCTCTTTCCTCTCTCCCCCTCTCTTCACACTAACCTCGGTCTTACAGTTGGTGTTTTTCATATGTATGCCTTCATACTTTTACTATACAAGCATACAGGCATTTATCTTTAATTAGAGACATGGTCTAGGCTATTACAGAGCATCTGCCTCAGCAAGCTCCATAGAGACACCTGGAGCTGCAGGTATTGGATACAACCAGCCTGCTCCTTGCCAACAGTAGGTGGGCACACAGGATGATACTTACCCTTCAAAATGCAACCGAGAGGAATTATAATCACACATCCAAGTTGATATGGCCACAGCCAATTTATAACATAAAATTAAGCATAGAAGCCAAAAAGTGTTAAACACAAAATAACAACAGAGTTTTCACCAACAGTCTTGGGCCATTTTTGCTGAGCCCTGTGGGTCTCACACAGTAAGGGAAGTGGGCTTATCAAGGAGAGGCATGAGCTACAGGACAGGATGAATCCTGAATGGTCATGAAGAGGCCTCTGGCTCCACAGATCTGTCAGCACCAAGGATGGTCCCTGATCCTGTCAGCTGCAGTGGCAAGATACCACCTGCCTCCCTCAAAGCATGCCATGATGGTTTGGATAAATTCCTTGTCTGTCATTTGGAAGGGTACCAAATCAAAATCTTAGAAGATATACTTTCCAAATGCATGCAGCTGTTTCTCCCAGCGGAAAGGAAGGAGAAAAGGAGGGGGAGGCATGGGAGAGGGAGAGAAGGAAGGAAAGAGACAAGGTGTGAAGGAGGAGGAAGAAGGAATGGGAGGAAGGAAGAAAAGTGGCCCTCCCAATCCCAACATTATCACTTCCTTTGGTGTCCTTTCTTGACTCTCTCTCTGTCCCTCTTCCTATTCCCCTGAAAGGCCTATACTACACATTTGCCTGCTTTTCATTTTCCAGGTGACTCTTATGGATATTGGTGTTGAAAACTTAATCTGCTGGTACAGATCTATGAAAGTTTGCTTTGTGTTTGTGGTATATGTGCGCATCCTTATCTATATATTATTTATGTACTGCTGGGAGTCTTGCTGATTTCCTGGTTGGAAGGAGACCAGGAAATTCTTTTATTTATCTAGATCTCTTTCATAAGAGCCTAGCTTATGTTTAGAAGGGTTTCCCTGGATATAATTGCATATGTATATGAACAGGCGCCACAGTATGTGAAGATGGATGAGTATGCATTCTTCAAACAAAGGTTTAAACTGCACCTGCTCCCACAGGAGAATCTCCATCAGCTGTGTAATTGGGACCAGGTTGTGGGTCTGGTGCTCCTTCAGGACCAGCGTCTACACTGCTTCAAGAATGGTGAGGTGCCCAGCTTTGCTTGCTGGCTGCTCTGCAGCTAGGAGTCAGTGGAAGGCAGTTGTGGGGTAGAATTCTGGTAAGATCATTTAGTGGACGAACATTGTGATTTTTTTTCACCCCCACAATCCTGTTGTCTAGGATTCCTATGTGAAGACTAGAGCTCCAGCAGAAATCTTGAACCAAGAAGTCTGGAGGAAGCAGCCAGTACTAAGAAATGCAGAAACAATCCAAGCCTCCGATGGTCAGAGAGCCTGCCTCCGGCTATAAAATGAACCGTGTATTCAAGCCATAGTTTCCTATAGTTTTCTTTATGACAGTCTCTAAATTCTCTTCACAAATTTAGCTACTTAAAACACTATAGCTGACAGGATACATTGATTCATTCCAGATCAGAAGGCCTAGTTAAGGTTCACTCTGTCACTGGGACAGTGATGTCTTCAGACATGGCTCCTTGTCACCCTCTATCTCCTGGTCTAGAAATAGGCGACAAGTAACATGATCATGAGGTGGTATCTGTTCTCCTGTGAAGACGCTTTCGGTTGGTTTTAGCTCAATAGCAACACTAGAGAAAATAGAGGGAAGTGGAAGGGGAAGAACTCTTAACAGGACAACCTCACCTGTTAAAAGTCCTTGCAGAAACAGGCTGCTTGAACATGTTCAGTCTGCTGCTTAAAGATAAACCAAGAGCAAGCAGACACAGTAGGGGTATGGGGCAAGTTAGCTAGGTGAGGCCCGAAGGAAGAATGAACCAAGATTAGAGACAGCAAGCTCAGAACAGTCGGTGAGACATTCACCCTAAAAGGGACATAGCTGACGAGAAGGAAGGTCAAGAGAAGTCATCCAAGCATGAGCCTGCTAGCAGCCTGCTCCAATCCTGGGTGCTTGTACATCCAGATGCAGTTCTTCTTACTTTTTATAATTTTTGTTTCAACTTTCATTACCTTTTAATTTAATTTTTACTGTGATCTTTGTCTTAACACTTAATATAAAATCTCTCCTCTTGTTAAATGCACAAGGTAGTTTTGGGAATTGCAAAAGAATAGTATACAGTGTTGTATTGCAGGTGCTGATAGCTGACTCATCTGTAGAGCAGAAACTTTTATTCATAGATATAATTTTCATACGCTTCATATCTTTTGATAGAATGTTGCCATGACTGCTTTCTCAGACCTTAGCAACAAGCATTGTACTCTCAGTGTCTGTGGGCATGCATGCACATTCATGTGTGTAGAGGCCAAAGGTCAACCTTCTGAATCATTTCCCAGGAGCCACACACCTTGTTCTTTGAGACAGGATTTCTTACTGAGATCATACAGACAGGTTAGTGAGTCCTGAAGACCCACCAGTATCTCTCTCTCCCCAGTGAAGTGATTAAAGTACAAGCCAGTCTGCTTAACATTTTATGAAGAAGGTAGGGATCAAACTCAGGTCTTCATGCTTGCATAGGAAACAGTTTACTCTTTTACTATACCATGTTCCCAGTCTTCCTAGAACTCTATCTATGTATCTATGTATCTATGTATCTATCTATCTATCTATCTATCTATCTATCTATCTATCTATCTATCTATCTATCTATCTATGTATCTAT
>NC_034597.1:9530338-9539833 GCF_900095145.1 Mus pahari | reverse complement strand
TATCTATCTATCTATCTATGTATCTATGTATCTATCTATGTATCTATGTATCTATGTATCTATGTATCTATCTATCTATCTATCTATCTATCTATGCATACATATATATACATACAATGTTCCTGTCCACAAGAAATTATTCAACACACACACACACACACACACACACACACACACACACACACACATTTCTTTTTTTGAGACAGGGTCTTACTATTTAATCTAGGCTGATCTGGAACTGACTATAGCCCAAGTTGGCCTTGAATTCATGGGGACTTTTTCTGATCCATTCTCCCAAATGCTAAGATTACAGTTATAAGACACCATACTTGGCTGAGTTATATTAGATGGTTAAGTTTGGTTATAATAGGTGTATCATTTAAATTGTAAAAATAAAAACAATTAAGAAAATATCCATAGACTAGATTTCAATTATTGACATTTTACCCTTATTCTCATTTCATGGAAAACTGAAATAACATGTTGCACTGGTAAAGGGCAAGAGTCAGATTTGAGGGTGGAGCATGTCCAAAACCCTGGTTCTAGGAAGATAATATTCCCTGTCACTGGAGTGAGAAGATAGGCCTTTTCCATTTGGCTAAGTTGACTCTTAATGACTTGACTTACAAGGAAGCAAACACTGCTCCAACTCTTGCATTGCATAATTCCATCTCTGCTTTCATGCACGTTAAATTGGTTAGAAGAAAATTTGCTAAATTAAATTTGCTTTGATTAGGAAATTTGCATCATGAGCATTCAAAGTACGGCATGTGTGGGTTAAAAACATGTTTTACAGATGATTCAGTTTTACCATAGCTTCATTAGTGAACTAAATCTGTGTTCCTGTGGATGCATTTGGAGAACTCATTGCCTTGGCCTTTGTTGGGAAATCTCCCAAGTCCCAGAAAGTCTGTTCTAGTCAAGGAAAAGTAGGATGGCCTCAAAGGCTGGGTGGGATGCATCTCCCTGAGAGACCCTCTCATGGGTCCCTTTTCTTTCTTTTCAAAAAAAAAAAAACCATTTGCTACTTCCAATCAGTCCTCTGAGGCAGGCCTGGAGGCCTCTTTCTTGGTCTAAGTCCTTATTTACATTTCAATGTCACCTTCTGCTCAACTTCTAAATAAAGACATGGAGAGATTTAAAGAGAACTGTCTGAAATGTTTCAGGCTGAAAAAGAGGCTTGAGAGAAGGTGAAATGTCATAGGAGGATGTAGAGTGAGACAGCAGTTGAGAGCAAGCAGTGGAATCCACGAGCTGCTCTTTTAGAGATAACAGAGGCCTACTTTTTGGTCCCAGTGCCTGCTGTGATGAATGCAATCTTGCATTTTATAGTCACTGAAAAGCATCCAAAGGAGTAGGTGAAGATTTTAAAAAACAGAACTGTTCCTATTCTTTCAGGTGGGTAACTATTGGGCCAGGAAGACACTGCGTGGACAACAGGTGTCCCCAAACCTCAGGAACTGTGTTGAGGACCAGGGCTACAATGTAGCCCATGAAGCTTTAAGAAGTTGTTCAGGTACAAATATCTGGACCTTATGTTTTCACTGGATGTTCTTCTCCTCTTTATCTTTCTAGTTCATTGAATGACACTTCCTAGTGTTGAATGCACAGGTGATTTTTGACACTGGCCGTGTGGAGCACACTCTAGAAAGGTATACAGCACCTCATCATTTCAGACAACTTCCTTATGCTTCTGGCCCCTTATCAATGCCCCCTTCTCCCTGAGGTAATGGTGACTATACTAATTCCTGTTACTATGGATTAACCAAGCCTTTTCTAGAACTATATAAAAATGGATTCATAGATTGCTCCTTTGGGTTTAATGCTTTAGGGTTTGAGCATGTAGATAAACCCCTATGGCTTCTGTGTCTGAAATTGAAGGGCCATCATGCAGGGACTTGTGGTTTTCTGAGGTCTCATGGGGTTTTCTTTGCGGTAGAGGACAGTTGTATTGGGGGAGAGATGAGGAAGAGGCAGAGGTAGGGGTTCATAGCTACCCTTCTCATCCTTAAACAGCACAGCTGTCCCTTTCCATGTTGTGGCAATTGGGGTTCACTGAAAAGCTGCATTTGGGAAAGGGGAAATGATTAATGTAAATGTTAGCGGCATGGAAAATAGTCATCATTGCATTTTTTCATTAAAGAGCCACAAATCTCAAGGTTCTAAAGTGATCCCACTTTCATGACAGTCCATAAATTAGCAGTAGAGAGAGTAGTGTCGGACCTGGAGGAGGACTAGGAGCAAGGCAGCCCGACTGGGGGCTCCCAAGGGAGAGCTTGGGCACAGAGGACTGTAATGTTAGTACTGGTTACCATCAGACAACACCAGCACCAAGAAGCCTAGACAATAGGCTGGAGGCCACAGGCAAAGGAAGGCACAAAGACTTCATTCAAAGGCCTCTGCTGTGATGCCAGCCAACACTTCCATAGGCTCCAGGCCTGGGCCAGGCCTGCACGCTACCACAGCCGGCTTTCTATGGTGAGCTTTTAAACTGCTAAAAATAATAAACACAGGGAAAAAGTGCTTAGATGCAGACACAAACGGAAACGTTGTTCTAACCATGAAAACAAGCCAGCTTCAAAACAGCCCAGCATTCCACGGAGGCTGAGTGACATCACCACACTTCTCAAGGTGAAGGGGAACCCAGACAGTAAGCAGCAAGCCAAGGAACCTCCCTCCACGCACTCACACCCCCTTCCTTGATCTAGCCAGGACTTATCTAACTCCTGGGTTTTTGTTTTTTGAGGGATTTATTTCGATTTTTTCTTCACTGAAGGAAAAGTTACTTGAGACAAGTTGGATTCTTCAAGCACAGTTTTCTTGTAAACAGGGAAAATGGCTCTTTCCACCCAGCAATCTGGGATTGCCCTTCTTCCCCTGAGTAAACTAACCTCATCTCTTCTTGATATGGTTTTTGCCACATAATAGCTTGCATTTCTCGGAATATCAACATCAGTTATGCTAAATAAAATTTTTTAAAAGTGATGGTGCCACAAGTTTGAAGATATGAGAGCAATAAGAGGAAAAATAACCACAGTGCAAATAGCAAGTCAAGGCTGACCTCTGACCTTCTTATTCATTAAGTCATGTGTAGAACTTAGTACCATGCAGGTCCTCTGATGAACGAGAGGGAAACCACGGATCTGGAAAAAAGGAAACAAAAGAAGATAAATATAATTTAAAAAAAAAAAAAAGTTCCCCAACATTTGATTAGTTGATACCTGCTCTTATTTCTGTCTTTAAATGAGGTCTGGTTTCAGGATTGTCTCCAATTTTGAATAAATGTAAATTGACTTAGATGAAATCTCATTCTGAACTGCACATAGTTTTGTGGGAACAGAGGCTAACACCAGGCTGTAGCTGCAGAGCTTAGATAGGGGACAACTTTTGAGCCTCCCAAAGGCCTCCTTTTCTGTGGGACTTCAAGAACAACACCCAAGAGTTTTACGTACTGGGATTGCCACAGTGAGCCATTTCTTAATATGGGCATGGGTGGTTTTTGTTTTTGTTGGTGTGTGTCATAAATACTATATTACTAAATTGTCATTCTCTCTTTAAGCTCACTGAGAAGCTGACCCAGAGATAACATTACTCCCTCTTTCCACCTGCTGTCGACCCGAGAGCATATTGGTGGTCTTAAAGCCACTTCCAAGAGTCCTTGACCAGGGATGGGCTGCTCCCCAGGGATGGGCTGCTCCCCAGGGGCGGGCTGCTCCCTGACTTTATGGGAAGAGTAATGAAAAAGGGCAAAGCAGCTGCAGAGTAAACCCCATTATGCCCCTCGGAACAGATAGAAAGACAAGTCTCCTCTGCACAGGCTCAGCGTCTGTCCATCTTGTGATATAGAAACACCTACAGTGCTGGGGTAAGCAGCATGCCCACCTTTTTGTGAGAATAGCATGAACTGGAGGGGCTCAACTCCTCATTCTTTTAGAGCAAAGGGTCTACCTACTGAGCCATCGCCACAACCCAGGCTTTGCAAATATACCATAGGACATGACTTTGTATCTCTATATGTCTACATTTTAAAAACCTCATATACTAATTGTACAAAGTTCTGGATTTTGCTATACTTGTCTATATGCATGAATGTACTTTAAGCACATCTGTTCTCTCTACAAACCTCATACCCTCACCCTCTTTTCCTGCAGCTCCACAGTATGTGTAAGAGCTCTCCCCACCACACTGTGTAAACACCAGGTTTCTGCCCCTTCACCCTCAGTTCACAACACCAGAAAATCCCTAATTATCACGTTAAAGGAACTCCGGACCACCTGAATATTTGTGACACATGCTGGGCATGTGCAGGTTTACTCTGCTGCCCTTCTTGGATCTGACCTTGTATTTAAGAAGGCTCATCCACACCATGTCTCCATGCAGGACAAGCATACCATACAAGCAACACATACTTATTAAAATTTATTATTGTTAACATCATCCATGTGAAAACCACATTAAAGATGACTCTGGAGACGTATTTACTTATTTTCTTCAAAAATCCTTCTCCATTGCTCTCATCATAATCTTCTTGTCATAAATCTCATCTGCAACCTCCAATGAGAGAAGAAATGCTGATAGTACAGGTTAGAGACCAAGACATGGAGGAGCACGATGCAGTGTAAAAGCATTTTCAAAGAGGAAGTCAATAGAGCAAAGAGGTTTGTGCCAAGGGCAGATTTGGTTTTATTGTAGTTTTGAGTACAAGCACACCCTGAACTCTGCCATGAATATCTAAAAATGAACAGTGCTTTCTGTAGAAATGATATCAAACTTCTCTCTTTATATATATGAATATACTTTAATAATTTAATTCTGATTTAGATAGACTATAAGGAATAGATTTGAATGTGGTTACATGAAAACAATCTAAAGTCCCCCACCTGATTCACATTAAATACTTATTTAAATTTTATTGTACTTTGTTCTTTTTAAGATAGGTCCCTTTCTGTTTCCAAGACTGTAGCCCAGGCTGGCTTAGAACTTTTGATCTTCTGCCCCAGCCTCCAGAGTTCTTAGGCCATAGGCATTGACCTTACTAATAAATTTTTATAAAGTGTACCTTATGGTTTGTAAAGCAATAATTTCTCATGCTGTGGTCCTCATAGTGACCATATGAGATAGACAGTATGAACGGGCTTGTTTTCCAGACTAGGAAAGGGCAGGCAGAGAAAGAGGAAGTATCAAGCCCAACACTCGGGGAAACCCTGGAGAGGGGCTATACTCCCGAAGTCTGATGTCACGGGCTTGCTCTGAAGGCCTGAGAAAGTCAGGGAGACCCTGGAGAGGGGCTACACTCCCAAAGTCTGATGTCATGGGCTTGCTTTGAAGGCCTGAGAATGATGCTGGTTTCATAGTGAAAGCTGTTAGGAACTGGAGATGTTGGTGCTGGGGAGGTGGCCCCAGAATCCATGTAACACAAACAGCATGTCCTTCACTGCGTTTCTGCAAACCTAATTCACGTCTGTCCAGTAGACAAGCTCATAATAGTGTTGACCTGGCTGTGCCGAAGGCCATTTAAAGAGAGTAACTGATGCCTAAACCCAGTTTTAACTCTTCTCTTTAGAAAACAGGGAACTGGAAACTTGCTCAGAACTCAAAGGAGACTGTCCGAAGTGGAGATGAGAATCCTTTCCTGGAGCCACTGTAGTTTAGAAATGTGTGTTTTTTTATACCTTTCTAAATTGGAGCAAAAATATGCCACTAGTGTGGTTATTTTGTAGTTTCAAAAGAATCCTGTTTTGTAACTGATTCCTTTTCCAACTTGGGATATATTTATTTGTGGGCTCCTTTTGCTTAGTCATCTGCACTGAGGTGAGGTTGGCCCTGTTTCTCTCTGCTGCTCCCAATTAATGCAAATTGAAGGGTAAAGGACAAATAAAGTTTCTTTAACTTCGTCCACTCATATATTATTTATACATGGCTCCTCCCTTGATCTATTTTAGGGGCAGGCTGTAACCGTGAACAAGCAAAACAACACAGAAGAAACTAGCAATTACATAATGTATAATTTTACTGCAAAGCTCTGAAAGGGTTAAATTTATATGTCATTTATTTGTTTATTTATTTTGCAACAGGGCTATTATGTACCTATTATGTAGCTCTGAAAACTAGGCTGGCCTCAAACTCACAGAGAGTGACTTGTTTCTGCCTCCTGAGTTCTAGGATTAAAATTGTGGGTCAGCACATCTGGCTAATCAAAAACCAATTCTCTCTGTCTGTCTGTCTGTCTGTCTGTCTGTCTGTCTATTCAGCCATCTCTAGAGTCTCAGCTCTTACCTGAAGTAGACCAAATTATGTGAGCAGCCTATGTTCCTTTTGGGTCTGTTTTTAAAGGATTTGCTAATTTTTTTTCAAATTTATCTTGACAGGCACGTTGTATTCCCTTGCACCCACACAGGGTCATAGCTGTTGAAGTGTCTGAGGTTATTTTTTTCTTCATATACATTGCAGGGGTTCTAGGTCTTGTGTTGGGCCCTACTTGGCCTTGGTTGGGGTCTTGAAGACAAACCAGAGCCTGGCTCGATTTTCAAGAACAGTCATTCACCTCTGCTTGAGACCACGGCCGAGGTGCAATTGCCTCTGCCTAGCTACCGCTGACGTCTAAAATTTTCATAGGCCCGGTGAAGTCACCCCATCTCCCTCATCATCTCACACCACCCCATACATCATCTCACCTCCTTGCCCTCTCTATATAAGCAAATTGCTACCATAGTAAAGTGAGTTCCTGCTTTGACAAGACTCCTGGCCCAGTGTGGTTCTTCTTGGGTCACCGACACTCAGCACCCCGCTCAGCCTTAGAGAGACCCGGTAGGGTCCAAGCTTCTCTCTCTTACAGCTCTTCACAGTCTCTTGTGAAGCTATGCCAGTGCCTGACAAACACAGAAATGGATGTTCACAGTCAGCTATTGGATGGAACACAGGGCTCCCAATGGATTGGCCATCACTGGGAAGAGAGGCCCCTTGGTCTTGCAAACTTTATATGCCCCAGTACAGGGGAACACCAGGGCCAAGAAGTGGGAGTGGGTGGGTAGGGGAGCAGGGGTGGGGGGAAGGTATAGGGAACTTTCGGGATAGCATTTGAAATGTAAATAAAGAAAATATCTAATTAAAAAAATACAAAAAAAAAAAAAAAAAAGAAAGAAAGAAAGAAAAAGAAATGGGCTGTTAGAAAGATTTTGCTGACAGTACCCTTATATAGTTCTCTCTTGTGAGGCGATGCCAGTGCCTGGCAAATACAGAAGTGGATGCTCACAGTCATCTATTGGATGGAACACAGGGTCCCCAATGGAGGAGCTAGAGAAAGTACCCAAGGAGCTGAAGGGGTCTGCAACCCTATAGGAGGAACAACAATATGAACTAACCAGCACCCCCAGAGCTGTGTCTCTAGTTGCATATGTAGAAGAGGATGGCCTAGTTGGCCATCAATGGGAGGAGAGCCCCTTGGTCTTGTGAAGATCATATGCCCCAGTACAGGGGAATGCCAGGGCCAGGAAGCAGGAGTGGGTGGGTTGGGGAGCAGGGCAGGGGAAGGGTATAGCGGGCTTTGGGGATAGCATTTGAAGTGTAAATGAAGAAAATATCTAATAAAAAAGAAATGGGGCTGTTTAATGGTAGTAGCCATTTTACACTAAGATCAGCATTTCTGAATAGATGACAGAGGTTGTTCCAGTCATATTTGGAGACTGAGGGATCTGTTTTCCCCTGGGGAGCAGAGGAGGGTGTCAGGTCCCCTGGGACTGGAGCTTCAGGTGGTTGTGAGGTTCCTGATACAGGTGGTGGGAGCCACACTCTGGTCCTCTGCAGAGCAGTGAGCAGTGGGGTTTTTTGTTTGTTTTTTGATATACACATTTTTAATTTCTTATTGATTTTAAAAGTGATTTCTTATTGTGTGATATCTCCTCCCTTTGCTTTCTGTTTCCTTTCCTTCTTCTTGCCTCTCTCTCCCCAGTGGTTTACTCTTTTTTGCTCTCTGCTGGGCTAATGGATCCTTTTGTATAGCAATGTCAAAATGCCTTATAGTTTTTAGAGAAATTCTTACACTTTGGCATTCCTTTGTACTTTGTACTTTAACTCATGTTCACTAACAAGAGACTTACTTTTGAAATGTTTTAAATACTTAACACTGTAATAACGAATGCCACCCTTGCTCACCCCTTCACTTACCTCCCACCACCCCCACCCCTGCACTAACCTCCTACCAACCCTCACCCCTGCACTAACCTTCCATCCACTCCTCACCGCTTCTCTAACCTTCCACCGCCTCTCACTCACCCCTACACTAACCTTCTACCCTCCCTCACTCCTGCACTAACCTTCCATCCATTCCTCACCCCTGCACTAACCTTCTACCCTCCCTCACCCCTGCACTAACCTTCCATCCACTCCTCACCCCTGCACTAACCTTCCATCCACTCCTCANCCCTCACCCCTGCACTAACCTTCCATCCACTCCTCACCCCTGCACTAACCTTCCATCCACTCCTCACCCCTGCACTAACCTTCCACCTTCCCTCACCCCTGCACTAACCTTCCACCACCTCTCACTCACCCCTACACTAACCTTCTACCCTCCCTCACCCCTACACTAACCTTCCATCCACTCCTCACCCCTGCACTAACCTTCCACCATCTCTCACTCACCCCTACACTAACCTTCCACCATCCTTCACCCCTACACTAACCTTCCACCTTCCCTCACCCCTGTACTAACCTTCCATCCACCCCTCAATCTACACTAACCTTCCACCACCACCCCTGTTCATTGAAGAAGTTGATTCCTTTCTCCCTGCACCCCTCAATCCTATTTTCATATCAGACATGATCATGCAGAAGTTTGAGAAAGTTCTTGCTCTATTTAAGTGTCTCTCTGCTGTCCTATGATTATGTTGGGGGCATATTTGATTTGGCCTCTTCAAGAATAGCACAGTGAGAATGGTTCCATCAACTGTCTCCATAAAGCCACAATGGCAGAGTCACCCAGCTGCTGTTGTCCACAGCACCTCAAGAGCCCTGGCTGGACTAAAAGACCTAGCCTGCTAATCTTTGAACCCAGGCACTCATAAATGCTAATTGCTTCAAGCTTCTGGGTTTGGGGATAATTTGTTACTGACCAAGGAAGCCCATACGATATCACTGAGCACTGTTAACTTAACAGACTGATCTGCTGTACTAAGGAATGACCACCCAGAAGACAGTTTAAAACCGGGTAATTAATTCAACAAATATTTGCCAAATGTCAGCTGAACCAGGAAAGATTTATCTAGGATATAGAGATCAGTCAAGTTAAATAGAAATATCATGCAGACACATGAAAATACAGGTGAAGGAAAATTCTTAAATGAAAAGATGAGAAATGCAGTATCTAGGTGTGGGGAGCCGCCCTCACATTCGCCATTACAAGATAGCGCTGATGTCCTGTGCTCTAACAAACAAACAAGGCAGCTGCGCATGTGCTGGGTAGATTTCCACTCCCTTGTGCCCTGCCTTTCCCGTGGC
>NC_034597.1:9497250-9530327 GCF_900095145.1 Mus pahari | reverse complement strand
GTCATTTCTTGCTGGCGGGAAGGTAGCGCGGGACATCTAGGGACTTAGCAATGGGAGCAAGCCCTTTAACTATTTAGGCAAGAATAAAGGAATGGAGGTCTGGCTAGACAGATATAGGTACTTGTTGCCAAATCTGATAACCTAGGTTTTTATCCCTGAAACCAACATGGTGAAAAAAATAAATGACTATTAAATCATCCTCAGAGCGATATACTGTGGTATGAATGCATACACAGACAAGTAAAGTAATGATGAGGATGATGAGGATGGTGATGATGATGATGATGAAGATTGTGAATGTAGGGTGGATACTGTGGCCAGGCTTGTGGTCCAGGCTTACTTAGTGGAAATAGAAGCTCTATGGGTCTGCCGCATTGTATCTGGAGCACAGAGGAGATGAAACTGTAATTACCGGAGGGAATATCATTGGAAGACAGAGTGATGGAATCACCCTGGTTCCCTCTTCCTTCTGTTTCTTTCTCTTCCTCCCTGCAATGGCTGAGTCTAGAAGCTACACAAGCTCAGGAGGCTGCCTGTTAGAAAGAAGGGGAGGACAAAGAAAAAAATCTGGAGGTGGATAAGTAAGCAACTCTCGTGGATCTGCCAGGCTCACACAACGCCTCTTCAGTGCTGACTGTGGAAGCCACGAATATGATGAAAAACCAGCTCAGGCTCAGCTAGGAAGTAGGGCAGGGCCCAGGCCAGGAGACCAGGGAGAGAACTGTGGACAGTGGCCCTTGTAGGGCAGAACACTGAGAATTCCTGAGTGACTGTTGGTGTGGCACTCTGATTTGGGAGGGCAAAGCTTGGAGGTATAGTTGGTAATGCTACAAAGGCAGAATAAGTGTCACTAGTTTGGGATTCTATCAGGAAGACTGGGTCTGTGTTCTGAGGTTAGAAGACATGTAATGGCTTGGAGCAGGGAGTTCGGTTATCCAAACTATGCACTTGGATTATTGCCCCCCATCCAGCATGAGGAAGACATTGATGTTAAATAAACTAACAACTAGCAAGCATGGACTCTGGGGAGTTTCCAGTCCTCCTTAAATAATTTGTAGGGTCTTGTGCAGGCCTTCACTTTTCAGAGAGATGGTGCATGGCTCTCACAGAGCTCACAGGGACCTAATGAGTCCTGACCCCATCAGAAAGTTTAAGCACCAGAATCAAGAGAGGAAGGAGAAACCTTCCATTTTAATTCTTACAATGAGGATTAAAACCATGAGAGTGGTCATGGGGATGAATAGGAAAAAAAGAAACAATGTTATAACACTTATAAGGAACGATCTATACAAATGATTTAGAAAAACAACAGAAATCAAACAATCTCAAGAGAGGCTAGAAGCTTCAACTCTGCGCTATAGCTATCTGCTGCCCTCTTTTCTCCCTCCACATCTTGAAGAGAGCAATCCATCTTTCCAAAGCATATTTATTATGCTCAAAAGGTTTCTAGGTGAACATGAGGTAAAAATGTGTTCCTCCCATGTTCAACACAGACATCACTAATCCAAGACAAGCTCTTGTTGCCCCTGCCATGTCTGACAGAGACATCGGTAATACAACACAAGCTCCTTTTGCTGCTGCCAAGTTCAAACACAGACTGTACATTCTCCTGTCAGAGCCTCAAGTGGCCAAACTCGAGATGCGATTTACACCTTTGTGCTCTGACTTTTCTGGGCACACTTTGTATTTGTTTTGCTAGCTACCCTTTTATTTCAGAAGAATGAAGCATTGGCGATTGTTTATCCTTGACTGTATTACATACTCCAATCTGCTGTGCAGATATGCGCTTATATTCATGTTATCATACATGGGCGAGCTAATTACATACAGTCTGGTCATTAGCTACCTTTTTACTCATGTTCATGATTCCTTACCTTAAGAATGTTTTTCTGAAAGTTGGAAAGACTAGAATCACCTTCAGTATAGAGACATAATAAACACAGTCAGGTCCACTTTTCTGTTTGCATTTTGTTTGTTTTAATTTTTTTCAGTTGATGAATGAGGTGGCTGTTATTGTATACATCAATGTGAAGACTTTCACTGCTCCCCTCAACATCAAACTGGGAAGAATGGACTGTTCAATCCGGACAGAGGACGCCAAGGTTTGTCAAGCCAGCCTTTGTACAACAGCTGACCATGACTGAAAACTGAAAGGAAGGGAGCAAACCCCCAGTCTCCGCTCTCAACACATCCCTTCCGCCAAGCAATTCACACCGTGTGGGAGCAAGCCCTTTGTTTTATCATCAGTTATTGTTCCTTTTCCAGTAGCAATGGAATTACAGCATTGGTTTACTTGCCTTTCTCTCGGGTAGAATTATACTATTCTCCCTCCTACCCTTTGTAACAAAGATGGCATTCAGCACTCGAGGGCCACCCTGGAGGATCTGCGATCAGAGTGTGGCAGGGAAACCATTGCCTGCAAAGTAGCAGGAGCAGAAGCCCAGCCCTGGCTTGTCAGATTAGACACAAGAGAATGCTTTGTCAGGACTGCCTTTGCCCAGCAAATGCCATCTTAGCCAGAGCAACAATATCAAGCAAAGCAAGGCCAGAAGACAGATGGACAGCAGCTTAGTTGGGGAGACAGACTCATGAACACCCCACAGGACTGCTCTCCTTACCCCATGTGTAAATATGGAGCCTTTTATTTAAACAATGTTAAAGTTTCTTCTGTTTTGTCAAATTGTATGTCCCTTGGCAACTCTGTGCAGACATAGAGCTCAGAATCTGGGGCATCCCTTCAGCCATTTCCCTCTTCAATCTACATCCACTTCCTTCCTGTGCATCCTCCTCCTGACTCACCCTTCAACATGCACACAGCTAAGGAGTACATCATAAGTCTGATATGTCTATATGCTCATTTGTTTGGGATGTCTACTTCTAAGACTTTATCTGAAAGGAATGATCATGGATGTTGTGACATAGATGTCCACACAGTATCATAAATACAGAAAAAGTCTAGAAAGAGAAACAAGTAATTGTAAAATTGGGTAGGTGGGTATCTGGTGGCTTTTCTTTTATTTTGTATACTCAACTACATTTTCTAAATCATCCCAACTAAAAATGGGACAAATGTGTTAAAAACAACAGGCCATACTGGCACTTAATACAGGTCACTGGCGAGTTCCTAGCTGGCAGACCCTCACCTTCACATTTAGATAGTTCAGTAACCACCTGTGTTATGTGTACTGTAGCCAAGGACTCCATACCTCAGGTTCCACCACTGTAATGGGGACAATATGCTTCAAGGCTGAGTTGGGATAGGATTAAATGGAATAAATTAAGTACTGGCATGTGCAAAGCCTGAGGTGACAGCTTTTGTCAGGATGACCCTGGCCCAGGAAGGGGCAGGTTCCATACCATGCCCAGTGTGAACCACGGGCCAGTTCTGAGAGTCCCTAAAGCCATGCCTCTCATCTGGAACAACAGAATGGGCTCGGGAAGTTATACACTGTCCTTTGTGGCCACAACATAATGTCTTAACAGGATTACTGTCTGTTCCAAATACACCCACTTTAGGTCAATTTGACCTTAATATATCTGTGTCAATGTAAAGACGACACACTTTCTCAGGAAGCAGTCCTGAGATATTTGCCACCAGCATAGCTAATTAATAATAATAGCAATAACAACAACAATAATATTCAGAAGCGTACTTTTGGCAGAGGATAACAACCCCAGGCTGGGGCTTAACATGCAGAGATGCAAAGCAGCAAATAGGCAGTGTTTAAGTGAATCCAGCTGCACAAGACAATACTCTCTAGTATCCGGGGGATCATAATGTATGTAACACTGAAATCCAAGGCACTGACACAAAAAGCAGACATTCCAAGTCAAAACCACAACTCAGAAACACCACTAATGAGTTAATGATACAATTAGCAATTTCTAGGTTAACCACTAAAAAAATGAGTAAAAGAACAAAGAAATGGCAAACCAAGAGAGGAGGTGAAATGCTCTATTTAACTCAAAATAATGAAGTGGGGAGAAGAAGAAAAAAAATAAGGATTAGGATAAGGAGAGCCAATAGTGGGGTGTAGAGGGAAAAAAACCAAAAAGCAATTTGATAGTCTTTGTGAAATACAACAGTTATTTCATAAAATATCATACATAAAACTCTTTAAAGAATTTAACCAGTTAAGTGCTTCTTAAGAGAGATACAGGAAATAGGAGATGCCCATAAAAATATTCATTTCACAGCAATAAATGAGGAAGTTGTAGGGAGACATGAGAATCAAACTCAGTCATGAAGCCACAGAACACTGAGAATTAGCATTGCTGGAATTAAGCCTGAAGCTGGAAAAATCCACCATTGTGTGTGTGAGAACCACACAGTCTCAGCAACAAGTAGAAGCAGTTGGCCAATGGGGAAGGACACAGATACAGGAATGTGACCATCACATCTGACTGACACCAACTGTGTAGAACATGTGGCCAACAACTGCAGAATACACAGAATGTACACAAAACCTTTTTCAAAGTTTCCTCTGCAATGGGCAGCAGACAAGGGGGTCGGAACAAGCTTCAAAGGGCAAACCCATACAGAATCTAGTCTGACTATGGTGACTCATCTGCAACATACACATGGATAACGTGCACCAGAAATTAGACAATGCCAACTCTACTGGGAGGAAGTCATGGTACAGCACAAGTGTAGATGCTGCTAGTGATGATTGCAGAAGGGTTTGCACCCATCCATTCTAGCTGGTGTGCCATAAAATTTTGTTCAGTTGCCCAGTACTGCAGTGACCAGCAGCAACAGTATGGTAAGACTGGATCCTATCACAAGTTGTCTTTCTCCATCTCTCTTGAAAGTGCCCTAAAGACATTTAAACTCACAAGTAACACCCAGTCAGACCATTTGCCTGTATAGTCTATGCTGGATCCCAGTGAAGTCCCTGGTTCACAGGGTTCCCCTCACCCTGGGCTCTCCAGCTGCCTGGCTGAGCCTGCTTCCTTGGGGCTCCCCAGTGTGGTTCCTCTTAAACCTGTAAGCATCATGCATGCTGTGATTTCTTATGCCTTTCCCAGCCTGGATCCATGGACGTTTTGTTGAGATCCTTAAAGGTCACTCAATGGGACTTACTTTCTCTAATACTGTAATGGGAATCTTTCTTCACCTTGTGCTCTGTAGCAAGCCTCCTTCATACTGTCTGTAACTACCTCTTGAACATACTGCCAAAAATGAAAACAAGACCAAAGAAAGGAAGAGGTAAAATTACTGTTATGTTTAACCTCATAATTGTATATGAGTAGAACAAAAACAGCTTCAGAGAAGTTATTAAAAGTGATAAATGAATTAGGCCAGATCACTGGATATGACAGCAGCACAAAAATTGAGTTGGAAATATAAAATAGAAAATTTAGAAAACTGTGACACATATTGGTATAATATCACAACTCTTTATAGGTAAGTAATAGACAGACTTCTATCTATAGAACTGTAAGGTTTGCTGACCAAACACCAAGGGGAGAAGAGGAATCCATGAGCATAGATGGAAACAGTAATGTAAAGTTGCCAGGTCTCCCTAAATTGGAGTATAGATTGAATAAAACACCCATAACACCCTGTATGTTTATGAAGAGGGTTTAGAGGAGGTGAGAACACTGTTTCCACACTGTCTATGGAAAAGCAATGAGCCAATAACAATCAAGGGGACCCTGGAAGAGGAAAAGACCCTCAGGACTCTGTGCCAAGTCCAATTTCTCAGCACACTGAGGAAACAGGCTGCCACAGAAACACGTGGTGGCTAAAATCTGCAGTGAGAAAGTTTCCCAAGCACAACAGTGAACAAAAAAATAAAGCACATACACACAAGGGACTCAAGTCTCAGAGTTCAGTTGAGCCCATTCTCGCCTTTGGGACAGGACAGGGGTGGGGGGAACTGAGGCTTGAGGAAAGCTGTTACTGCAAACTATTGGGATGGGGGTTCCACATGGGAAAAGTTATCAAGATGCATTCTAATGACTTGCTATATATGTAATAAGCTTTGCTTTAATAAGTCAGCTTAGGAAAATTTAAAGAAAATCAAGTCAGTCTCTCTCTCTCTCTCTCTCTCTCTCTCTCTCTCTCTCTCTCTCTCTCTCTGTGTGTGTGTGTGTGTGTGTGTGTGTGNTGTGTGTGTGTGTGTGTGTGTGTGTGTGAGAGAGAGAGAGAGAGAGAGAGAGAGAGAGAGAGAGAGAGAGAGAGAGAGAGAGAGAGATTCCTGTGTGTTACTCATGGGAATACTATATGTGTTAGTACTATGATAGGATCTCTATCCGGGCTTGTGGTGAGTTTCAGACATCCTAAGGCACATAAAGTGGTGCTGTATCTCTCTCTGGAGTGGAAGAGGAACCCCACCCCCCTGCTTTGTTTAACTACCCCAATGTTTCCTCTTTCCATTGACTTGTGGAAAACTCGGCCTTAACATTGTGTCCCCAGAACACGATTTTCAGTTTTCCTTTAACGTGAACATGGCAAGAGATATATCTTCTAGAATGGCCCAGTGTGCAAACTCAGCCATCTTATGGAATATGTGCTTCAGGAAACCACACCCTGGAGTTATGCAGTGTGCTCTGCTGTTCTCTGCTCCAGCGCTCACAGCCTAACCTGATGAGATAGTGCTCACCCTTATGGTGCCTGCATGGATCTCAGGCTCAGTGTTCACTAGAATCATGTCACAGTGGGCACCAGTGTGGAAGAGTGGAGACTGCCAAACTCCTGGTATTTATCAATTTAATGAATCTGGAAACATTGATATTTCCCAGGGTTCTTGGCATATGTGAGACCCTCAGAGCAATGTTGCTGGAGAATTGGTATGCATTTTGCGTATTTAACTAAAGCCTAGATAGTTGTTAGCACCTAGCCGTCACTGAATTTACTTTCTCAACTTTTCCTCTACTTTATTCCAATATATTACAGGCTAGGTATCCTCAAAATAAGCTGTCTTAAGTTTTTTTTAGAACAAGTTTTTAAAATGTCTTTTCAGAATGACACAGTAAATCCTTCGGACTGGGTACAGAGATGGGAATGCAGGAGGCTGCAGGGCTAGGAGGTCTGGTACCTGTGAGATTCACACTTCCTGCCCACCTTGTTTGCATCACTAGGGCACGAAGCAGATGGCCAGTGTGACCACGTGACCGCAATTGCTGCTAACCTTCCAGGGAACTAAATCTGCTCCAACTTTCCACGAAGACAGGTGGGAAAGCCATTGAAAGCTCACTCTGGGAAACACAGAGCTCTTTGAGAGAGGAACAAAGGCTCTGCTGAGGACAATGCAGACCGGTGTGAGCATCTCTGTGATAAAGGAGTTCCTGGTCTTGAGTTTCCTGATCTCGGTTTCTCAAGCCTTTGAGTCTGTGTGCCTACAGGGGAGCTAGCAACTAAGCTGGAACCAACTAGCTCAGGCACATGAAAAAAAAAAAAACTTATCTGTTTGACACAAGAGAAAATTTCACCTTAATAAAACTTTCATTTTCAAGTATTCCTTTTGTTTAACTAAGTAAAACTTGCTACAAAAGGTTCTCAGGTTACTTTTCAGCAAGCTATCAGTTCCACCACCTACAGAAAGCAAGAAATGTTTTGGATAAAGGACCATGGTCCACTTTGGGACTGCTGTCCTTTTGACAACATAGCTGAAGGTTGTAGTCGAGATATATTTCTGCTTATTTCTTTACTTTAAAAAGGGTTAAACAATGCTGGGGAATGTCTGAGGGCCACAGAGGTCAACAGACACAACTGTACCGAGATTTACGGTTGTTCATGGGATGTTTGCCTCCATGTGAAATCAGAGGCAACTGCTGATGAGAAGTGACTGTGCAGCCCCAGACATCCAGGCTGAGAGGCTATGGTGTAGAAAATCACCACAAAAAGACACAGCATGGCACAGGCTTCGCAGCCAGTACCACAACACCCAGGATCATAGGATCAGAGGTGAAGAAGACACAACATCAGTCCCAAGACCAGGAGTAACTGAGACCAGCGGGACCCAGGCACACAGGCACTCTGCCAGACCAGTGGCGCAAGTTCCTTCTGGTCTGTCTGGACCAGTACCCTGAGCAGACCTTGGATGTGAAATCCACAGCCAGATCCACAACACCCAGAAGAAGCTACACTCCCAGGTGCTCTAACATGCCCAGGATCCCAGGATTCCAGGAGCTTGGTCACATCAAGATCTCAGGGTCCCAGAGGTAGCTTGATTCCAAGGAGCTCTGACATACCCAGGATCTCAGGATCACAGGATCCTGGAATCACAGGATCATGGAGACAGTTTGACTCTGAGGAGTTCTGACCCAACCAGGATTACAGGAAGGACAGGCTCCAGTTGAATATAGTGAGGGCAGGTAGCATTAGAGATATTCAGGGGGCAGGAGGTAAGCACAAGAACATAAGCAACAGAAACCAAGGTTACTTGGCATCATCAGAACCCAATTCTTCCACCATAGCAAGTCCTGGATACACCATCACACCAGGAAAGCAAGATTCAGATCTAAATCACTTCTCATGATGGTGATAGAGGATTTCAAGAAGGCCATAAATAACTTCCTTAAAGAAATACAGGAGAACACATATAAACAGCTAGAAGCCCTTAAAAAGGAAACACACAAATCCTTTAAAGAATTACAGGAAAATAAAACCAAATAGGTGAAGAAATTGAACAAAATCACCCAGAATCTAAAAATGGAACTAGAAACAATAAAGAAATCATAAATGGAGACAATCCTGGTGTGAGAAAACCTAGGAAAGAGATCAGGAGTCATAGATACAAGCATCACCAACAGAATACAAGAGTAGAACAGAGAATCTTGGGTGTGGAAGAAACCACAGAAAACATTGACACAACAGTCAAAGAAAATGCAAAAAGCAAAAAGCTCCTAACCCAAAATCCAGGAAATCCAGTACAAAATGAGAAGACCAAACCTAAAGATAATAGGTATAGAAGAGAGTGAAGATTCCCAACTTAAAGGGCCAGTAAATATCTTCAATGAAATTATAGAAAAAAAAACTTCCCTAACCTAAAGAAAGAGATGCCCATGACCATACAAGAAGCCAACAGAACTCCAAATAGACTGGAACAGAAAAGACATTCCTCTCATCATATAATAATCAAAACACCAGATGTACTAAACAAAGAATTTTAAATGTAGTAAGGGAAAAATGTCAAGTAACATATAAATGAAAGCCTATTACACCAGACTTCTCACCAGAGACTATGAAAGCTAGAAGAGCCTGGGCAGATGTCATACAGACCCTAAGATAACACAATGCCAGCCTAGAATACTATACCCAGAAGTACTCTCAATTACCATAGACGGAGAAAACAAGATAATCTATGACGAAACCAAATTTACACAATATCTTTCCACAAATCCAGGTCTACAAATGATAATAAATGGAAAACACCAACACAAGGAGGGAAACAACACCCTAGAAAAAGCAAGAAAGTAATCTGTCAAAAAACCCACACAAACATAATTCCCCATCTAACAACAAAAATAACAAGAAGTGACTATTACTTTTTCTTAATAGGAAAATTAATATTACCAACATATCCTAATCAATTAAAATTCAAAAATATGAGGAATTAGAAATTTGTTAACTATCATCCAGTGGTCTCTCTAATTTGGTAATTGGAGAAATAAATCCAATATTGTACAAACCATATACACTTTCTGCTTGTTTATAAGTGACAGTGTCTTGTGGTGTACCACATAACGGTATTGAAATCATGCTTCTCCTATCTCAGCATCTCTATTAGTAGGATTGTTTATTTGATGCTTTTACACTATACTATGGTTCTCAAAACAGCTTACATATTTCACAATTATTTATACAGCCAAAAGAAATGTAGACAATTAATTTGGGAGGTGGCTTGTAAGAGAACAACAAAGAGTGAGACTGAATATTTTGCTTGATGTTTATCATTATTGTATCAATTTTGAAGAAGAGGACCTCAGAGAGGAAAGCTTTTCAAAATCATCACAGTCAATGAGTCAGAATCTTACCCTCACCTAATGTCTGTCCACCCTCCAAGCAGAACCATTGTTCATTGAAGCAGTTGATGAATGACTTCATGGGTAGACCATCTTAATACACACACCATTTCTTAAATAAATGTAACCTGTTCCCTGTGGGATGGGAATGATGACAATCACTCAAGTCAAATAGTTTTGACCATAGCAGGAAATAGGTATCCAAATAATCGTGCCTACAATTCATTCCTTGGCACAGCAGAATGGTCAACTCTTAGCTTAGCTACTATGTAGGTAAAATCCTTTGGTGATGTGAGGGACATTGAAGTACAGACTTATTACAATGAACTTCACTGTCTAAAAATTGTTCTTATTTTGGGTTTGTACTACAGTAAGAGTAAAGCTTTTAAAGCTCTACTAAAAACAAAACAATTAAACAAACAGACAAAAAGACTTTATTTATACTCATTTAATAACATGTCCATCATTTTTATGATTGGCATAAATATATATTGTGCAGAACATAATAAAAATTCGTTCAATTTTAAAAAAGACACACACACAAGACACTACATACAAAAAGCACAATAAAAGCCAGTTATAGAGCACATGCATATAATTCCAGAACTTGGCAGTCTGAGTAAGAGGATTGACATAAGTGTGCAATCAGGCTGAGTAATAGAGCAAGGCTGTGTCTTAAACAACAGAACAAAACTAAATAATAAAAGAACACACACGTATGACCCAATCATATTTTTAAAAGATACCACAAACCACAAAGCAAGACTAAGAATGGGTAGTGGAAATAAGAATGTGCATTACATTTCTTCTTTTATTTAGTTTTTAATATTTCTATTGTAGATAAACTAAAGATAAACTAGATAAACAAAAGCCATTAAATATAAATAAATATATGTATATTTATTAAATATATGTATATTTTATTGCAGTTGTTTAAATGGACCCCTTGGCTCCTATATTTGAATACTTAATCACCAGGGGAAATGGCGCTATTTGAAAAGATTAGAAGGATTAGGAAGTATGGTGTTATTGGAGGATGTGAGTCACTGGGGTGGGCTTTGAAAATTTCAAAGAGCCTATGCCAAATCTAGCCTCTCTCCCTCTGTTTCTGAATCAGCTCAAAATACATTGTTATGTGAAGAGCTCCTAGGAAACAAGTGAAAAGGCAGCCCAAGCGTGAAACATGAAGACTGTTTTCATCCATGCATTGAATATCTACTGAGCTCCTCCTAGGACCAAGTTACTGTGCTCATATCTGAGGTTAGAGGGAGGCAAAGCCCTTGATTCCTGGTGCAGCTTACACCCCTAAAGAGAGCAGGGAAGAATCAAGCCATCTTACCTCCAGTGGTGATAAATCCTAGAAAAGAAGCTAATTCAACTCTCTCTCTCTCTCTCTCTCTCTCTCTCTCTCTCTCTCTCTCTCTCTCTCTCTGTGTGTGTGTGTGTGTGTGTGTGTATTATAAAAGTAGAAAGGAAATCATAAGAGAGAAAGAAGAAGGGGTTGGGGAGAGGAAGACTAGTGAGATAAGGAGTCAGGGGAATGCAGGGAACAAGGGAGCACAGGGGACAGGGGAGCACAGTGAAGTGGAGAAAAAAGAAAAAAATATATATATATATATATATATATATATATATATATATATATATATATATATATATATATATATATATATATATATATATATGTCACAAAGATCAGACCTTTGCCAACCAAAAATTAATAATTAAAAAAAAATGAGGAAGAACTGCATGGCTTCTGAGGCAAAGAACAGCAGTTACTTCAAGTTGTCACTAGGGGAATGAGTTAGCAAATTATCAATGGAATGAGTGTAGATAGATGCTGTGTGACCAGTTCTAAGAAGGCAGTTTTTGTGGTTTTTTTTTGTTGTTGTTGTTGTTGTTGTTGTTGTTGTTGTTGTTTTTGGTTTTTTCGAGACAGGGTCCTGGAACTCATTCTGTAGACCAGGCTGGCCACGAACTCAGAAATTCGCTTGCCTCTGCCTCCCAAGTGCTAGGATTTAAAGGCACGTGCCACTTTTAAATATACTGGTATGAGAAGAGCCCAAGTTAAGGGAAAGTAAAATAGCAAGACAGAATTATAGTAGGAAGGAACACTCTTCAGTGAAAAGGGGCTCTCAAATGTCTATGCCAGCACCATTTCTGGGAAGATGGAGAAGGCCTAGTGGCTATTCCCTCCGGGGAGACTGCTATCAGTAACATGCCCCTTTGAACTTTCTAGATTTTTTTAGATCACATGTATCTTTCTTGTTTCTGAATGAATGATGCCTTTAAAGAAATCCAGATCTCAGTTCTGGTGCAGGGCGTTGTGTACCTGGCTTTCCTCAATTGTGAAGAGCAGAGTTACAAAGAGATTATTTCTAGACATGCCTTCCCTGAAACTCTGAAGCTTAAATGTGAGGGTTCTTTCTTTAAGAAGGAAAAAAATTAAAAGCATCTAGAAGAAACAGAACCAGTCGGGTTGGGTTAGTTCTTCATTCTTTTTTCTTTGATTTTAATAATTAGACCAGGGAGTTGGAGAATGTTCTACGGTTCTTGCTTGAAGCCAGCTTCATTCCTTTCCCTGCCTCCATTTCTTTTTCAAATGCCTGTTGAGAGCTGTCTGTCACCGAGTTGGCAACACTAGTTGCTGCAGGACTAGAGGTATATCCTGAGAGAATTCCTGATTCTGTGGCATTTTCACTGACTAGATGCTCAGCTGGACTCCTCCAATCTTGGAACTTATTTTGACCTAAGAAATGGCTAAGCATTCTGCTCTGCTGTTTTTCCTGAAATAGTCAGTCATTAACCTAACATTAATTGAAGATCATTTTACCCTTTCTCATTATTCTGAAAGTCATCTTGTTCCAAATTCCCTTAAACATTTATAAAGGTGTTCAGCTCTGTTTCTTCTACTGGTGTGAATTTATTTGAATTCTTTTTGTTTCAGAGTGTATTTGTGTCCCCTATTAAAAGTTTCCTGTTGATTTACTTATGGTTATTTCTCTACAGGAATACCAATAACCTCTAGGCCATTTGGTCATCTTTCACAAGATGAGGTCAGCGTATTGTATAGATTAATGAAGGAAAAACGTTACACAGGCAGACACAGATGTCTTGACTCCCTAATGTTCTTAATGCTCTCCTAACTTCTATGACAAGCAATTCAAGTACAGTAGCCCTTAACAGGCAGGAAGAACACAACTCTTGCACCAGATTTTAAATTGAGCTTTTGTTTGTAGTTACGGACTACTGTAGTGTACCGACCACTATTACAACTTATTCCTCTGCAAGCTGGGGCAGAGCTGGGGCAGAGCTGGTGGGTGCTTCTGTTTTGCAGTGCTTACTGAGGAAATCTGCAGGCAGATGGGTGAGAAGCTCAAGATAACTCTATCCAAGATAACCTGTAGAACAGGAGGCAGGGGTAAAGAAAAGCTATGTTCAGCCAGGAGTGGCTCCTTAGAACGCCCACACTTGATCTCTCCAGAAGGCAAGCTTCTGGTTCTTTGAGATCAAGATGGTAGTTAGGGTTTCAAAAGGCATTCCAGAGAGCAAGCAGGATGTACAGAACCTCAAGTGCTAGGCTAAAATATCTGCTAGTGTCTCCTTTGCTGTGTGTTTATTGTTTGATGAGGGTGTAGATATGTCCAGCTACGAGGGGACAAATCACAGACCTACCACTTCTCTATGGAAACTTGCCAAAGAAAACCAGTATGCTGTAATAAAAACAAATATGTACTATTAATCCAAACCTGTCAGTTTTGATTGGTTTAAGTCAGTCTCCTTTCTACTTCTATTATTTTTCTGTCACTGAAAACTGGAAAAATACGTAATTGAAAAAAATATCTAAATTTCAACAACAAATCTGCAGTTGGGTTTCAATTTTTGGCCCAGCCTTTGGTGTGATCTTGATTTGCCCATTTCTTCTTCCTGCTTTCTTCATTGGGCCTCTAAAATACCTTGTTGTTGTCTCTAGAGAATGCAGCAGCAAAAAAAGTAAACCAAACTTGTTTTAGAATTTGGAATTAGCAACAATGTTGCCTAAAAGTAGAAAAGAAACTAAAATTCAAAACTGAAGCACATGTTAAAGGGTTAACAATGAAGCTCTCCTAAACATTGTGAAGCACACTGGAGTGGGTGTTTCTTGTGCCGATTCAGGGCTGATTATGACCAACAAGGACATCATTTACTATCTCCTGCATGCTATCTCTTATGGAGTCAGTCTGTCTATGCATCTATCTATCTATCTATCTATCTATCTATCTATCTATCTATCTATCTATCACCTATCTCATGTATGTTATACATGCATGTGTATATGCATATCTGCACATATGTACCTGTGTGTTTCATGTGTATATGAAGGTCTGATGTTGGTGTCAGGTATCTTTTCCCATTTCTTCCAACTGTATTCATTGAGAAAACAGTAGATTCGGAGCTTGACAATCCAGCTATTCTGGCTAGCCAACTGTCTCTAGGATGCATCTCTGCCTTCCTAATTCTGTGATTTTAGGTCAAATTCTGGTCCTCATATGTGCACAGCAAGTGCTTTATCCCACAAACCATCTCCAGCTTTGACTCTCTGTTTCCTAAATTCCAGTGATACTGTGCTAGGCAATGGTACCATATGTCTCATTCACAATTGTCATTATACTTAAATAAATGGTGTGTTACTGGTTAAAATTGCTATATCCTCTTAGAGTTGGGAACACTGCTCCTCTATGTGGTAACCCACCACACCCTCTCCTTACACATGCCCTCCAGTGTGTTTGCTTGGGGATGAGTGGCATCAGCATCTTTGTCAACCAACCCTTGCTTTTGTTATGAATGCAGAATCTCAGATAAAGGGCTGCACTATAACAAGATCTGTAGGTGATACAGCTTGTACTGAAGTTTTTAAAGCACCATTACCTATTACTGGCTCTCCAACATTCTCGAACACTGGGAACTTATGGAGAATATTCTACAAATATTGATTACTTGAGTTCCTTTGTTCCCGCTCAGTTTTTCAAAATATCCAAGGTAATTCTTACATGTAGTTAAGAACTATTATGTAAGAGCCCAGAGGTCCGCAAACTGTAAATGACCCAAAAGCCTCTTTGTTGAGGACTACCTTTCATGGTACCAGAAAGTGTCATCCAAGCTTCCAAAGGAGGGAAGCAACCGACAGTCCTACCCAGCCATGATGCCTATGAAACACAGCAAGAGCCAGCATATAACAATAACCCTAAGGGTGCATTAGTGGGCATGTATAACTTGGCAGTAACCAACAGCTCTGTAACTGAACTTAGGACATGCTCAAACTGAGGGAAATCGTGCTTGACAGAAGCCTAGTCAACTACCCAGGCCTAGTATAGTAATGGATCTTGGAGGAGAACCTACAACTGCAACTTTACTAAACTAGCACAATCCCTAAGTACATTATAAGTATTCGTCCTTAAATCCACTCTCATCCCTCAAAGGAAATTCCTCTTTATAACAGATGAATATCATTACAGAAAACCAAAACCAATCCAAATACAGAGTTGTGGAGTCCAGTACATATTGATACATCTACAAAACTACTCCCAATGTAAGGTTCGAGTAACACTGCAGAAGAAAGGGCAGGCAGGTTGTGAGAGCCAGAGGGTCAAGGAGTTTCCTGTAAGGTTGTGCATCTCAGGAACCTGTAGAGTATCACCAACATGACATGAGCTGAGCAAGGACAACAACAGTAGACATACTAAAGAGGCTGGAGACAGCTCAGTAGGCCTCAACCCTACACAAAGAATGATGGGCAACTAAGGAATACTGAAAGTAGGAGAAATGGTCTTCTCCAAGGCAGAGCACCAACTGGTTATCTGACACCTAATCACCAGACTTGAAAATACACAACAAGTGCCATCTTTCAGACTTAGAAGTTTGAATTTTTGTTTTCAGAATACAAATGCACACGTTCACTCACAGGTGTGCACTCGAACACACACAGACACACAGACACACAGACACACACACACGCACACACATACTTTATAATAACAATTTGAAAGAGAGCAAAAGGGTTGAAAGGAAAAAAGGGGATCTGTGCCGGGAGACAATACTGTGCCACAGCATGCAGAGCTGATCCTGTGCCACAGCACTCCATACCCAAATACTTCCAGGAGAGAGTTGGTCTCCCAGGAGTGCTGAGACACCTGTGAGCACAGGTAAGTCTTCTACTTCTGCTCAAATTCCTGGCCCAAGAGGGACCAGAGCAGAGACATTAGGACACAGGAACCAAGGATCAGCTGAGGACAAGACCCGTCCACTCTCCAGCTGCACCCTGGAGCTGACCCTGTATCACAGCTCTCTATTCCCTAAATCCTCCCGGAGGGAAAGGGATGCCCAAGAGTACAAAAATACAGGCTTGCAGAAAGGACAAGCCACAGTCAGAGACAGCAAGACCAGCTAAAACCAGAGATAACCAGATGGCAAGAAGCATGGTCAAGAACATAAGCACCACAAACCAAGGCTACTTGGCATCATCAGAACCCATATCTCCCACCACAGAGAGCTCTGAATACCCCAACACACTGGAAAAGCAAGACTGATTTAAAGTCCCATCTCATGATAATGACAGAAGACTTTAAGAAGGACATAAATAACCCCCTTAAAGAAATATAGGAGAACACAGGTAAACAGGAAGAAGACTTTAAAGAGGAAACACAAAAATTCCTTAAAGAATTACAGGAAAACACAAATAAACAGGTGAAGGAATTGAACAAAACCATCCAGGATGTAAAAATGGAAATAGAAACAATAAAGAAATCACAAAGGTAGACAAACCTGGAGTTAGAAAACCCAGGAAAGACATCAGTTGAGTCATACATGCAAGCATCATCAACAGAATACAAGATATATAAGAAAGAACTCAGGTGCAGAAGATATCATAGAAAACACTGACACAACAGTCAAAGAAAATGTAAAATGACAAAAGCTACTAACCCAAAATATACAGGAAATCCCGGACACAATGAGACCAAATCTAAGGATAATAGGTATAGAAGAAAGTGAAGATTCTCATCTTAAAGGGCCAGCAAATATCTTCAACAAAATTATAGAAGACAGCTTCTCTAACCTAAAGAAAGAGATGCCCATAAACATACAAGAGGCCTATAGAACTCCAAATAGATTGGACCAGAAAATAAATTCCCCATGTCACATAATAGTTGAAACACCAAATGCACAAAGAAAAGAAAGAATATTAAAAGCAGTAAAGGAAAAAGGTCAAGTAACATATAAAGGCATACTTATCATAATTATACCAGACTTCTCACCAGAGACTATGAAAGCCAGAAGATCCTGGACAGATGTTATACAGACCCTAAGAAAACACAAATGCCAGCCCAGGATACTATATCCATCAAAACTTTCAATTACCAAAGATGGAGAAACCAAGATATTACATGACAAAAAGAAATTTACACAATATCTTTCCACAAATCCAGCCCTACAAAGGATAATAGATGGAAAACAGCAACACAAGGAGGGAAACCACACCCAAGAAAAAACAATAAAGTAATCTCTCAACAAACTCAGAAGATAGCCACACAAACATAATTCCACCTCCAACAACAAAAAATGACAGAAAGCAGCAATCACCATTCCTTAATATCTCTTAACATCAATGGACTCGATTCCCCAATAAAAAAACATAGAATAATAGACTAGACATAAACAGAATCCAGCATTTTGCTGCATATAGGAAATATACTTCAGTGACAATGACAGACATTACCTCAGAGTAAAGTACTGGAAAAAAAAATCTTCCAAGAAAATCGTCCCAAGAGGCAAGCTGGAGTAGCCATTTTTATATTGAATAAAATTGATTTTCAACCAAAAGTGATAAAAAAAAAAAAAGATAAGGAAGGACACTTCATACTCATCAAAAAAAAAAAAAAATCTACCAAGAAGAACTCTCAATTTTAAACATCTATGCTCCAAATGCAAGGGCAACCACATTCATAAAAGAAACTTTACTAAAGTTCAAAGCACACATTGTACCTCACACAATAATAGTGGGAGACTTCAACACCACCTCTCATCAATGGACAGATAATGGAAACAAAAACTAAACAAACACACAGTGAAACTAACAGAAGCTATGGACCAAATGGATTTAACAGATGTCTATAGAACTTTTCGTCTTAAAACAAAAGAGTATACCGTCTTCTCAGCACCTAATGGTGCCTTCTCCAAAATTGACCATANNAATGGTCACAAAACAGGCCTCAACAAATACAAGAAGATTGAAATAATCCCATGCATCCTATCAGATCACCATGGACTAAGGCTGCTCTTCAATAGCAACAAAAACAACAGAAAGCCCACATATGCATGGAAGCTGAATAATGCCCCACTCAATGATAACTTGGTCAAGGAAGAAATAAAGAAAGAATTTAAAGAGTTTTTAGAATTTAATGAAAAAAAAAAGGTACAACATACCCAAACTTATGGGACACAATGAAAGAAGTGCCAAGAAGAAAACCCATAGCTCTGAGTGCCTCCAAAAAAGGGATGTTTCAATGTACAGAAATTCATCAATATAATCCACTACATAAATAAACTCAAAGAAAAAACCCACATGATCATTTCATTAGATGCTGAAAAAACATTTGACAAAATTCAACATTCCTTCATGTTCAAAGTTTTGGAAAAACCAGGAATTCAAGGCCTATACCTAAACATAGTAAAAGCAATATATGACAAACCAATCGCCAATATCAAATTAAATGAAGAGAAACTTGAGGCAATACCATTTAATAAAGAACTAGACAAGGCTGCCCTTTCTCTCTCTCTATCTATTCAATATAGTACTTGAAGTTCTAGCTAGGGCAATTAGACAACAAAAGGAGGTCGAAGGGATACAAATAGGAAAGAAAGAAGTATCGCTAATTACAGATGATAAGATAGTATACTTAAATGACCCCAATCACCCCACATGAGCACTTCTAATCCTGGCAAACAACTTCTGGAAAGTGGTCGGATATAAAATTAACCCAAACAAACTCTACTCAAAGATAAAGAGGCTGAGAAAGAAATTAGGGAAATGATACCCTTCTCAATATCCACAAACAATGTAAAATATCTTGGTGTAACTGTAACCAAACAAGTGAAAGATCTGTACAACAAGAGCTTCAAGTCTCTGAAGAAAGAAATCGAAGAAGACCTCAGACATTGGAAAGATCTCCCATGCTAGTGGATTGACAGGATTAACATAGTAAAAATTGCCACCTTGCTGAAAGCATTCTACAGATTCAATGCAATCCCCATCAAAATTCCAACTCAATTCCTCATAGTTAGAAAGAGCAATTCTCAAATTCATTTGGAGTAACAAAAAGCCTAGGATAACAAAAACTATTCTCAACAGTAAAAGAACTTCTAGGGGGAATCAGCATCCCTGACCTCAAGCTGTACTACAGAACAATAGTGATAAAAACTGCATAGCATTGGTAATGAGACAGTCAGGTAGATAAATGGAATAGAATTGAAGACCCAGAAATGAACCCACACATCTGTGGTCACCTTATCTTTGACAGAGAAGCTAAAACCATCCAGTGGAAAAAGCATTTTCAGCAAATGGTGCTGGTGCAACTGGTGGTCAACATGTAGAAGAATGCAAATTGATCCATTCTTATTTCCCTGTACAAAGTTCAAGTTCAAGTGGATCAAGGACTTCCACATAAAACCAGATACACTGAAACTAATAGAAGAGAAAGTGGGGGAAGCCTCGAACACGTGGGCGCAGGGTAAAATTTCCTGAACAGAACAGGCTTATATTCTAAGATCAAGAATCAACAAATGGGACCTCATAAAATTGCTAGGTTTCTGTAAGGCAAAGAACACTGCTAATAGGACAATGTGGCAACCAACAGATTGGGGAAAGATCTTCAACAATCATACATCTGATAGAGGGCTAATATTCAATATATACAAAGAATTCAAGAAGCTAGACTCCAGAGAAACAAACAACTCTATTAAATTGGGGTACAGAGCTAAACAGAGAATTCTCCACTGAGGAAATGCCAATGGTGAGAAGCACCTAAAGAAATGTTCAACATCCTTAGTCATCAGGGAAATGCAAATCAAAATGACACTGAGATTTCACCTTACACCAATCAGAATGGCTAAGATCAAAATCTCAGGTGACAGCAGATGCTGGCAAGGATGTGGAGAAAGAGGAGGAATCCTTCATTGCTGGTGGGATTGCAAGCTGGTACAACCTCTCTGGAAATCAGTCTGGTGGTTCCACAAAAAACTGGACATGGTAGTTCCTGAGGACCCAGCTATACCGCTCCCGGGCATATACCCAGAACATGATCCAACATGTAATAAGGACACATGCTCCACTATGTTCATAGCAGTCATATTTATAATAGCCAGAAGCTGGAATGAACCTAGATGCCCCTCAACAGAGGAATGGATACAGAAAATGTGATACATTTACACAATTGAATAGTACTCAGCTATTAAAAACAATAACTCATGAAATTCGCAGGCAAATGGATGGAACTTGAAAATATCATCATGAGTGAGGTAACTCAGTCACCAAAGAACATACACACAGTAGGCATTCACTGATAAGTGGATATTAGCTCAAAGGTTTGGAATACACAAGATACAAATTCACAGACCATATGAAGCCCAAGAAGAAGGAAGACAAAAGTGTGAATGCTTCAGTGCTTCTTAGAATGGGGAACAAAATACTCACAGGAGGAAATATGGAGATAAAGTGTGGAGCAGAGACTGAAGGAAAGGCTAACTAGAGACTGCTCTACCTGGGAATCCATCCTATATACAGTCACCAAACTGGGCTGGTATTGTAGATGCCAGTGTTTTCTGACAGGAGCCTGATACAGCTGTCCCTGAGAGGTTCTGCCAGAGCCTGACAAATACAGAGGTAGATGCTTGCAGCCAACCATTAGACTGAGTGCGGGATCCCCGAGAGAGGAGTTGGAGAAAGGGCAGAAGGAGCTGAGGAGGTTTTTAGTTCCAGAGGGAGAACAATAGTGTTAAATGGCCAGATCCCCAGGAGCTTCTGGGGACTGGAACACCAACCAAAGAGCACACTTGGAGGGACCCATGGCTCAGCTCCCAATGTAGCAGAGAATGGCCTTGTTGGATATTGTGTGTGGAGCCTCCCTTGGGCCTGAGGTTGTTTGATGTCCCAGTGTAGGAGAATGCCAGGGCCAGGAGGTGGGTGGGTAGGTGGGGGAGCACCCTCACAGAGACAGGGGAAGGAGGTATGGTAAAGGGGATTCTTGAAGGGGAGACTAGGAAAGGGGAAAACATTTGAAATGTAAACAAAGAAAATATCCAATAAAACATTAAAAATAAAAAAGTAAGGGGGAATGTTTTGGATAGCCCTGGAGCTAATTATATTTGATATTAACTCTGTTCTCCTGTGAGTGGTTGTGAACATGGAATGAGTCAGCACTCAGGTGATCTCCTGTAAACCTGCTTTCCACCTTAATTTGTAAAATAAAGGAGAGCTGATGATTGGGCAGATAAAAGGGAAGGTGGAGCAGAAGGTGGGAGGGAGAAGAAGGAGAAAATGGAATAGGGAGAGGATGCAGAGAAGGAGGAGGAAGAAGAAAAGCAGAGCAGAAGCACATGGCCAGGAGAAACGGCAAGTTCTAAGGGGGTCTCATAAGTTGTGGAGGATGGTAGTGTAGCAGTAGATCTGCCCAATCTAGCCACACAGCATGTATTCATATTAACTGTGTTGTGTTTTCATTGCCAGGGCATATTTGGGAGATTTACCGCAACAGAGGAAAGGGAAGGAAAGGGAGAAATGATGTATCATGATCTCAAAAAATAAATAAATAAATAAATAAATAAAAATAAAAATTTAGGTCTATTTATGTTTAGTTAACTATTTACTGCTGTTTCAACATCTCAGTGTGAAAATACTTTATATGTCAATGCTCCTTTTAAGGGTGTTTCTTGCACACAATATGAACTCATCAAACTGCCACTGCTGCTGATGGATATGTTGATTTCTGAAAGTGTGTCTCATGTGGTTCTGCTGTGTAGCTAAGGTGAAGAGCCACTAGGTTGGCTCCTGTCGTTCTACTGGAGAAATTTGGGTGGATGAGCGCGGAATGTTCTGACTCTTAAAAAGAAAAATCTCAAACTCCAGATTTCTGAAATTAATGTTGATTCTTCCATTAAGCCACGACAACAAAACAACATGTCAGCAGAGAAAATCTCCATGGCATGTCAGTGTGGCACAAAGGGCTGTGCAGGTCCAAGGTCCTGTGGCCCCAGACTCTGGTACTCACACATGCTGCATGAGTACTGCTAATACTATAGCCTGATGAGGGGCAGTAGGTGTGTGAGAAAAGAGGGTAGGAGAGGAGTGCCCGCATCCCGCCAGAGTTCCAGTGCTCTGGGCGGGTAGAAGCAGGAGGACTGCCAGATGCTTTCCACATGGCCCCGGGTGGGCATCTGGCTTTGTTAAGCCACTGACCCCACACAGCAGGTGGTGGACAAGGGGCAGCCCCAGGTACCAGGTTCTCAGCCGCCAGCATCCACATTGGATATGGCAGAGGAGCTGAGAACAGAATAGGGGCCCTGGGGCGGCACTCAGCCCCGGAGATAAGGGAAGAGGGCAGGGGGAGAGGCGGGCACTGGGTGATTCCCATGTAGGCAAGAGTCCTTATTCCGGTCAGTAGCTGCAGCGTAGGAAGGCCTTCTGTCAGGAGGTTAGATGCGGTTCATTAGGAGAAAGCCCATCCCATCGTTCAAGCATGGCGAGCCTTGATGGTCAGAGACAGTCTACGGTTTTAGAGCTTTATTGAAGAAAGGCAGGGGGAAAGAGAGAAGGTAGAAAGAGAAAGAGAGAGGTCCGCCATGGCCACGTGGAGAGAAGGGGGAAGAGAGAGAGAGAAGAAAGGCTAGAGAGTAAGAGAGGTAAAAGCTTAGAGAGAGAGGGGTGGGAAGGGAAAGAGAGAGAGAAGGAGAGTTAGAGACTAAGGGCTAGAGAATAATAAAGCTTAAAGAGAGTGAGAAGGTGCCAAGCAGCCCTTCTTATAGTGGGCTTTGCTGTCTTGCTGTTGCTAGGTAACTGTGGGGAGGAGTCTAGCCAGAATGCCAGATGCTTAGGACATTGTCTACAGGACTGCTAGCCACATGCCTCTCTTGTGGGGGCTGTGGGGCAGTAACTTCGACAGAAGGCAGGGGTCCACGAGACATGATCAAATGCCTTCCATCCCATGTAGATGGAAATTACCACCCACGGGTACCACTGGGGTTCAAGACCTCAGCTCGATTGGAGACCAAGCTGTCTGTGCATAGCCCATTGCTCTACAGCCGGAAAGCCTAGCTTAGGTCATAGCAACCTTCCTATCTATGCATAGGACACCCAGCCCACCTAAGCCTCAGAGCTGTGCCAAACACTAGGAAATGAACATGTAACCCAGTGAAAGGGCATGAGGTGCTTTGCAGCTCTGGGAAGCGTGGCATCCTATGAGAGCAGGCACTATTACAGATTCTATGAGCTTGGGTGCACCACTCTATGAAGCCCATAGAGGACATGGGGAGCTGAGGAAAGAAATCAAGTTCCATAGGCAAGACAAAGGATTTCCACCCACTCATGCAGCAGGGCTGTCTCCCAGTGTGGGCACTTGTTCCCCTCAGAGGGCAGACAGCAGGAGCTGCTTAGGAAGCAGCAGCAGGCATGGAGGCTGGGAATCACAGAGAGCAAGGCTTGGAATGAAGTACCTGTGTGGTGTCTTCTGCAATTGTCTCATGGTGAGTAAGGAGACAGGGGCAGAGAAAATATTAGAAATCGACGATGATGATGATGATGATGAATAGTGACAGCAGTTAAAAATTACCAAGTGTTTACGGCAGCCATCAATTGTATTCAATGCATATATATCTCACCTACTCCCTGTGCAATGGCCACATTAGTGTCTTAAATATGAAGTCTGATTCTTCTCTCCCCTTCCTCAAACCCTCGGTAGGGGTAGCTCCTACTTGAGTCTGTATAAGAGGCAAAGTGCCCCTCCCCCAGCCTGCAGTGCTCTGTGTCTACCAAGTAGTCACACCTCTTCCTGCTCAGGATCCCTCTGTCCTTGCCTTCTGCCCTGCTGTCCCTCCCCATCCATACTGTCAACCCTCAGCAACCTTCTGCCTTCCTTGAGCAAAAGACTTTGTACTCACCATTCTCTAGCAGGAGATGTCTCTGGGGGGCGGGGGGAACCTCTCTACTGGCAGTTTCTCATACCAACCTGCTTAGACTAGCACCCCTGTTCTCACACCCCTCTTCCCTTCTCTCTCCCTAGCATCCTTTAATAGTTTCATTCACCAAAGTTCAAAAATGGTCTCTCAGACACCAGATTAAGTTTGGGGAAGGCAGACAGCTTCCTGTTCTGTTCAATACACCACACATGGTGGCACTATATCATGAATCAGTATATGTGACCTTCACACATGCCACAGCTACCACCCTGCTGGAGTAAATGCCAGGCATGAAAGGAAGCTACTTTCACCAGGGTCACAGATAAGCCAGGGAAGACTGATATTCAGGCACTCCTCCCGAGACATGAACAGTTTGGAACCCTTCTTAGAAAATGGCAAAAGCAACAGCTAGAATCTGGAATCAATCGAGGGTGGATGCAGCTCGCATGGGGACAATTGCTAGGAGCCAGTGGGAAGATTCAAGCTTCCCTTCTACTAGCTAGGGTAATTTTTAATTTTAAGGTCAATGAATACCACTTCTTTGGTTGTGGCAAGGGATCTCTGAAGTGTTTGGGTGATGAGAAATAAATCAGAGTTTAGCAAGCCATGTTTCCTTAAGGGTAAATATTTCAGGCACAAACTTAGATCTTTAGTTGATTAAGCATTTCACCCAGTGAAGGCCAGCTGCAGGAGTTTCAGAGCCCAAGACAGTGTTGGAAATTACCATGACAATCATGTCCCCAGGACTCTTAAAGGCCCCTGCAGCAAGCTCATTAACTTAGTTCTTAAAGTTTCCAACACCCTCTCATCCAAGAATAAATCAGGTATAATTCAATTCACACCAAATACCGGGTACCAGAGCTGACTGACTGCCTAAAGCCCAGGGGCACTTGGTAGATATTAAGCAATCTGCTTGAGCCTTCAGTGGGTCAAAGTGCTTGGTCCATAAGGTATTCATTTGTATGATGTTCTGAAAAACCATACTGTGAAGTTCAAGGAAGAGAAAAATAAAATATTTTCTTTGAACAAAAAGTTTTCAAAGATCTTTTGAAAATAGTTTGAAAAAAAAAAAGATAAATAGGAAACATCTTTTGGCAACTCTACGAGGGAAAAGAATTTCTTAAGTCCCTCACACAATTTAAAGACAAGAAATAAAATAGTGGGCTGACATTTTAAGCTTATTAATGTCAAGTAACACATTTTATAATTTCAGAAAAATCATGTATGTTAATTTTAGTAGTTGCATAACCTAACCTTGTATGTTAAAAGCAGAGATGAGGAAATCCAGCAGCTTTTTGTCTTGGAGTGAGTGCAAAGGCCTTTAAGCAATTTTTAATTACTTTCATTTCTTAGGTAAGTCTGAACTGTATACATACAGAAGAAACATCAGAGCCTGGGAAATGAACAAGGTTCAGTCTGTATGCCCACAATGTCCTGAAGTATAAACCCTGAAATCTGACCCCAGTCCTTGTATTCTTCTTCTTTGTGTCACAGTAACAAAGTGCTCCAGCCAATTACAAAGAGAAAGGGTTCGTTTGGCTCACGCACAGTGTCAGGGGCTCCAGACAATGATCAGTTGGCCTTTTGATTTGGAGCCTTTGCTGAGGGGGTGCATGAATGGTCCCCTAAATTCTCATAATCGGAGAAAAGAAGAGAAAGAGGAAGGAGCTCGGATCTCAGCCTCCTGGTGTGAGCCAAATATCTCCCACTAAACATCACCTTCAAAAGCTTGCTTCAGTCACCTCTCATTTGTGAGTCACCTCTCAGGGACCAAGTTTTTAGTACATGAGGCTTTGAGGGACATTTCAGAAGCAAACTGCAGGAAGCCTTACTGACCCTAAACCAATACCGGAATTCAGTATAAATACCTGTTTCTTAATGCAAATGCTTATTTAATTATCGTGAAAGTTCTGTATCAGCTGAGCAATATTAACAACACACACAGAGGTAGAACTATGCCAGAAGAAACAAGAGTAGCTTGGTGCTGCGCTCTGCGTACACAGACACACGTCAGTCTGGGGTGCAGGAGCCAGATGTGACAGAGAAGTTTATCCTCTAGCACACTACCTACTGACAGAATGACAGCATGACGGTGCCAACCTGAGAGAGGAGGACAGCAGGACAGGAAAGAAGTAAAACAGGTTTCCCAGCTCTCCACTGTGTGCCAGGCACTGCTCAGATTAGTAATAACATCTGTATGCAGTGGGGCTCTAGGAGCTGGTAAGAACCACCCACAGATGACTTTTGACCTTGACACTGTTCCTCGAAGTCCATACTGATACCTTCCATTCACAGAAATGGACTTTGAAAGGTGAAGAATGTGAACAAGAATTCAAACCCAGACCTGAGTTTCATTATTTGTCTGAAAATAAGAAATGACACTTTAGGTGACTTGTGCCACTCTCTCTCTGGGAAGGCAGGGACTCACACCTTCAGTGCAAGCACCTGAGGGAAGCATGTCCTCAGAACTCTCCTCTTGACACCTACTTACACGCGAAAGAAGTGAATGCTCACACTTATTTGTCACAAGTAAGCGTTTAAATGAATAAATAAATCCCACAAGATGTAGCTTTGTTTTAGAGAATTAACGAGTAAGCAGATAACACCATTTATCACTGAAAAATGTATCACAATAACAAAAGCAGTGCTCAAAATATAGAAACATCTATGCATATATACATTTAGATTTCTGTGGTGGAATATTAATTCAAAAATATTACTCATGCTATGTTATTTCCAGATATGTACAGAATATGCCAGAAAAGCAAACTTCACTACTCATGAAACCTGCTTCATCTAGAAACATACTTTTTTTTTTGATATAGCATTTACTAGAAATGCCATTTTCGTGCATATAAATGGTACAAAATTCTGGGTGTCACCACTGTGACCTTTTCCTGCATGCAGACAATGTACTTTGATCATATCCTCCCCCACCTCCCTCCTTACCTCTCACCCTCCTCCCTCCAGTCCAACTTTTCCTGATAGCACCACTTGTGAAGGATTTCATGACATTTTGGAACATATTTCTAAGCCCACTGTTTACATGCAGAATCCCTGGCTATATAAGAGTGCAGGTCCCTACCGTCTTTGGGAGCACTTACTTGAAAGGGTGCACTAGTCCAGCAAAGCACATATGCACAAAGTCCACCCTCTACAAACTTGGAAGAGCTCAGCAGTGGGCAGGACTAGATAGAGGGCAGTTTGGACACTCCCTCTGTTTGCAAGCTCACAGACTGCAGAAAGGAAATGATTAATGCCAACTCGATGTCACCAGACTTTTACAAAAACAAACAAACTAGAACTTTCTGAAAGACTAGAACTGCTTTGCCTACCTTAATGACATGACTGCTTTGTAAGGGCCCTGCACAGTTCAGTCGGGAAACTTGGGCTGTAGATAAGATTCTTGTTAAGAGCAAATCTATTAAAAGCTCACTGCTGTAACTGTGTGGTTACTTTGGGAAGCACAAATACAACAGCTGTAAACAAGACCGTCAATTACCCTTAGGACAGAATCAGCTAGAAAAGTCAACTTGCTCCTCTTCAAAACTCTAATTTTATTAAGAGTTTGAGCTTCAAACATTCACAGATCACATGGTATTTGTGTTTGTAAAAGTCTCATCAAATGATATATCTTATATTTCTCTAAAGTTTTACTTCAGAAAACACATGAGAAATACTCCCATTTTTTCTTCTCATCTCTAGTTTTATTCTATTTTCAAAGTAATATAAAAGAAATATCAAATACCTGTTGTTACATGTGGAAACCTTGTAAGAAAGACAAGAAAACAGGACATTCTAAGGCAGGTAGTTTGCCATCAATCAAATTTAGTGGCCAAAATCCCATGTACTGCATTTAAAAGTCAGAATCACTTGTTTATTTGGGATTCTACAATATTGATCAGGTAGGCTAAATATATGTTTGTACACTGAAGTATACTCATGCCCTCCAAAAAAAACCAAACAAATAAAAAAGGCAAATAGAAACGTTTTTAAAATACTTTGGGATGAAGTATTTGAAGTTGGAACTTGTCTTAGAAAACTAGATTACCTCTAATGCACTCCCCAAAGATCACCTTACCACTATTTTTGGAAGTGGACTCTGTCTGTGCTGTATTAGTTGGATAGACATCTTAGCTATATCTGATGAAAGTTAACTTAGTCCTGTGATAAAGCATGCTTTACTTGCTCTGCTTGTAGCTTCATTGTACCTACAGGGAGGCATAGGCAGAAACATGAGTCCTAGCAGAGAGTTAGGCACCCAAATGCTCCCAGTTTACCTTTGTTCCATGTTAAGGGAACCATGGCTGGGAAGTAGCAATGAAGAAGTCTCCAAGATCCAACCCTCACTGTTCACTCTCTGTACCTGTCTTTGCACACTTCTCAGGAAGGTGGATTCTGACCACTTTGAAGGGTGAGACATCCCATGTCCTTTGTGTCTCTACTCATGGGGGCTTCTTTCACATCCACAGCTGGTGTGATTATATCACAGCTGTGTCCTTGAAATAAAGCCAACCAACACTTAAACATTCACGATTCCTTCCAAATGTGCCAGTGGCACATTAGAGGCAAGAGAGGGGCTAAGGATGTAATATTGACTCTGAAGGTAGAATCCTCACCTTTAAGGACTTTCATTCACTGGCAGATGGGCATGGCGAAATTCCATGCAAGTAAAGAAGTGAGGACTGATGTCCAGAACACACTGAAGAGGGTCTGATTGCACACTGGACATGCTCCGAGAGGCTGTAAAAGCCAGGAAATGGTATAAAAAACAGCTAAGTTAGCGTAAGGAACAGAAAAAGACCTTCAAATGTTACATATGGATTGCTCTTACATTGATACCTGTGGCCAGGGAGACACTAATGTCTCTTATGTAGCAACAAATTGGGAACTTTCCTCAAAGGGCGCAAACCAACATCAAGCTTGGGGGTTCAGGTTGCTGTGTAATCTGGTAGACCAGCCTTTGGTTCTGTGGTCAGTTTGGTCATGTTTAAGTCATAGAGCTGAGAGACAGTGGCCAAGTTCTTCTTTGTGTTCTTTCATTCAGAACAAGTGTACAGTGCCAGCAATACACTCTGAAAAGCCTCTTTTGGATTAGGCAGACTAGCTACTCCATGGGACTCTCACTGAAACACAACTAGATTGCAGTAAGTCAAGTCTTAACGATGTCTGGCATACCAATAAATCTGTATGGGAAATAATGAACAAAAGCCAGAAGGACAAGTGAGGAACACATGGGTAACTGTGATTATCACCGGGTCACATGGGGCTAAGGACTAAACACTGGAATTAGAAACATATGCTTGGGGCTCAGTTATAAGGAAGAAGTGGCAAGTACAGGACATTAGATGCACTCGACACCAAGAAGCTAAGATTCTTAAAGAAACTAGATTGACCCCAGCCCACTTCACCCCTACCCACACACTAGAAGAACAGTTTGGTCTGGAGCCCATAGAAGGTGATACCTCGAACACTGTGTCAGTGATACTTTGCCTACATAGCTAACTATAAGGCTCTTCCCCATATTTTATAAAATTGGATTCTTACAGACCTCCTGTAAGTAAGGAAAGGGCAAAGCAGCCTTCATCTGGTCTAAAGCACTGTTATAGTCACGTGGGCTGCAAACCAAACCAGACAAGACACACACTAAGCTGTCATGTGGTCACAGAGCCTCAGGGGTTTGACCTGACCACAATCAACTAGTGAGCTGCAGAGTTTAGCTGAGCCCCTCTTCCTTCCCTCAGAAGCCAAATGAGCATGCTATGGACAGACAGCTTCCATGATCAAGTTGCGTTCCTGATGAATGGCTGAACTCTTCCAGCCATGTGTATGGAATTGCTACTTTATTCAGCTAAACAGGAGGTGTGTGGTGTTTCCAGGCTTGTCTGAAGTCCAGATTTCCTTTGGTCCACAGAGACAGAGCAGGCTATAAACAGTGCGATCTGCATCAGTCATACAGGTATGCCATGGTGAACACCATGTTGATCTCTCCTTTGACTTACACTGTTCCATAGAGACACCACATGCACTTCAGGATGAAGAATGGGAAAGATAGCGGCAGCAGGCACCACCCTGAAATCTGCCATGTCAGCCACAGAGTGACACTTCATGCTCCCTCACATTGACTGAGCACAGGCTGGCAAAAGGAAAGCAGGGATTAAGCAAGGCATCACTAGTTCCCTAACTTGTGACTAGCTGAGTAGAGGACTGAAGGAGACGCAGAATGAAGTCTGGAACGGAGTCCACAGCCCACATTGTCCTTAGCCTGACCGGAAGCGGAAATGGCAGAGTCTTGACCAACAGGTGTGATTCCGGATCTCGTCTCGGGGTACCTGGGCACTGCTGATGTTATATTGCTGGGAGTCAGGAACAGGGTCTGAGGGCTACTTTTCTTTTCAGGGCTCCAGAGTACCAGGCAGAGAGGGGATGATGAGCCTGGGAGGAGTAAGACAATGTCAGAGCTCAGCATAGCAGAGAGGTTGGAGGGCTGAGAGAAAGTCTTCCTCGGGAGTTTTAGGCACTGCTCTTTAAGGCAAAGGCCTTCCTTACAGTGGTCCTCAATAAAGCACCTGAAACGATCCTTGTTTATTCATGTTGGTTTATTTGATGGTGGATGTGAATTCATACATTTCATTTGGGGCTAACCAGGGATTGACAGGAGGGAATGCCCAGAAAGGCAAGCTCATTGGCTGAACGCCGGGGGGAGGGGGTTAGGGGGGTTATCATGTAGAACTACTAGTGTTACTTTATGTGGCTGACTGCTCATGGTCCGCTGTGGGGTGTCATGGTTACGTGTTCCAGAGCAGGTAGGGAGGTAGAGGCCAGTAGGGAATGGCTCCACTTCCACTTTCCTGAGATCCCGGGTTTGAGCTCATTCAACCTTACCAGTTAGTATGCCTTTCTAGGAACATGGTCCCAGAAGCCCTACACATACTGACTTCAGAGGATCTTTAATGCTTCACATGGCTTCCCCATGGGGACTCCTACATTTAGGGAACAACTTTAGACAAAAAGGATGAGAAAAAAAATAGTGATCAGTTCCTTACCAAGCAAAAATATCATATTTCTCTTCCTACCTACTGCATATTCTGTTCCCACTTGTCACACACTTTGACAGAACCAAAGTAATTCAAGGATTCCTTGATTGACTATCATGGGTAAATAGCCACTTATTTTTCATGGGTTTAATGCCTAAGGCACTTCCCAGAATTGGAACACAAGCAGTACCAAAGGCATTGAGCGTCACACCAGAGTTTTAGGAACTGACTTGGTAAGCTGGGTCCCATTTACTGGGCCCAGAGCATCTGGGAGCTCTTCAGGTTAACTTTCCCGGGAACTTAGAGCTATTTAAACACAAGTAATACAGAACACTACTTTGGAACTGAAATAAATACAAGTACTTACTATTAAGACCCAGCAGGAACTTCAGCAACTGTTTAGAGCCAGGTCAACATGATACTATTTTCCAGGGAGAACAGTGTATTATGGAGCCTGTTTGGAAGGGGTATACTGATACTAAACCATTAGCTGACTTTCTGTCAGGGGTACAGTAACTTTAAATATTTTTTTTGTCATTTTTACCAATTTTCTTTTTTCCCTTTTTCTTTTATTAAATATTTTATTTACATTTCAAATGTTATCCCCTTTCCTGGTTTCCCCTCCAAAAACCCCCTATTCCCTTCCTCCTCCCCCTGTCACCAACCCACCCACTCCTTCTTCCTGGCCTTGGCATTCCCCTACACTGGGACATAGAGCCTTCACAGGACCAAGGGGCTCTCCTCCCATTGCTGACCGACTAGGCCATCCTCTGCTAGCTACATATACAGCTGGAGCCATGAGTCCCACCATGTGTACTCTTTGGTTGGTGGTTCAGTCCCTGACAGGAGCCTGATATAACTTTCTCCTAAGAGGCTATGCCAGTGCCTGACAGACACAGAAGTGGATGATCACAGCCATCCATTGGACTGAGCATAGGGTCCCCAATGAAGGAGCTAAAGAAAGGACCCAAGGAGCTGAAGGGGTTTGCAGCCCCATAGGAGGAACATCAATATGAACTAACCAGTACCCCCAGAACTCCCTGGGACTAAAACAGTAATTCTAATTCTTTTCAGACAATTTTTTCTCTCAGGTGTCATTCCCAACACCTTTCCTATAGCATCTCACTGTCCTAGAATCCTTATTTTCAGAAAAATACATACACGATGCCCCCTCTTGCTCATATGCTCCATACACCCAGGGTTTCTCTGCGGTCCACTGTGATGGGTTTTATAACAGTGTTGTCAGGATGACTTTATGATAGTGTGTTAGGTGAGGTGTGCATTGATGATGTATGGGGAACAGAAGTTTCCTTCAGTTCCTAAACACAGCAAACAAACAAACAAACAGACAAACACCAAACCAAAACAAAATACAAACAAGAAATCACCTCACAGATGGAAAGGCCTACTCATCCAGAATATTCCATAATGACTCATACTTTGCTGGAGAAACTCCCCCTAACCCATAATGAGTAATGGCAAGGAGTGCTTCCAAGTCATATCAGAGGTAATGCAGGTGAAGGCATTTGGCCACTCCCTCGCCTCTATCAGTCACAGCTGTACATCTAACAAACTCAAACAGGCAAAGGATTCCCCATGCTTCACCACGATAGCACTGGTGGCCAGGCATTCAACTACAGTCGCCATCTGAACATAGGCCAAGATGTAACTTTTGTTTTAAAGCTTTGCTTTTATGTTCCGTGTACTGACCTGCATATGCACCAGATGTATCTCTGGTGCCTGAGGGGATTTTACACCCCTTGTAAGTGGAGTTACATATAGCAGTGAGCAGCTGTGTGGATGCTGAGAACGGAAACAGGGTCCTCTATAAGAACAGCAAGTGCAAAAAAAAAAAAAAAAAAAAAA
>NC_034597.1:9440693-9496978 GCF_900095145.1 Mus pahari | reverse complement strand
AACAGCAAGTGCTCTTAACTGCTGGGTCGTCATGCCAATAGTTTTAAAGAATAGTCATCTTATTCTTTAACAGTTAATTACTGAGCATTAATTAAACTCCATTTGCATGTAATTTTCCAAAGAGCCCCAGGAGAAAGAATTATTATTAAACCTATTTATTTTCCAGACGAAGTAGCAAGGCTCAATGTAGATAAGAAATTTCAAGAAAGTCAAGTGATGGATCCAGGACTCCTAAGCAGTTTAATTCCTAAAGGCACTGCCTTATTTCTAATCAGTAGAAAGCTGGAGGTCCTGTCTAAAACAAGAAAACCTATAAGAGGTAAAGTCAGCTCAAGATAAAGAAATCCCTTAAAGAGGTACAAATTTATCATTTTACAACATTTATGAAGATACTAGAGACCCCAGGCAACACCATGAGGGGTTTAAGTCCACAGGAAGGAAGAGTTTAACTAAATGAACACAAGGCTGAGACGTGATTAGACCGTCTCTGCAATTAATGACAGATGGAGGCCTTATCTTTCTTACTGATAATTTGTAAATAAATTATATTACCTGTGAATTTTCCTTCACAATGTTTGGAAAGCCATCAGAGAAACTGTTCTCCGTGTTACAATCACACATGGCTTTATTTCTATCTATCTATCACCTAGTGTGTATTGATGCACCAGGACAGGAAGTTTTGAACTTTTATAACCTTCCTGAAAGAGAAAGAAATGCAGACTTCACTCCTCACCTGTACTCTGTCACAGGCACAGTAGCAGGCACATTCTCAGGCTGCCTAGGATACTCACAAAGCCATCGAATCATAACCCAGTCCCTACCATCACGAAGTTTGGTTTCCAGAGTCCCGTCACACAAATGTGAAAAGACATGAGGTGCAGAGCAGATGGGAGCTTCCATATCTAGTGGGTGAGAAGAGTGTGGCTTCCAGTCTTACAGTAGTGGGAAATCCGAGGTTCTAATTTAAATCTTTCTACTAAATGGTAACTGGTAAAACACAACCCTCAAGAAATTCTAATTTATAACATTCTCACTTTTCAGCTATATGTAATCCAACCACCATTAATTTCAACCTTCCACTGAGATGTCACTGAATGAAAAGCTGGGAGAGATTTTCAAAATTAGGGTTCTCTCTGCTGTGGTGTCTCCTGAGCCTAATGCCTGCTTTTTATAAGCCACCAAATTAAGGATATTTGACATTGAATCAAAGCAAATGTCTGTTTCAGTGTTCTGGAAAGAAAGTCTTGAATATGACTGGAATTTTCTTATGAAAAAGTCAGTCACAGACATTTCTTCTGCATAGAGTGATACCCTTGAGTTCTGGTGGTCTCTGCTTATGAGTGACTGCGCAGATGCCAGCCTTGAAGTGGCCTTTACAGAGATGAGTCAAAGATCTATAACAATTTTCATCAAACCACACTGACACTTTCTCACCAAACATCCGAAGATAAACAAGCATTTCATTTGGTTGTCTGGGTGTGTCTATTGGAGTCAGGGCATGCCAAGTCCAGGGAACTGAATAAAAATGTTCAAAATCAAATTGTGCATGAGAATCCTGCACCCCAATTTTTGTCTATCTCTCTGAAAAAAGAAAGACATCTGGGAAATGTGATTTGTGGAGATTGTCATATGGAATACCAAAGCTGTGAATGTGGGGGGTCACCAGGCATTGTCCAAGATCTACTTTTGCAAGGACTTCCGATTGTGCCTCTATGGAATCTCAAGGACTATAACAGATTCAATGACAAGGCACAGCTGGGCTAGGGAGACTAAACTCTGGCCTCAGCTGTGAATTTAAATAGCTTTGCAAAAATTCATCAGTTTTAAGCACAGGTTACAGGACAAATATTTACTTTTAAAATGGTTCTATGCCTTAAAATGTTGGAGAATACCAACATAGAGTAGAAATAACTAATTTTCTTTTCTTTTGTTTATTTTTTTAGTAACAAATTTTTGACCAAATACTTTGGCTCTCATAAATTAAAGGGAACCTCTAGGCTGCTCTTTGCCCATGATCTGACTCAACGGTCCACTTGCAAACACACTGATGGCAAGAATGAGCTATAGAATCTGTTGAGAATCAAGTCCTTTCCCTAATCTTGATCCTTCCTGAAAGTAAGGGGATAGTCAGTGCAGGACACTTTGACTGCAGGGTGAATTTCCAGTCATACAACTTGACAAATGACCAGACTCTCCAGGTCCTCAGCTAACGCCTTGGAGGTCAGCCATGAGTCCTGGCTGCTGGAACAAGAACATAAACGTGACCATTTTCTCTACATTTGTTAGGATGACACTGCGATAGGCCACACAGACCTTTGACCAGCTGTTTATGAAGGTAGATTGGATACTAGGGAATCAAAACAGGATGCCTAAACACACAGTCACCTCATTATGCACTTCTAATGGAAAAACTCAAGAAACAGGAACATTTCTCAAGTAGGTAAAGTAATTTAATTATTTAAAGTAGAAAAGACCCAGGGAGCAAGCTAACTCAAATGGTGTGCATTTAATTATATTGTACTGACTTTGGGGAGTCTCAGGAAAAACATTAAATATGAAATATTTTCAGAGGCAGCACTCATGTATGGCTAAAGAGATGTATAGTCAAATATTTATATTAATAAAACAAATATTCTTCCTGACAATGTAAACAGAAATGGATGTAGAAAGTTCTATAGATATGTTATTATTTTCTACTCTGTTTTAAAGCATTTAAATAAGTATCCAGATATCTGTTTTTGTACGTGTTTATAATGTTTTTATTTTGTTTAATTTTTTTTTGCAGGGCTGGGGTCAAACCCAGGCCCTGTACATGCTAGGCCTGTCTGTACTTTACCACTGAGGTTTACCCGAGTCCTGTCATTTTTTTTTTAAAGACTCTTAATATGTTGTTTAACTTTCTGTTAGAATAAAAAGGACTTGAAGATTAGTATGGATATTTTAAAAGCAATCATGTAGGATAATTTGATTATGAAACCTATCACTTTGATGTTAAAAAACAAATAAGTAAAGCAATTACATAATTAAAAATTTCAAACTTGATAAAATAATGAAAGAGTTTGTGAGATTAAAGTTAGAACAGTAATATTCACTAGAATTATGACTCTTTAGCACTATGTATTTCTCTTAGTTTTATAGTTTGAAAGGAACATGGGCAGAAGGCAGAAGGACGTCTCACTCATCAGTCTGTAGAGGAAGGAAGCAGCCATCCCTCCTGAAAGTGCTCACAGAAGAGCAGCACTTGGTACACAGCAGAGCTCAGACAAAGCATAAAGCTAGCATCCTCACCATGCACATAGACCAGCATCCCCACTGTGCATATAGATGTTCATCTGTAGCAATGCTAATCGTGCTTAAAACAGTCCATTGTGCTATATAAATTATAAGCCTTGATTATAAAACTGTTAACAATACTGGAGATACAACACTCAAATGTGCTAATTCTTTCAACATAGCTCTCTTTCTATATTACTCATAAAGACTCGAGTTTTGTGCTTGAAGTTTTCTTTAAATAGAAAGAAATGTAAACATCTTTCGAAAGAACAATTCTTAACGACCATACTTAATTGGCACTCACTTTCTTCCAAACAGCAGTTTTGGACTTGGTTGCTCTGTCAGAGTAAAGCACTCCATACACTCTCTGATTCTAATAGAAAAAGAAAGAGGAACACTCCCAGAGTTATGAAGAAATGCCACCAAAGCTAAATTTTCCTATCTGGCATTAACACACTGATGGAAAGTAGCGAGTTTGGAAAATATTATGTGTCTCACTACAACTCTGAAGGGTGGTTTTTGTTCTGTCTTATATATGGAGGTGTTGAGGCCAGTTAGGACTTGAACTTAGATTTCTCCAACTTCTGCATGACTCCTTAACTAGATGTTCATATCACCCAGAGAGAAAACAGGAAGGAAACAGACAATGAAGGAGACTAATAAAAACGTGCTACCCATTTTCCATCAAAGATTGTCTCCAAGCTAAATATCCGGAAGCCACTTACAGAGGTGGGAACTGCCCTTTATTGGTGGTGGGAGTGTACTCTTGCTTGGACAACCTTCATTCTGATCTCTATAGTGGCTGCACAATTTTATATTTCCATCAGCCATGCTGTAAGTGCCCCTTTTTCCTACATCTCCTTAGCATCCATAGGCATTTGTTTTCATGGAGCTAGTTATTCTGACTGGGCAATAGTCACATGATCCAGTTCTCTCACTCTTGCGCACATACATGAAGGACCTTAAGTCAATATACAACCATATGACCAAGCTCTCCCACTCCTGGGCTTATAGTCCTCTAGTAGTCAAAATGCTCACATTCACGGGTATTGCTGCACATAATAACTAAGAAATGTAACCGCCTTGGAAGCCCATCAATAGATAGATGCTCAAAGAAATTATAGTACAAGTGGAATTAATCTCAGGGAACTGAAATCATGACATTTGAAAGACTGTAGATAGCACTGGAGATTATCATGGCTCTTGGAATAGGAGATAAATACTATCTTTCACCTCATATATGGAACCGAGCTTTACAAAACCTGCACGATGAGTGACGGAAGATATGTGACATCAATGTGAAAATGGGCATATTCGGAGAGAGCAGAGACTGGCAAGAGGTGGGAGAAGGGGGGAAAAGGGGGGGGACTGTAGGAGAGGAATCTGCAAGAAAAAGAGAGGCCCTAGGAATCTGACCTAGGTCCTCTGCATGCCAGGGCTGCAAAGCTTAGTGCTCTTGTGGGAATCCTGGCAGTGGGAGCCCTGACTTGGTTGCCTACTTGTGTGACCATTTTCCTTCTACCTGGTTGCCTTGTCCGTCCTTAATATGATGGTATGTGCCTGGTCTTACTTTAGCTTGGTATGTAGTGTGTGATTGACGTCTCTGGGAGGCCTGCTCTTTTCTAAGGGGAGTTAGATAGGGTGTGTGTGATGGTTCATATATGCTGGGTCCTGGGAGTGAAGATGTGGCTGATCTTTGCCCTTGTATGAAGAGGCTAGCTGAGGCTAAGGTAAAGAGATTTATATTAATTACACTGACAAATTAAATCTCAATAAAGCCCAGCAGAGACTTTGTTCTCTGGTTAGGTCTCATGAAGAGCATTTTGAACAAGCAAAGCAAGCTTAGAAAGGAAAAATATAAAATATATGGTATTAAAGGGGCACCAGGGAGTGAAATGGAGTTGAATCCTGTATTCAAGGATGTTAAATTGAATTAAAGGTGTAGTGATCATGGGGCAAGATCCCACCCAGCTAAGTTTAGGTCCAGGCATGGTAGTATAAGCCTTTAATTGCAGGAGGCAAAGACAAGAAGATCTCTGAGTTCAAGGCCAGCATACAACAAGTTCTAGGTGAAAAAAGGCTTAACTCCAGGCTTGGTGGCCAGCACCTTTAATCCCAGTGTTTTGCAGATAGGCATGCAGATCTCTGAGTTCAAAGTCAGTCTACAGAACAAGTTCCAGGACAGCCAGGCTTACGCAGTGAAGGAGTTGGAAAACAGGAAGCTGACGATAATGTAATAGAACAAGGGGGCCATGTTCCAGCCACAGCGAGCAGCAAAACGCCACGTGGCTCTGGTTTTAGAATCCAGACTAGAAGGGACTATTGGGACAACTGATGCTGGTTATCAGGAGCTAGGAAATTAGTGTGACTAAGAAGAGATCAGGGGGGCGGTGGGTTACCGAGCAGACGCGGCCAAGCCCAAGAACCACACCACACACAACCAGTCTCGCAAATGGCACAGAAATGGCATCCAGAAACTGTGGTTACAAAGATATGAAAATCTCTCTCTCTCTCTCTCTCTCTCTCTCTCTCTCTCTCTCTCTCTCTCTCTCTCTCTCTATTTATTTTTTTTTTTNTTTTTTTTTTAATTTTTTCGAGACAGGGTTTCTCTGTGTAGCCCTGGCTGTCCTGGAACTCACTCTGTAGACCTGGCTGTCCTCGAACTCAGAAATCTGCCTGCCTCTGCCTCCCGAGTGCTGGGATTAAAGGCGTGTGCCACCATGCCCGGCAAGATATGAATCTCTTAAGGGGGTTGACCCCAAGTTCCTGAGGATCATGCGCTTTGCCAAGAAACACAACAGGAAAGACCTGAAGAAGATGCAGCCCAGCAATGCAAAGGCAGTGAGTGCACGTGCAGAGGCCATAAGGCCCTTGTGAAGCCTCAGGCCATCAAGTCCAAGATGCCAAAGGGCCCCACCCACAAACTCAGCTGGCTGGCTTTCATCGCTCACCCCAAGCTTGGGAAGTGGGTTCGAAGCTACATGGCCAAGGGCCAAAGGCTCTGCCAATGGAAGCCTAAGGTTCAAACCAAGGCAGGGGCCACAGCTCCAGCTAAGGCCCAGGCTTCAGCTCCAGCCCAGGCTCCCAAAGGTGCCCAGGCCCCCGTGAAGGCCCCATAGAAAAGGCTCCTGCCAGTGTGAAGACAGATGGACTGCTGGGACATGCCTACCCACACACTATTTGCAGATGACCATTGTCCTATTCTGATTTTACAAATAAACTCAGGCAAGAAAAAAAAAAAAAAAAAAAAAAGATGAGATCAGTATCCCTGACATGAGGTCTTCTGGGGAGTGTTTTCTGGGAGCACAAAGAAGCTGTGTTCCTGAGATAGCCAAACTATACCTTGTGCTGCAGGTATACTTGGTAATGTGTAAGAGTTACCGTGGTACTGGTTTTGAAGGCATGAAGGGGTCATGAAGAGCAGCTGAGGCTTGGCACTATGAGAGGCCATGGAAGGCCATTGGTGAAGGTGCAGCCTCAGCTGCAGTTGATGGCCCTGGACTAAAGGAGTCATGCAAAGGAGTTGAGGCTCGGCTGAACCATGAAGAGAGTCTATGAGAGGCTATTGGTAAAACCTAGTTACAGTGGAAGACCCCAGTGTATTGGAGATACCAGTACCATGGGATGATCACCAAGAACAGCAGCAATGGAGTGGGTCAACAGAGGGCTGAGCTGGATAAGTGACATCAGCCCTTTGGAGGAGTCCAGATGTTCATGTGTGGATTACAGACTTTGAAACAAAACGCTGCAACACTGAAGCTGCCTTGAAGACCCCCAAGATGCTTGAGATGTCAGAGTCATGGGCTATCTGCTGAGGAAAGCTAACAGGAAGCAAAAACAGCCCAGGAGAAATAACTTTGTTGCAGTCAACAAAGATGAAAAAGAAGTTGGAGGTCTGAAGACCTCCTTGAAATCATCCATGGAGTTGCAGAGTTTGGAGTTTGCACAGCTGGTTTCTAGTCTTACATTGGGAATTACACTTAAGTGATTGGATCGATCTCAGAAGAGACTTTGAACTTTGGATTTATAACATTGTTGAGACTGCTGTAGACTATGAGGACTTTTGAAGTTGGACTAAATGTATTTTGCATTACACTATGTTTAAGTATGGCCCCCATAGACTCATATGTTTGAAAAAGCCATATGGGGGCCAGGGAGTGGAATGTGCTGGTTTGTATATGCTTGGCCCAGGGAGTGGCACTATTAGAAGATGTGCCCCTGTTGGAGTAGGTGTGTCACTGTGGGTGTGGACTTTAAGACCCTCATCCTAGCTGCCTGGAAGTCAGTATTCTGCTAGCAGCCTTCAGATGAAGATGTAGAACTCTCATCTCCTCCTGCACCAAGCCTGCCTGGATGCTGCCATGCTGCTGCCTTGATGATAATGGACTGAACCTCTGAACTTGTAAACCAGCCTCAATTAAATGTTGTCCTTTATAAGACTTGCATTGTTCATGGTGTCTGTTCACAGCAGTAAAACCATAACTAAGACAAGGTGGATCTAGGGGAGAAGGGAGGTGGAGAGAGAGACAGGAGGAAGTTGGGGAGGGGAAACTGCAATCAGGATGTGATATGAGAAAAGAGTTAAAAAAGAACAAGGCACATACAAAAATGTCATTAGGGAATATATTAATTTTAAACATTAACTTTAAAAGAGGCCTAAAATTTTCTTTAGCATTTCACAAAGCTTCCTATAGATATAAGGTACTTTGCAGATGAAAATAAGATTGGTCAGTGGTCAGATTATATATGCTTCAGTCACAGCATCACATAAGTGTCTGTGTGGTACGTGCATTCATGGGTGCGTCCATCCGTGTGTGTGTGTGTGTGTGTGTGTGTGTGTGTGTGTGTGTGTGTACCTTTGCCCATGAAAAGGGCATAGAGTGGCATTGTGTATCCTGCTGTATCACTCTCTGTCTTATCCCTTAAGGCAGAGTCTCTCAGGCACCTGGAGCTAAGAAGGTAGTCGGCAAATCTCGGTGATTTCCCTGTTTCTGACTTGTCATTTCAGAGCTGGGACATCAGTCATGTGCGGCCATGCTCCTGCATGTTGATGATTCCTAACTTGGGCTGGATGCTTGTATAGCAAATATTCTCATCCACTGACCTATCTCTCAATCACTCCCTGCAAAGGGGTCTAATTGCATCTGTAATGGAGGGAAGAACAAAGCAGGCTGCAAAACTGCACAGAAATATTTAAAGGCACAGTTGCATAGTGAAGGACACTGGGATCCTCCGGGAAGGAGAGGAGGGAAGACAAATGCTACAGTGTGGCTTTCTGCTTTATGGCTCTTTCAAACCACATGTCTGGAAACTGGTGTGAGCAGGCATGTCTATGGACACACACTCCACCACTTGGTTAGTTCTGTTAACAGGCATGTGTATGGGCTGTTACATAATGGGGTCCTGGTATGCCAGCCTGCTGGACAGAGGACCTTGCCCTATGCTCTCTGGGTTCAGGTTAGACTCCAGAAAAGTAATGCCTTTGCTGGGGCAGGGTGACTTTGGTCCTAACAAAGCCTGAAACCAAACTTCAATTAGTTCTAGCTGACTTGTCAGAAAACTGAATGCCTGAAGAAACAAAACCCATCACTCTTTAAGGAAATGACATCCAATGTTTGAAAACCATCATGGCCACAACCCCCATCATAGAACTGACAGTAATGGCACATGCCATGCACTCTGCCCAATCTCTGAAGTAGAATGTCATGACTTCTTCTCTGTGTCTCTCTCTTTCTATGAATACAAGTGTGGGGCCATGAAAGACAGTCTATTTTGGTTGAATGTGGCTTGCTCCAGTGACCCAGTAGAAAACTCTACAAGGGATGGGACAGCGAGCCACGTTCCCACAGACAGGTGCCTGACACCACAGAGCCCCCAACTCCATAATTCTGTGACTATAAGTCATGCAGACAATGTCCCAAGCTTCTGGCATTCTGGCTAGACTCCACTCCCACAGTAACCTGACTATAGCCAGGTATGCTCCTCCCCACAGTTACCTGACAACAGCAAGATAGCCCAGCCCACTATAAAAGAAGCTCTTGGCCCCTCCTTGCTCTCCATAGCTCTCACCTTTCTTACTCTCCTCTCTAGCCCTCCTTCTCTCTCTCCCTTCTCCCCTCTCTCCATGTGGCCATGGCCGGCCTCTCTCCCTCTTTCTACCTTCTCCCTTTTTCTCTGCCTTTTTACAATAAAACTCTAAAACCTAGACTGTCTCTGCTTGTCAAGGCCTGCTGTGCTTGGATGATGGATAGGCTTTCCCCTAAAGAGCCATGTCTAACCTCCTACTGGAAGGCCTTCCTGCTCTCCAGCCACAAACTGGACCAAGGGCTTTCGTTTATGTGGGAAACTTCCTGGTGCCCCCTCTCTCCCTGCCCTCTCCTCCCTTCAGCTCTGGGGCTGACTGAGCCACCACTGGGGCCCCCATTTTGTTCTTAGCACTTCCGAGGTGTCCACCAGTGTCTGGGATGCTGGAAACTGAGAACCTGGTACCTAGGACTGTCCCTTGTTCATCCCCCGCCCCTAGCCCAGCTGGAATTCTGTGGCTTCCCACAGCCACCCACCCAGGGCCACGTGGAAAGCATGCAAGAGTCCTTCTGTGTCTGCTCCCCCAGAGCACCGAACTCGGGCAGGACGCAGGTTTTCTCCCACTCCCTTTATTCCCCCACGCCCACTGCCCAACATTCAAGTAAAATTCTATAGTACCAGCATTTCAGAGATACAGGAAGAGTGTGAATTTGAGGTCACCCTGGGCTTGCCAAAAACCAAGTAGCAGATACTGAGATGCAGCTCAGTTGGTAGAGGGCTTGCTTCCCATGCCCAAAGTCCCAGGCTGATCCACAGCACTACACAAACTTGGCACAGTGGTTTGTCTGTATGCCAACACTTAATATGCAGATGCAGGGGGATCAGAAATTCAGTGTCATCCCCAATTACATACTAAGACCAATGTGGGCTATGGAGACCATGTAACAATAAACAAAGAACACAATGTCTAGCCAGAGAGTTCTTCCTTCTTAGAGATTCATTCAGGGTTCTTTATTCTCACTCATGGACAAGGGCTAGGGAAAACAATATTCTACTTCTTGAAGGTAAAAATACACTCATGACCTAGCAGCATCAATGGTTGCCATCATCTTGGGTACTGGTCCTTGTGTATGTCATTATTGGTTAGTATGATACTAGGGTGGATGATTAGTAGCGCCATGTGTACTGCATAACAAGGCTACATCAGAGATGGAGAAAGTGATGTGATCATATAGACATCCTGGCAGCTCCAGATTCAGCCTTGTCAGAATGACTTTGGGGACCAGGTATGGTAAGTTCAGAAGCATTTCTACATCTAGGTTATTAAGCAGTCCGGTCCAGGTGGGACAGAGTATGGTATATGTGATACTATGAGTGAATATAACCCTCCTGATAGAGAATCAACTCCTCATTGTTGAATGATGATAGCTCCTTGCTCTAAGGCTGGATCTCTGTGGCCCATCTCTCCCATTCCCACACACTGGGAAGATCTTCAAGGGAAGGTTCCATGATGCCTAGAAATCAGAGACTTTGAAACCAGCTAGATAACAAGTTAATGCTAATTTATGAGTGGAATATGTAACCCAAGAAAGAAAGGATGTGAGATAAGAGATTTGGGGACCTCCCAACAAAACTTGGAAAAGCTCATGTGGACTCTTAATGCCCCATGTTGCTGATTCTTTGAACATTACTTTCTCCTCTTGTTTGCAAAGTTGAATTTTACTCACTCTGTCATCCAGTTTCATGGCCTCCAAAAAAACCTCATTGTGAACAAGACAGAGACAAGTCTGGGTAAGGAAATTATCAAACCTTTAAAGGTTTTGTACAAATCACAGTCCTTGTACTCATTAATAGGCAAACTTATTTATGCTGTCTAATGTTATGAACAGAAAGTAGCAAATATTGTGTAATTACTGGGATAAGTTTAATAAAATTTTATGCCCTAATTGGTCTGCTATCTCTGTTGCAATCACCAAAAAATGCCACAGTGAGTGACTTGGGTCCCAAGATAGCACCTGAATTGTTCTGAGACTGAATGGTTTAGTGAGAAGTTCCTATTGTGGTTAAAAGAGCCTGCCACATACCTCCTAAGCCTGTGCATGTGGAGAGAATAGCTCTTGGAAGTGGGAACCCAAAATGCAGCAAGCAAGACTGAGGACATTGTAAATACCTTGGGCATCTGTTTTCTGACCCAATAACTTTGTAGGTTAGTAGTATATAGACCACAGAGCCTTTGTCTGCAGAAACGGAGTGACTAAGAAAGGCTTCCTGGAAACATTCTAAGGACTAACAATTGAGAGATTAGAAATCTATTATGTGTGGGTTTTTTTTTTTAACTAGGAACTGACTGCATTCATAAATAAGTTTCTATATCAATTTTATTCTCAATTATCTTTTATAAATGATAACATTAAGATAAAATTTAGGGTGAAAAGTGCAAACAAAAGATTAAACAACTACCCAAATTCCATAATACAAATATAACTAATCTTTACAATTAGGTACCTGACACAGAGTCCTTGAAGTAGAGGATTGAGGGTTGTCATGCAAAGGCCTTTGGGTGTTTATAATTGATACTGTCTGGACCATTTCCCTCTTCCAGGAACAGAAGGTACTAGAAAGGCAATCCTTATTCAGCACAGGGATTCTGGGATGAACCTCCACAGTCTGAAAGGGTGTCTCAGAAAGTAAGTCTTTAATGTCCCTCCTCCCCACAGAGCAGACCTGAGCCACTGAACTGTTCATAAATAAGATATCAACTCTTGATCTCCATTTTACAGCTCTTTGATGGGCAGGCTAGCCTGGAAGCTTACTGGCCCCAGGATCTCAGCAGTCTAAGCAAACCAATTCTTACTCTTGCTGACCCATGCTATTTCTTGGTCTCCTCTAGCCTCCTTTAAAATCACTATTCCCATTGTTGAACTTCTTTGGTAGAGAAACCTAACTCTAGCCTTTCCTCTGTTCCACATACCTCCTTCCTACTCAATGTGCCAGAGCCCATCAGAATTTCCAGCTACTCTTCCTGTTTCATATCTTGGTTTCAGTCTCTTCCTTTATCTGCCCATGGCCTTCCTTGACCCTGATGAATGGTCCTTAGACATTCTAAAGACTATCACCATCATTGCACTGGTGGCAGCAATGAGGGGGAAAGGGAAGGATTAAAGATGCTCTGGAAACAGGTTTAAAGCCTTGGGTACAGCAGACATATGGATCTGCTTCTGCTTTCTTCCCATCTTCACTTTTCCTCCATTCCACTCTCATATGCATAAATATAAACTACACATTTCCTGGTCAGGGCTTCACACTATATTCAGAACCATTTCAAATTATGTTATAGTGTGAGTGAGTAAGTGTGTGTATGTGTGTTGCCTGAATCTATGTCTGTAAACAATGTGTGTGTTTGGTGCTCAAGGAGACCTGAAGAGAGTGCTGGATCCTCTGTAGCTGGGGTTATGGATGGTTGTGAACTACCATGTGGGTGCTGGAAATTGAAGCTTGGTCCTTCTAAAGAGCAACCAGTGTTCTTAATTGCTGAGCCACATCTTTAGGGCCCAGAACTATTTCTTGATTCCTCAGTCAAGCTTGGCTGGTTCGACTTTACCACCCTCTAGGTCTATCCTTTACTCTCTTGAATGCCTCCAACTCACCAAGTCTGACCTCCTCTTCTCTTTTTCATGACCTCACTATTTCCATGTAATTCTGTGTGGTGGTTTGAATGAGAAATGCACCCCCCCCCCATGGACTCTTGTATTTAACTGGTGAGGCCATCTGGGTTATGGAACCTTTAGGAGATAGAGCTTTGCTTAAGGAAGTCCATCAAACAACCTGGCCTAATTTTCTACTTCCTTTGATTGGCTTCTTGTTCTGGCCCTGCTCTGAAGGACTCTATCCCTCTGCAACTATAAGCCTAACTAAACTATTTAGTCATTAAGCTGCTTGTGTTGTATTATGATCTCTATAGGTAAAGCTGATGTAAAAAGAGCCAGGGATCAAGGCCACTCTTTCAAAAACTCTACATCTAAATTGCCCTTCAAATAATACAATAATCTGAATTCAAGGCTTCCCACTGACATGACTAGAATATGACCCTATATGAGAGGGTAGTGGGTGGGAGTAGGTAGTAAGATAAATATCACATGGTAATCCAGTACTGATTGCACAAGTTTATAATCCCAGCGACTCTAGAGTGAGAGGCAGGAAGATGGCAAGTTCAAGGCTTGACTTGGATACACAGGAAAACCTAGTCTCAAAATGGAAGAGAAAAAATTGAAAAAGGCAGAGGTGGGAATAACCCAGTGGAAGCTTGTCCAGGCCACTAAAGCTCAGCCAGTAGTTCCACAAGTAACTAAGTAACTATAGTTCAGCCCTTAGCACCACGAGTAACTAAGTAACTAAAATAAAAGAGAGATCATGTGTTCTCTTGTTTTCTATCACATGTAGAATCTGGTTTTAAAAGGGATGAATGTGATGAGAAACTTTAGCCTCAGATGCAATGAGTGCAAAGACAGCAGAATAAAGGAGGAGCGCAGTCTCAGGACAACTGGTAAAGTGGGCATGAAGAAAAAGATATCCGAGGTGCCTGTGACCACAATGTCTGCTTCTCTCCTTTCCCGGGCAGGCAATATCTTCAATAAGAAAATATTTTGTAAATAAGGAAAAATAACAGACTATTAGATGAAGATTTTCAACAAGTTCTTGATATTGAAAAAAAAAAAAACAAACAAATGTCCAGTGCAGACAGACAGACAGACAGACAGACACACACACACACACACACACACACACACACATCACAAACACGCACACATACTAGAGCTTTGTTCAAAAAGCACATCAGAAAAGAATTTGGTACCAATCAGAGTTACAACCCACATTAAAGCTATTGACAGAATAGGAAATGTAAGCATCTCATAAATTGTCAGCGGTGGTAAAACTAGCAAAAGCCTTATTAAGGGGCATTTGGATAATGTTTTTCAAATAGTAAGTTCCCTTTAATCCTGGAAGTACATTGATGGAAATTTATCATCCAGATTTGTTTGTCCAAATAGTTACATGAAAATCTTCATAAATATGCTAAAGTTACCCCCAAATTAAAAATACTATAAACAATAAACACACATATAAACAAACTCCATATGTACAGCATGAGATACCGGTTAAAAGAACTTTAGCTCATGGAGGCCATAAAATGCAATGGGGTCATTAAAAAGAAATGATTGAAACAGGAAATCTTCAGAACATCTTAAGAGAAAAAAATGAAAGAATTGAATAATGAGTGCTGAATTTCTTATATATTAAAGGCACAAAGAAATTAAGAAACAGTATTCTTCATTCTTAGTCAACAATTTTTATCCATTTATAATATGAGATTTATTTCCCAAAACACATTTTATTTAGCCAGTGCCTGAAGTCTGCCATTTTTTTGTTTATGTTTGCTCTACTCTGCCAAATTGACTCCAACCAGCCCACAGCTCAGCCATGCTAAGCATCTTTCATTTCTTGAATGATTCCTGGTCCTCCGGGCACAACCTCTTGTGCAAACTCTAGCCTATGTTTGGAACTTTCTCTCCAACCCACCCCAGTTTTCCACTCTTCCTTCAGACTTCAGTAGAATCAACTCTCTTCTCAAAAACCTACATATGATTTTGATTTACTTCCTAATTATGCAATTACCCATGTGTAATTAATATACATTTCTCTCTTATGAATTACAAAGTCACAGAAAGTTGATAGCATCTATGTACATACACTTCTGTTTATCACCGTACCATCAGAGATGTCTGACTAAGACATCTGATCAATTAATCAATCAATCAAACACTTTACATCTCTCTCAATCTACCCAGCTGGCTCTTGTTTATCCATCCATTATTTATCCAGCTGTCCATCCATCCTGTAGTTGTTTTAAAGATGGAAGAAAAAAAGACCATTAGCCATAGTTACTACCTGGAGATTGGACCTGAAGAAAGGATTGGAAAATGGTATTTAATAAGTATTTATTATGTATCTCTACATTTACTAGGAACTGAATAATTAAAACTCGTTCATCATAAAAAGCTATAATGTTCCTTTGATGACATTTTGTATGTTAGAAACTTTCCTTAGTCTACAAAGGTAATTAATAGTGTCACAATATCCTGTCCCTAGGACTCCATAGTGCTGACACATCTATAGGCTAACACAATTCTCTTCCTTGATACTTAAATTCAGCTATAGTTCAAGTATAGAGTAAGTGGTTTTGAGTGTTAGTTAACACATGAAAAGACACTCCTCATAAAAATGTTAGAAGATCCCCACACCACCACCATTACCAGGAACTTCAGGCACACTGTCACTGTCTTTTCACAGAAGGAGCAATGTGTGAGGAGCAGTCTCTTGACTATGATTGATGAACAAAGGAATCTCTTTGACCTAATTCACCTGAGATAACCTCCCCTTGATGAAATTACCAGTTCCAACAGCAATTTAAGAATTTAAGAAGGAAAATTCTCAACAATTATGGAAGAATTCTTGAAGTGAATAACTTAAGATCTTTTGTGGTCTCTAACACTCTACTTTATCTCCTAGTGTGTCCTTAGAAATCTTTTAGTCTGAAGAACTATCTCCCTGGAAAGAAGACCACAGCAGCTCTGGCCATCATTACACATAGCCACCAAGTCCTCTTTTATTCCTTGAATTTGGTTGAAAACAAGAGTCTAAGACTTCTGCTTTAGATTCTTAATTGAAAGCAAGTCTAGATTTAACACAGGGCCCCAGAAAATACTATAAAGGAGGTGCTCTCTAGATAGAAGTAAAACAGGACCTTTCTGTATTGGCTTACTTTGCCTTCTCTGAAATATTCTATAAAGAATGATGGCATATGGTTATTTATCAAATTCTGCATCCTTCTGTAATGGCTACTTTCACAATTACATGAACTTTTGGAGTTGGTGAGAGGCCATGGGATGTGTTATTTGTACACAGAACAAAGAAATCTGATTCAGGTAAAACTGAGGTGGGGTAATCAGAAGGAACTGGTATCTGTGAAAAAAATGGTGTTCTCCTTTAGAGAACAGAAATGCACGAAGTCATTCATCTGCAGAATAATTCTCTTTTGTGTAGTTAAAGTGTGCTGTTTGTGATTGCAAAAGCTGAGATTAGTCACTTGACTAGAAACAGTTCCTCTTATACAAGTGACCTCTGGAAAGAAGTGAAAAGGACTTCCTTGTACTCTAGCACACTCCAATGAGTACATCGTAAAGCTTATTGATATGGAAGCACTGCACACAAACCCCATGTGTCCCTAACCCATGCCACAGCCATCAGTAAAGAGCTTACCTCTAGGTTAAGGGCAGGCTGCAAAAGGTCAGAGGAGGCAATCTTCTAGAGGCAGGGGCATATTCTAAATTGTTTCTGGATTTTGACTCCATGGTTACATATGTAAGAAATCACTGAACCTTAGGATGTGTGAGCTGCAACAGTGTAATACTTTGGCTAAAAGAAGCAGCTGCAAGTGTTTTCTGGTGGGTCAGGGAACTCTGCATTGGAGAGAAGACTGCTTAATAAGGAAAATAGCATGATCTCCTGCTTGTCATCTGCAAGGCCTAGTAAGATTTTTATGGTCTATCAAGAATTCTATTACAAATGATGTTTGGCAGATGTCCCAAAGATGGGCTTCATTAATAAAGACAGGAGAACAATTGTGTAATTGAAAATGCTCAATTTTTATTAATCACCAGAAAAAGACATCAGGCTACCAGTCTGCTACTTGGGAGAGTAAACTACTTTGAAAAGTTCTACAGCAGAAATTTCTTTCCACCTCTGATTTTAAGATTCCTTACTTGTATGGTCCCAAATAATTAACACATTCCTGGGGGAAAATTAAACACACTGCAATGTACATACGTGTACATATTTGTATGCTGGAGGAGTAAAGGGGGTCTAATAAACTGTCTCTCAACATTAAGGAATCACTTCTTGCTTTTCATGCAGCATGTTCGTCTTTAAACCTTTGAGATTTAGGACTATTTCTTGTAAACATGGATCCTGCTATTATTTTGTCATTAGGACAAAGGTAATAATCCACATTTCCTCTAAACAAGACAGAACTAAGTAGCTTGGATAGTGGTTTAACAGGAAGGCATATGAACCAGGTAACCAAGAAGTAATGGAGACAACTAGAACCATCTGTGTTCACTGCCATCCGTGGGAGGTGGGGCTCTGCGTCTAAAAGGAGGCAGCTCAATGAAGCTTCTGTAAGACTTCCAGGCACTGCACCCTGAGTTGGCCTTATTCTTCTCCCAATCCTAATATATGTGTTAACCCCAAACTAAATTCCCAATCATTTTTTCAGTGGTAGTTTGTTCATATGAAATGGTACAATATACACAATTACACAATTGCACCCTTTAGAAACTTTCATATGGGCCAGCGAGCTAGGGCCCTTGCTGCTGAGCATGAGGACCCGAGGACCTGAGCTGTATTTTCAAGATCCACTTGATAGAAGAAGAGAACCAACACCTGAGCAAATTGTCCTCTCAATCCCACATGCATTGCCATACACACGCACACACACACACACACACACACACACACACAGAGGCACACACACACACACACACACATACGCACAGAGGCACACACACACATGCATGTGTACGGGCACACATTGACACATACACACATTCACAGGCACACACACACACACACACATGCATGTGTACGGGCACACACTGACACACAAATATATATATACACACACACACAGAGGCACACACATGCATGTGTACGGGTACACACTGACACAAACACACATACACACACAGAGGCACACACACATATGCATGTGTACGGGCACACACTGACACATACACACATTCACAGGCACACATACGCACACACACACCACACACAGGCACACACAGATGCATGTGTACAGGCACACACTGACACATACACACATTCACAGGCACACACACACACACATGCATGTGTACGGGCACACACTGACACATACACATATTCACAGGCACACACACACACACACATGTATGTTTACGGGCACACACTGACACACAAACACACACACACACAGAGGCACACACACACATGCATGTGTACGGGCACACACTGACACATACATACACACACACACAGAGGCACACACACACATGCATGTGTACGGGCACACACTGACACATACACACACACAGAGGCACACACACATATGCATGTGTACGGGCACACACTGACACATACACACATTCACAGGCACACACACACACACACACACACACACCACACAGGCACACACACACATGCATGTGTATGGGCACACACTGACACATACACACATTCACAGGCACACAATTGAATGTGTACTTTTAGCTCTCTCTTCCTAGGTGGCATTTCTGCTTAACATCAGGCTTTCCAAACTGCAGCATCTGTATGGATTCCTACATAAAGGTTCCTATGTCTTCTGACACAGGGTCTCTCTGGAGGGCTGAGACTTTGTTTCCACAATCTGATATATGCTCTCTCCACACTGTCTTCATCCTCTGTTCCCAGGACAGAAGCTTGGAACTTGGGCCAACACAATTGCCAAACCATGTTTGCCTCCTGCAAGCATTGGCCTGCCTTTTCTTCTTACATTCCATGTCCTTGTTACATTGACAATGTGTGTAAATGATAGTCAGCAGTCTTTCCTTTTCTCCCACCTGATGTGACCTCTGTTACTGTTTGAGAATACAGAGCTGGCTACTTGCTTGTCCCAGACTTTTCAAAACTTCTATGTTTCATGCAAATTGAAACCCTAACTCTCCTGTTTGGTACTGAAGGTCACCCACAGGGGGGAATGCCATCTAACTGTTCCAGTGTGCCCCTCATTTCACACACACTTTTGCTCTTGTCCCTTGCTCCAGTTTTTGTCATCTTGGTGCGGTTTCATCTAAATAGAAAACACTGCTTTACTTTTACAAAGGCAAGACTCTCTCCAGGCCAGCCATTGTCCTGGCCTGTATATACTTCAAGGTCAATTTCAAAGGAGAGGAATCATGATGTAATGCTAAGAACGAGGGTTTGCCTTCAGATCACCTAAGGTTCCAAAGCAAGAAGCATAGCTTTCTCGTTATGAGGCCTAGTACTTAAGTTTCCCAGCTTTCTTGCATCTACATACACAGGACAATGGTCTCTAGACAGCTGGCAGATCACAGAACCAACCTATTGTTTGTGAAGAGGACCAAACAAGATACAGTGCCCTTGAAAGTAACCTATACATAGATTATGGGCCACACCATTACAGCTCAGAGACTAGACCAAAGGCCTGGGGATCCCTCAGGACTTTAGTGGTTCCATTCTAGTAACTTCAGTAGGGGGACACATGGGTCATTATAAAAAAAGTCCTGTTCCCTGATCAGGGTACAGGAAGAGCATAGGAAAAGTACCTACTATGTGGTTACATACCTCATACCTCTCTTTAAGATATGTCAGACCAGCCACAGATGGTTGTGATGAAAGGAAAGATTGGCTCCCAGGCCTGGGAGGGCAGTTGGTCCCAAACGAATCTAAAAAGTGCCTCAGGAATACCTCTTCCCAATGCAGCCACCAGACAATTGCTATACAAAGATGCAAAATATCCAACTTGGAGCCATTCTTAAGACAACCTAGTGTTGGGACCCCTTGCAAGATGGCAGAGACTTCCATTGAGACTCCATCATAAACCAGCCTCCCCCTCCATCTAAATCCACCCCTTCCCCTTTCCTACAAGAGACACTGAAGACAAGACTACTCCCCAGTAAGCGCACACATGGTTAACCTGTCTCCATCTACTCTGAGTATGCAGATACAATGTTGCCACAATAGGAGTGAAGACAGGAGCGAGCTCAACAGCAACATACATCAGAACCCAGAATGAGCTTAATAGCAGCACACATCAGAACCCAGGATGGCCTATGGGCCAAGAAACAGTTTTATGTGGGCCATGGGGCACGGGGTAAAAATTGAGAAATAGTTACCAACATTAAAAAAAAGTTGTGAAAAAGCTGGGGCTTTGGAATCGATGGGACAAAATTTGTACATGACACCCATGTCTGAAATTGGGGAACCAGGTTTCATTTTCTGGGCCCCACACTGTCCTCTACCCTGCCCTGTTCTTTACCTGTTCAGTTCAGAGAGCATTCATGCTGCTGAGCTGGGACTAGTTCCAGAGTGTAGTTTTAAAGTTTAAAGCAGTTGCCACTTTGACCAAGGCTGCTACTCTTTTTGGAAACCAAATCCCACTCTTCTAGGAAAGTCACCTTGTGGGCTGGTTCTGGTAGCTTGCATCACCTACCAAGATGCCCTGGACTAGCCAAATCACAATTGTTCAGCTATAACTTGCTAAGAACAAAATTGAAACGCAAATCTCTTTCACCACTTTGTGTCAGTTCTAGAATATTCTAAAGGAGACCATGACATGAGTGTGGAAAGAGTTTTCCTGACACACATAAGGAACCCAGGTTCTTCTTCCAGAAGGCCTGGTCATCAGAATTTCTTTAGGCCTTAAGCATCAATATGGACTCTGGTGACAGCTTAGAGCCCAGAGATACTATATAGTCCTTGCCATAGAACTCACTGACTCACAGACATCCTGTCTCTGGAGGGGACACAGCCAAGCCCAACAGATCTCGACTATGCTTCCCATGTATGGGTTAATGTCTCAGGCAATTGCTATGGCCAGGCAGGCAATCAAACTGCAGTGTTGAGTCTATAAAAGGGCAAGTGCCCCCACTGAGTCAAAATTATAAAATATTGTTAGGTAGCATAATATGTGGCTGCCAAGACTTTTCCTCTCATTATTACAGCAATGCTTTCAGAAAGAGATGCAGTTAAGGTTGTCAGAATTTCATTTTAACCCCTCTTTGAGGCTCTTAAAAACTCACTCATGCTGAAACTTGCCTTTCAGATTCTCAGCCAGATATGGGCTTTGTTTTCAACCTGTTGTTTTCTAATGGAATTCGAGAGGAAGGCTTTCTTAAGGATCTTTCTACACACCCACTTCCTATCTTGATTCTCTTTGCCTCCTTCTCCCAATCTCCTGCCAAAGTCTAGAGACACCGACCGAAGCAACGTGAAAATACACTCCACTGGGAGGATTAAAGACATTTGGAAGGATTTATAAAAATAGCTGCAGCAATGACCAGCACGCAACAAGCAGGCATCGGTCCTGTGGCGACCACTGAGGGCAACTGCATCCTTGCCACTCTTTCTATGGCCAAGAGTGATGATGTAGTTGAATCAATAGGGACTTGGAAAGGCTTTCTCAAGTTAAAGATAACCAGGGGCAGCTGGAAAGTTTCCTCACGGGTGTGACCTGCAGGTAGGTGACAATCTCACCACTGATGGATGATCTGGTAGGAAGAAGGAAGCAGAGATACTGTCCCAAGGCTACACTTGCATGGTAAACCCAGTGGTGTCTCCACTCAGTGATGTCTCCAGTGATCACTGAAATCGAAACCCACATGCCGACTGTAAAAGCAGCTCTTTTTTGCTGGGACATCATGGGAAGGAAGATGGACAAAGCAACAACTCACTGTGTCTGAGCAGAATGCTTCATAGTTCATTATCACCAGTATCAGGGCTATGAAGAGGAAGGAGTCCCCTCAGCCCCTCTCTCCAGATGGAAGACATTTGAGGGAGCCTCCCCTATCTGATTTCACAATACTCCCAGGATTCCTTAGCTCCTCCCTAGCACAGTGGTGGTCTAACCAGACTTCTATGCTAATTGGTATCTGAGATGTCACTGTAGAGAATATTCATTTTTGGAGACAGCCTACAAAACATGTTAGGTCTAAAATGCATGAGCCTCATTAGAGAAGTCCCGGAACCTGGGAAAATGCTGAATCCTCGGGGCCTAGGGCTCCAAGAAGCAAGGGTTATGAGCTATCTCAGGTTACAGCTTAACACAGATGTTCTCTTGTCCTGGTGCCCAGCTACCTTCCCAATCCATTTACTGGAAAAAAAAAAAACTATATATATTTTAAACTCTTGGAATTAAGAAAGTTGTAGTAAGAATACTGCCCCCAATTCTTCATTTTAGCATGATGAATGCACAGCCTGGGAGTTTGCCAAGTATTGCTGGGATGATTTAGGCAAATCTAAGGCAGCCTGGCCAGTAACTCTCATCTGCTGCTAGAAAAGCAAAGATGTTTATGGGAGGCCACTGTGCTTGGCCTAAAGCAGTTATATAGCAAAAAGTGCAGGCGTGTCTCAGACAGAGGTCGGGTACATTATCCTTTTGCCCCTTTCCTATTCATTTTCACTGGTGTTCAGTCTATCAGTGTAACTCAGATACCTAAACTAAACTGAAACTTGCTATATAGCTAAGGCTTCTCAGGTATTTAATCCTCCTGCATAAGCTGTCCAAGTGCTAGGAATTATTAGATTCAGCTAAAATATTTCATTTTTAAGCCATGACAAGCGCTCTTATTAATATTTTAGAAAGTATCCAGAAAGATAGTCACCTCCACTTACATTTATGATCTAAGTATTTCCTACTCTAGTTCAATTCCAAACCTGATAGGTTTCTGATATTTTGTTTATTCTTCTTTAAGATGACTGGTTAAGCTGTTCCATTTTTCCATTTTAAAACCCAATTCCTTTCTCCTGTTCTCTCATTTTCCCCAAATACATCATCAACATCTTCTTCTTCTTCATCCTTACCATCATCATCATCATGGTAAAATGAACATAATCATATTTATATAATTATCAGCATTATTACCTAATAACATTCCCAGAAGTGTGCTGTCTCAATGTGTCCTTTGGATATTCCCAGTGTATGGAGTTTAAGAAATTGCAGAGAGAGAGAGAGAGAGAGAGAGAGAGAGAGAGAGAGAGAGAGAGAGAACACACGAGAACTTTCTGGTAATTAGCTCATTATTGGTTTAAGTGTCCAATCTGTCGTGTCCCAGGGAGTTCATAAAACATATGACTTTCAGCACGATACTGTCTATCTATTGCTGAGGTAACTACTCTAAAACTCACAGAGATATACATATGCAAAAGAATAAAGATCTCTCTCACACTATACAGGAAAAAATTCACTGAAGAGTAGCAAAAAATGTTAACTGTTTAAGTGTTAATTCTTAGAAGAAAATACAGGAGTAAAGCTCGAGTGTTTCAAAGCCTTTACAGGAAGGATACCTAAAAGATAATAAGTAAATCAACATAAACTAGTTTGGCTTCATCAATATTAAAAACTTCTGTGTCTCAGATCAGAGCTGCATGAGAGAGAGGGCAAAGCCCAGGATGGAGGAAAAAGTTAACAAATCAGATACAACAAGTGTGTGTCTGAAATACATACTCTTTATCTCCATTTATACTCCTTAGTTATGAAAAGACAGCCCATATGAAGAATGAGCAGACGATCTTAAACTGTCAACTGGATACAATCTAGAATCGTTTAGGAAAAGATTCACAAGGGTCTGATTGTCTAGCTCAGGTTCACTTGTGAGCATGTCATTGCGGGATTGTCTTATTACATTGATTAACATGAGAAGAACCAGACCACTTTGGGTGACTCCATCTCCTATGCTGGGTATTGGGCTGTGTAAGGGTGGGAGGTGAGCAAGCACATGCACATGAATTCCCCTTCTGCTCTAACTGTGGGTGTGGCCAGCTGCTCCCAATGCCCACCTTGACTTTCCTGCAGTGATAACGTGGAGTAATAATGAGCCAAATATTCCTGATCCACCCTGATCTCTCTTTGGAGTCTCTCTATGTAGCCCTGGCTGTTCGGACCCTCACTGTGTACACTAGGCCTGCCTCAAGTTCACAGAGATACACTTACTTGCCTCTGCTTCCAGATGGATGATGGGATTGAAGGTGTACACCACCACATCTGGCACCCTTTCTCTCTTGAAGTTTCTTTTGTTGGAGTATTTTGTCATGGAAAAAAGGAAAAAAGTCTAGGACAGGAGACAAATATTTCTTCATATCCACTAGAACGGCTACCATTAAAAAGAAAGATTATAAACAAGGCAAGGATAGAGAGGGCTCAGAGCCCTCGTGTGCTGCTGATGGTAATATAAACAGTGTGGTTGTTTGGAGAAACAGGCTGGCAGTGCCTCAGAAGCTAAATACAACATTAACATATGTCAGCTCTTTCACTTGTCAATGTATATACCCAAGGGAAATGGATATGTATGTCCTCATAATGATTTGCACCAAATGTTTGTAGCAGTAGCATTCATAACAGCCATAAAGCAGAACTACTAAGATTTCCATCCGTTGGTGAGTGGGTAAACAAAACATGTGGTTACAGGATTTCTCTTACACAAAATTCCCATAACCTGCTGACCTATGCTGTCATAAAACAGAGCAGGAGCTGCCAAGCAGGGCTGAAAGTGACATTCTAGATTTCTTCGGCAGGTTAAGAAAATGTCAGATTGGTAGTAGTGACACAACTCCAGGAATATTTTTAAATTGAATTGAATGCTTTATACACATTAAATTGTAAACTTTAAATAGCTGAGCAATATTGTTTGTGAATTAAGTACACACACACACACACACACACACACACACACACACACTTTGATTCAGACCTTGGTTCTCAGTCATAGACACCCCTTAAAGACATGTGGGCCACGTTCACAACCCCAAGGCTGGTACATTTTCCAGACTAATCATACCAGAATACTGGTGGGTGGGACCCAGACACTAGCATGTGTCCCTCTCCTGGGTTATCCCAGCACTTGAGTGAAAACACTGTTTCCTTTGTGGATACAATGGCACAGCATTGAGTTCTTCTTCCTCTTCCATTGGATGAGATCCATGAAGTGAGGTTCACCTCAGAAGCTTGTTAGGGCTGCTCACTATGGTGCTAACTGGTACGTTTGGAGCCATGTTGTAGAGAGGCACACATAAGAAGGCCTTGAGTGGAGGGGGGACATTGCCTTGCCACCTGGATAGCCTGCACTAGAGCCTCTGAGCTCCTCTGTACTCAGGGAAGATATGTGTTCAGGTTCTATGACTCTGATATTGGAATTATGCCCTAAAATTAAAGGAACAGGATCACAAAATGGAAACAGAAGGAACACTGCCAAACTCATTTTCTGAGGCCACTGTCACCCTGATACCTAAACCACACAAAGACTCAATCAAGAAAATTTTATACAATTTACCTTAAGACCATTGATGTAAAAATACTCAGTAAAATACTTGTAAAGTGAATCCAAGAACATATCAAAAACATCATCCACCATGATCATGGCTTCATCCTAGAAATGATGGGATGGCTAAACATACAAAAATCCATCAATTTAATATTCCATAAACAAAGTGAAAGAAAAAAAACATATGATGATCTCATTAGATGCCAGAAAGGTCTTTGACAAAATCCAATACTCCTTTATGATAAAAGGAGAAATCAGGGATACAAGGTGCATACCTAAACACAATAAAGGTAAAGGTAATATACACTAAGCCAATAGCCAACATCAAATTAAATGGTGAGAAATTTAAAGCAATTCCACTAAAATCAGGAACAAGACCAGGCTGCCCAGCCTGTCCGGGTCTATTCAGTCTAGGATGTGAAGTTTTAGCTGGCACAGGACGACAGTTACAGATCAAAGGGATACAAATTGGAAAGAAAGAAGTCAAAGTATCGCTATTCAGAGCTGCTCTAATCGTGTACATAGGTGACCCCAAAAAATTTACCAGAGAGCTCCTACAGCTGATAAACACCTTCAGCAAAGTGACTGGATATAAAATAACTCAAAAAATCACCAGTAGCCCTCCTTTATACAAATGATAAACAGGCTGAGAAAGAATTTAGGGGAATAATACCCTTTACAATAGCCACAAATAATATAAAATATGTTGGTGTAAAGCTAACCAAGCAAGCGAAAGACCTGTATAGCAAGAACTCCAAGTTTCTGAAGAAAGAAATTGAGGAAGATATCAGAAGATGCATAGACCTCCTGTGCTCATGAATCAGTAGGCTAACCACACATTTTAAAACGTGTTTTGCTAATATCATTTAAGGCGAGTGTCTTAGTCAGGGTTTCTATTCCTGCACAAACATTATGACCAAGAACCAAGTTGTGGAGGAAAGGGTTTATTACACTTCCATACTGCTGTTCATCACCAAGGAAGTCAGGACTGGAACTCAAGCAGGTCAGGGAGCAGGAGCTGATGCAGAGGCCATGGAGGGATGTTCTTTTCTGGTTTGCTTCCCCTGGCTTGCTCAGCCTGCTCTCTTATAGAACCAAAGACTACCAGCCCAGAGATGTCACCACTCACAAGGGGACCTCCCCCTTGATCACTAATTGAGAAAATGCCTTACAGCTGAATCTTGTGGAGGCATTTCCCCAACTGAAGCTCCTTTCTCTGTGATAACTCCAGCCTGTGTCAAGTTGACACAAAATTAGCCAGTACAGTAAGCTTCAATCAGTTTTTAAGTAAGGTAGAATGAGACCTGAAAGCAAACAGGTGGTATTCTGGAAGATTGTGAGCATTGGGTTTGCAAAGGAAAAAGGATGAAGTTTAGCTTGAAATACCATCCCTCAGAGTAGTCCATACAAGCCTCATCAATGAGATTTGTAACTTGACCTTACAGGTGCTTAAAAATTGACTCTTAAGTTTCTGAAACCAAACCCATAAAATGTTATAGGTCATCAGCAGGTGCCTAGACACATGTTCCTATCTCCTTTGTCCTCTCATTTTTAGGCACATAGCACCACATAAGACCTAAGTCATTCAAACACATACATAGTCCTTGTAGTCTCCTTGGCAGTATTCACATCTGTGATAGAGGGGACCCTTTTACACATGCATAATTACAGCCCCTTTGCAAGTCTGTTTTATACAGAATTGACCTCACACAGTCCTGGATGGGGGGGGGGGAGCATTGTTCAAAGGGGAGCTAAACCCACCAGGTTTTAGCAAGATCACTGCTGATAAGACCAGCTCCAATAACATACAGATAATAAATTTTCTGCTGGTAGAACAGACCAAAGAAGAATTCCCCCCTCGAGTGTCCAAGCTGCTGTAAATCACAGTAGTTTCTCCAGAAAAAAAAATCATCAGAGCCAAGGGTATTTTTTATGATAGCTGCTTATATTGGAATGCATAGAATGCATAGAAGAATTGACGAATATATACTGTATGATAATTATGAATAATTAACCCTTATTTTTCAAAAAGAAGATTGGAGTTGGGCAAAGAAACACGAAAGAAGGAAAGGATGGGCAACTCAAACCTTGATTGTTAAAAATGACTTCTAAATAAGCATAATATTTTGTCAACATTGAGCTTGAAACATGCAGAGGGCAAAACTGGCAGGCAAAGGAGTGGATCAGAGTCTTGTGACAGAGCTTCGCATCCACACATTCTTCTTGCTGGAAAATGGTTTACAAATGACCTTGCTTTTCACTTCCACGTCCATTGCACCAGCATTAGAGAAATCACTCACCTTGTCCAGAGCATGAGCTAAATATGACAGTCCCAGGCAGCCCTATTCCTACATGGCACTTCCCTGTATCACCCAGCTTGTCTCCAGTTTAAACATAAGTCATCTGGAAACAGAACTACAAAAGGAAAAAGATGGAGGGAGCAGAGGATGTGAGTTACTTCCCGAGAACTCTCCAGTTCTTCTACTGAAATGTGAATCTAAAAATCAGCCTCAGTTCATTTTCTAGTCCTAAGGCCGACAGCTTCTTGGACAAAGTGTTTCACTGGAACAAATTACATTTGTTTGGTGCTTACAGGAGCCTGAGAACGAAGAGCCATCAGCCAAGGTATTCATTAGTGGGTACTTATCAGTGGCAAGCTAGTAAATATCAGCACTTCCACGCAAATATTTAAAATAATTCCAAGCAAATTTGAACCTCAACAGAGAGCTAGCCAAACACATTTGCAATCTGAACCCAAGGTTCTAATAGGGTGCTGCCTTTTGGCTGTCCTTCAGGGCGAGGGACATTTTTAGAAAGATTAACACTTGGCTGCAAACAAAGACCGGCATTTTCAACACAATCTTTGGGCCAAGATTTTTTTTTCATACAAAACATAATGTATCTCTCCTCCTACCCCAGGCACATGTACAGAGTTAGTGTGCCAATGAATCTGTGCAAGAACACTGTTCCTAAAGCAACATGCGAAGGAGATATAAAAGAAAGCTCTAGAAGCTTATGACAAATACGCAGGGCAGTAGCAGAAGAGTTTGGTAGACAGACAGAAGCATGATACACGGCAAAAACTGGGCAGAGAAGTGAGGATGGGCCTCAGGCCTGTGCAAACAAGGCCATCTTCATTTTAAATCTTAAATCTATGTGATCTGCAAAGTCTGTCAGCACTAGAGCCAATAGTCAGCTCACGTGATTTAGAGCTGTTTCAATAAACTTTGAAATCTGTGATTCAGATACCTCTAATTTTGTTGTATTGAGTTGTCCACCAAAATGGGGTTAAAATTCATTTTTCAAGTCCAACATTTTCTGCAACCTTAATCTCTGTAGGTAGCAATAAGGAAATGCAAAATATTCTCTGGCTTAGATGGCTTCTGGCATAATTATAGGTCTGGTGTTTGAAAAATGAAGGGCAGATGAAGATGGCTGCAGAGACATGAATAACCCAGAATGTCTGACAGCATAGCACTTATATCTAATTAACTACCAATTACTGAATTCATAACTTAACATGAGAAGGAAAAACACAAATGGGATTTTTAGAAAGAAAAATAAAACACCATCTCTTTTATCTACATTTCAGTTTACAGTTGGCCTCTAAAGGCAGGATGAGTGCAATAGGTTGAGAAAGGGAGTAGGTAGATTGAGCAATAAAAACCCATTTGATAATATGCAGGGCTATAAAAATGACTAGACTGAAACTATTAGCCAAAGACAAATAATCCCCACAGGAGAGAAGGGAGCAACTCGCGCTGAGTTGTAAGGTCTGGTACAGTAAATGCAAATGTAACATTGAAAAGCCATCTTCCAAACTCATGGCTTTCTGTGGCTCTGGTGCATCTCAGAGTTCCTCATCTTTTCTGTTTTTTTTTTTCTTTTCTTTTATTATTGTGTGTGTGTGTGTGTGTGTGTGTGTCTGTGTCCCCAAGGTTGTAAGTTATAACCGTTCTAACTACCACTTTTCCTTTTCCTTCTCTCCATTTTGCCCATAGCCTACCCTATGGCTCGTCTTGCTAGCCAGCTTGCTCAGGGATTCCATGTCTCCATCTTTATGGTCTGGAGATGCAGGCCAGCTGTCACACCCACCCAGTGTTTATGTGGGTTTCTAGAGATCTGAACTCTGGTCTTCACACTTGTGGGCTCATCACTTTGGCCAGTGAACATCTCCCCTTTGCTTAACCCCAAGTCTTGATTCTTTTCTGGCATGACCATGTTCACAAATTTTGTCATGACACAGAAGGTGAAACAGTCCTTGGTTATTTACTGGTTTCATTATTAATCATCACAATTGCCATAGTGCTACAGCCATTGTAATACCACTACTATTAGAAAGACTATTTGTACCAATGTCAGGCCTGTCCCCACTGCCACCTAGCTTCCTGCCAAGAGACAGTCGGTCTTAAAGTGATCACCATTCAATTTCCAAATTCAAGTAAACCATGCAGTATTCCTTGATCCCTTGTGCTGGCTGGCTCTCTCTGATCATGCTAATTTGCTGGTGGTGTGGCTCAGGGACCAGAAACTTCTGCACCAGTTGAGAACTTTTTTCAAATGTGGTTTTTCAGGTCCATGCTAGCCAGCTAGAACCAGAAATTCTGGAGTGCAGCCTCACATAACAGCATGACACACAAATCTAAGCAGCTCTGCTTCATAGAGGAAATGGCCCATTGATAGCTTGAGGAGGAAGGAGTAAAGCTGAACTTGTACAGCTTAGCTACCTGCCATGCAGGTTTTGTCTTTTTCTCAGGTCTGCCTGCCAAAGCCCAGAGCAAGAGAGAAGAAAGCAGAGTTTGAAGCAGGAAAGCTGAGGAAAGAAAAACTCTGGGCAAGGTATTTGGCAAAAGTGTGTCTTTATACATGGCATATGGTCAAGGAGGCTGCTGAGAGAGAATGGGGCTCCATCAGAACCATCCAGCTGTGGCTGCTCTGTTGCCTGCTCAGACTGCCTATTCAGAACTGTAGGACTCTATTTTCGGTCATTGCAGACATCAGATCAAATCAGCTGCTGTGTGTTCTTTAGAGCTAGTAACCCTGTGAGGTCAATGTGTTACAGCCCCAGGTCCCACTGAACCACATCTGGAGGCCAGACTGAGCTTCCCCAGGACTACTGTGTCAAATGCGTTAGCTGATCTGTATTGGCCTATCCCGACATTTAATTTGAGATGAGATTTCAACTTATATCCTCTAACTTTTCCTCCTTTTTTTTTCTTTGTACCAACACATCTTTCTCTATTAAAGTAGACAAGAAAAAGTATTTAAAGAAAATAAAGATCACCTATATCCTTATCACACCCATTTTGATGAATATAATTATATAAAATGTATAATTTAATAGAAATTAGGATACAAAATAACTAGTTATTCATGAAAAGATATCATAACTTACGCTGATAATTATCTGTTCAAGTGATGCTGGAGTTTGAAACTATGTAGAGTTAGTTGTTAGTGTGAACAACTAAGAAGATCCCATGTCAAAGTAAATTATAAAGCACTGCCACTGTGGCTTGGCTTGTGAAAAAGCACTTCCCTAGCATGCATGAGGAGCCTGGCTCCTCCCTCAGTGTGTGAACAAAACTGCCTGCCGCAAACAGCAAAACCGAAAAGGCTGCTCTCTCCAGGTTCTGCTTCTATGCACAGTGGCACACAGGATACAACTGTACACTGATTTTTGTATTCATTCCTGATGTCCAAATGACCTATATGATAAGTCTCAGAAACAGAACTTCCTGACCAAAATGTTTCTGTCTTTTAAGATTTTGGTGCATATGTCCAAACCTCCCCCAGAAAGAGAGTGAGCGTGAGCTCACTCACCAAGGTGTAAAGTTGGAAAGCCACATCAAAGAAAATTGGGAGAAGAAAACTTAGAACTCAGAGTGACCTTCTTTAAGGAAATGGTTACAACAGTGACAATTCAGAATCCACACAGATGTATATTAATCCTGGAACAAAGACTCCAATGTCATCTAGCAGTTATGATGTAGGAGTTAGATCTATAAATAGCATAACAGACCTTTCTAGAAGATGTAATGGCATCATGTTCAATAAGAAAGATCTTGGTAAAAGTAATTATATAGGATAGGAATCATTGCTGTAAATTTTTATTTTTAAAATCATGGGAATTTATGTGTGTGTGTGTGTTTTTATGTATAGGCCTATAAATGCATGCAGTACCCAGGAAGTCCAGTAGGTGACGTCAGATACTACAGAGCTGGAGTTACATGTGGATGAGCTGGAGGATGTTGGTGCCAGAAGCAAAACTCTACTCTTCAGCGGGAGCAGAACACAGTTCCAACTGCTGACACCTCTCTCCAGTTTTTATGTAATATTTTAAAAATTAAAACAGGAGATAATGTAGTGAGTGGTAACATACATGAGAGAAATCCAAACCCATGTACTGGAAAAAACAGCTAGTACACAAAAGCCAGTCTCCAGAGGGATGCTCCATATGTTCCCAGAAGCCATACTCAGAACAACAACAACAACAACAACAACAACAACAACTACTACTACTACTACAAAAGAGGCATAAGAATTAACATGCCAGCACTTGTCAAACCTGGATTCAGCTCAAAACATGGTGGGAGGTCTCCAGGACCCCCACAGGCTCCTCTAGGATATTAAGGAGACTAACATTGACCTTATCTGTCTTTTTTTACTATGGTACCATGGTTTTGAGTAAGACTTTGGCATGCACTAGAAAGAAAGAGTGGATCTTGAACATTTATACCACATTATTGCAGTGAGGAAAACTAGCTAGTTTACCAAGAATATCCTTGATGAAGTCATTTTCTTGAAAGCTCTACTCCAGAACACTGGTTTAGTGATGCTCAGAGTACCTTGGGGGCAAGGAGCCACACGCACTGCTGGTGCTGAAGGAAGAGGGACAGAGGTCTGGAGGGCACCGGTGTGGCTGGAGTGCCAGCTGTCCTGTCTGCTTTCTTCACTGAACATCACTTGTCCCTGACACTGTGCTTATGCAGAGTCTGTATTTGGCTGGCTGATCTTTGAGTAAAATGAAATCTGTCATTTCAAAACTGCCTGGCGGTGTTCTTCATTAGTAACAAAATGCAAGCTTTCAAATGGAAATCATAAACATGAAAAGGTTATATCGGCTACCAGGAGCTGACAGGTGCTCAGTGGCTAAAGGCTTTCTAAGGTCAGTAGAGATGGAGTAAAGGAGAACCCACAAAGTAGTAAAAGACAGGAAACAGGCTAGATTTGTCAGTGAGCTCCAGGAATCCTCCTGTCTCTGCCTTGCCAGGATCAGGTGTGCACTGCAGGATCAGGTTACAGGTGTGCACTGCAGGATCGGGTTACAGGTGTGCACTGCAGGATTGGGTTACAGGTGTACACTGCAGGATCAGGTTACAGGTGTGCACTGCAGGATCGGGTAACAGGTGTGCAGTGCAGAGCCCTTAAGGTGGACGCTGGGGACACGTGCTCAGGTCTTTACACTGGAGCCAGCTTCCCAGACCCATATAATTTTTCTGTCCCAATAATAGTTTTATATTGTTAAGATCACACACATCAACAATTGTAAGGCAGAAAAGAAATCAATTTAAGATCATTAGGAAAAGGAGAGTGTGAATTTCCCACTGAATAGTACAGACAATTGCGAGCATGTAGACAAGAATGAAGGTGCTCACGTCTAAGTTTAATCTCTTGATAAATAGGGCAACAGTGAGGTGCCCCCAGTCTCCAAATGCAATGTGCAGACAGAGTTAGTAAGACTCTCCTTCAGGCATTGAGCTGATGGCGTTAACATTCTTAGGTCTGCTGGACTAGCCACTGGACTGAAATCAATTACAGAGCTTAATCCATGATATTAACACATCTGAAGATCTTGGCCACTTCAGATAAACTGAGCTCAAAGGAAACAAACTTTGGCAGTGAGTATTAGGCACTGTCCGCAGGAAGGAAGTCAAGTCCAATAAGCACCCAGTTATGATAGCTGTGTCCTCTTGTGGGAACATGGGCATTTCCATGGCCTTCTCTATGGCCCACAGAAACGTCCTTCAAAACTGTGGCTGTCTCTGGCTCTGAAAACTCTACTGATTGCCTGATTGCATATTCAACACTCTAATGATCCAAAGAAAGGTTATGGGAGGCTCCTGGGCCTGCAGATTGCTGTTCTGATAGAAAGCACCCCCCCTTTATTCTCACTAAGACTCACTCATGTGTATATTTTCAAGGTCAGAAACCAGACGAAACTCCACAGTTTTCTTCATTATTTGAAAATGCTATTTATTTAGTGTGACAATTTTAGAAAGATAATTTCAAATACACTCCAACTTGTGTGGGAATCAAGAGCTAATTTCAGTCTCTAGAACTCTGATATAAACAGATCACACTCAGTAGACTTAGTCACTACCCGTGGTCTGAACCCACTCCCTGGAAGCTGATACCCTTAAACACAGGAGAATTTCTTTTTAACCACCTTTTCCCCCAGAACTGGCTTCTGTCTACAGGTAAAAGATATTGATGGACCCAGAAATTTCTCTCATTCCCATTTTTGGTGAATTTTGTTATGATAAAAAATTGCTTTATCCTTCACTTTCAGCCCATAACTCATAGATACAATAAAAAATATTGGATTCATAAGTCAGTTATTTGTGCCAGCCAGGTTCCACCCTAAAAGTTACATCTTTTTACATGATAAAAGGTACAATTGTCTTTAACACAAAAGCAGAAACCCAAGGAAGATTTTTAAAAAGTATTTTTCTTGTAAATTTAATTCTATGATTTGCTGATGTATTTTTTAATGAATTTTGACCTATAAGGCAGAAATAGTCAAATATTGATATATTTACCTGATAGTTAAAATTTTCTGTTGTCCTCCTTTCTCTGATAGGTGAACAGATATGCACCCACCCATCAGTTTACCAACGACAAGGAAGCAGCACTGGAATAAATCTTGTTTTTCACCCTGTGACTCAGATCTCTCACTTCTGGAAGGGGAGCCCGTGTTTCACGACTGGCTGTCCCTTGGCTTTCCTTCCTCTGTCAGAATGAATGACACAGCATTGTGTCACATGTCATTACACCACATCCTGACACATGCTTAGCATTTGGCTAGAGTGCCACTCTGTGATCAGGTTCACGCTGTGCACCACCCCGTGCATGTGTGAGCACGTGGGGGAGAATGTGAGCAAGCCTGTCTGCCACTACATTTGTATGTTGATTTCCAGCTAACAGAAAGCCAAACATGCTGGAGACCCAGCTTCCCTTTCTTCCTGACACATTTTTTTCTGTGATTAGATGCATTAAAAAAAACACACACACAACAGTATTAAAAATTAACTATGGCATGTGTTTGTAAACAACCATGGTTATACCAAAGGGCTTTTTCCTCAACTCACATATGTGTCTTGTAGAGCCATCATCGAGTCAACAAGACACATTTTCATTTACTTTGTAGTACAGTTCAAATCATCCCAAAGACAGAAAATATACTTCTCCATAAAAAATAAAACCAGTGAAAGAACAAGAGGCTTATGAGAGCCTTAAAGCATCCTCTATAAAAGTGTCAGCCTATCGGATTCCTTCCATCAACCTGCTGCAAAAATGGAAACAGCAAATGAGATTCTTGATGGTCGTAGTTGACATTTTTCCTGGTATTGTATTCTTGTGGGTTATGAGGTTACTAAGACCCTCAGTGTAATTACAGTTTGACACTCTCTATCATTTTATATTTATAGTCTTCTAAAGGAAGTAGCACAAACTTCATCCTTTAAAACATTATTGAGTCACATGTTATACGTACCCCAAATGTCACAGATGGTAGAATACAATGACTCAAGACAGGAATGAGCCTTGAGTTTCAAATTTAAGATACAAGAAAGCTGGCGATAAAAGCCCAGCTGTTGGTTAAATTAGACCAGGTGGGTAGTACTCTAGGGACTCTAAGTTCAGATGAAATGAGCAGTATTTCGGTATCATTTTTATTTGTTCTTAAAGCAAGCATGACACACAAATAAAGTCATACAAACTTGGAATAAAAAAAGAACAACTCAAAGCCTTGGTAATTGTGATTCCTCAGATCTTAGTGTGGCACAGCAGACACAGGCTCTGGATTCACACAGACCTGATCCAAGGGCAGACTCTGCCTCAGCCTGGTGTGAGGCTATCGTGTCCCGAGCTGCTAATCAGCCTTTCCTTTACCTTTCTTATCTATATGGTGACACCAGGAATAAGTAGTGTGCTTCATGGAGCCATTGTGAGGTATCAGTGAAGCAATTTCCTCAAAGCACGTAGCCCACAAAGCCTACTCAAAAATGCCCGAATCCTGGAAGGATGTGAATACTTTGACATGAAAGACTACATGCACAGTCACTTGGTAGGTGAGGGAAAGTGGTAGCCATGCCATGTCAACTATACAAAGCAAAACTAAAAACAGAAAGCCCAGTCAGAGTCCACATGTTCCTGTGTCCATGTTGTATCAATGAGGAGAAACGTGGCGGACATGCTTATGTTTGGGTCTAGCCTGTCCAGCCTGCCCAGCCTGCCCACTGGTGTTCAGCTGAGCCTTCCTGTATTTAGGAGGCCTTTTGTGAGGTGAAGTTTGTATCAATTTCTTTTTCACAAAGATTTGTTTTCTTTTTAATGATTTAATATGTGTACATGTTTATGGGTGGGTGGAGTTGTTCATGGGAATGCAGGTGCCCGGTGCCAGAGGAGACCAGAACAAAGATGTTGAATCCCTGGATCCCTAGAGCTGGAGTTACTAGCTGTTGTAAACCTTTGTTGCAACCTTTGACAATATAAAACAAAGACTAAGCAGAAGACATAAAACTCAATCTATATTTCACGATACATAGGAATCTTCATTCTTGGGCAGTGAGATGTCTCAGTGGGTAAAAACATTTACCACTAAAGCTGGCAACTCAGCTTCAATCACCTCGGCTCACATGGTGGAAAGAGAGACTTGATGGCTAGAAGTTGTCCTCTGATCTTCACGCAGGTAGGGTGACATGTGTTTACCTCCACACATGTGCATTCAATGTCAATTAATAAAGATATTTAAAAAGAATCTTCCCATTCTAGTAAGTAGACTTCTGCATAAGGCCAATATATTTACATAGTCTGCCCAATGCGTGATCTCCAGAGCAGTCCTCAAAGCAAACCATTACAAAACAACCACACACAGGGATAAAATGAACCTTCTTAAGGGAGCTAGGATTACCAGTTTTAAAACAAAATTAAAAGTTTGTGCAGTATCTTATGCAACTATCCATGCATGCATTTTTAAATTGAAAAGTCAAGTCTTGCTCTCAGTGGTCTTACCAGATGGGAAGGCCACTCTGATTGGAGCCCTACATGTGGTGTTTCTGCAGTGAACTAGGAGGACTATAGCTGACATGGCTCATTAAAGAGACAGGACTTCTGCTGGTCACTGCTAAATGCTCCTAGAAGGATTGAGCTGGCAGACCCTCTGCTCTCTTCTCCCTTTTTGCCACTGGCTGAGTGTGGAGACCAGTGTTAGCAGTTTAATCGACTGTGGGGAAGCTGGGTTTTTCTTCTGTGAAGCTAATTGAAACGGCAACTTTGGCCTCATTAACCCCTGTAAAAGCCTTCTGAGCTAACTGAGTCTGACAGCATGATTTTAGGCTGACATTAAAGGCAAGATGATTTCAAGAACTATGGAGTTAGGATGTGGAATGTCTCATAAATCTCAACATGTAACAATCAAACTTGGAAGATAATGAATTTATATACCTATATGGTCAAGCAGACAAATTTTAAATTCCCTATCGAAGGAGGCAAAGTGGAAGAAAATAAGCCCAGATATGTCGTGCTGTGCAGATCTGGTACTGTGCCTCTCATTACAGGCATGTTTCAATCACAGGGCCAGGCAGAACAGGTTGGGTTGGTTTTTCTAAACTCAGTAAGAGTGAACTATTATGCAATTAATTAGATTGCTCTAGATTTAACCGGATTTATTGCTAAGATCCCATAATAATAATAAATTGAAGTTGAATAAATTTATTATGCCGCATGCTGGCTGATTACTTTGATATAAATCAGTGATTCTTACTGGGCAGGATTTAGTTCCCCAGGAGATGTATGACACTACCTGGAAACATTTTCAGATTGTTACAACTCAGAGGAAAGCGATAGGGAATGGCTGCTGTGGAACATTATACACTGGACAGCATACAGCAAGAACTATTAAATTCAAGGCACCTATAGGGCAGAGGCTGATAACCAAATCAGAAGGCAGGGTTTGATCAGGTGTATAGGTCAGGGCGTTGCTGTGGTCGAGAGGGAGAGCAGATGCAAGTATAAAGTTTACAATATGTTTTTAGATTCAAAATATCCCTTGCCGGTGAGTTAGGAAACAAACTGGGAGCTGGAGAAAGGTTGTGTAAAATGGTATATGTGTAAAATGGTTCATTATTGGTGAACCACTCAAAAAACAATTAGTGCCAATTTATAGCAATAAAGCCTGATAGGAATTCCTGGGGAGATCCTCCATCTGCTAGAACAAAGAATGACTACACTGTGTTTAAGAAAATGCTTCTTTGAATTAGAGACAGATCATTTCATGATCAGATTTGCCTATATATTAGGACATATTATAAAGTTTCAATATTTTAATTTCTAGGACTGATCCAAAATACATGAATGCAATAGAATGCATGATCTCCAAACAGAGCCTAGCATGAATGATTTCTGAGATAACTGACTAAGAGTTTAGAAAACTTCATTATGAACTCAACTTCTTTTCATGTATCACAATGAAATGGGTATTTTAAATGAATTTTAAAAATAAAACTTTTAATGGATATTTTTAAATTTATCAAGAAAAAATAGAAATTCAGCTGGATCTAGATGTAGAGTGATCATTTTCTCAAACTTTGCTACAGTGTTAGGGAGATAAAAGAAGGGAACCTCAGTTAAGCACATGCTATAAGAGGACCATGCCCCTCTTGTCAGCAGACCAGACCACAGACAAAAGAACGCTCATGTCACAAACTTTAAAATATTATTGATCTAATAAGATGGGCTTACAGATACCATACAATACTTTAAAAATAAAAGTGTTATCTAATAGATAATTCAAATGGCACATAAGAATTAATGGAAATATTATAAATAAAATATATATGAAAACATCTCATTTCACTGTGTTCAATGAAATGCAAAGTAAAGCCAAGGCTGCAGCTCAATGAAGAACAGTTTCATAGTCTGCACAAGGCCCTAGATAGCCTGGATCAATTCAGACAGAGAGAGCAAGAGCTATGCATATGTGTGTAGTATATAATCATGCAGATAACCACAGAGGCCTGAGGTATCAGATCCCCTGTGAGCCTCCTGAGGTGGATGCTTGGAACTGAGCTCAAGGCCTCTGCAGGAGCAATACCAGCATGAGCCCTCAACCATTTCCCAAGGCCCTAAAATGTTTTCTCATATTACAATAATAGAAGATGTACTGGAAGATACTTTAGATTAATTATATATAGTATAATTAAATATATATATATATATATATATATATATATATATATACTATGTAGCATATGTAGTATATGTATAATTTTATACAGTATAATTAATAGAGTAAATATATAAGTATATATAATATACTATTTATATTACAAGGTCTACTGTAAGTACTTATGCATAATAATAATAAGTACCATATATAATATATAATTTTAATAATATTAAATACTATTAAAATTGTGTCACAACTTTCCAGACCAAAGAATTCATTCCCCAAAACTCCCTTATAAGCAAGGTGTCAGCCGCAAGAACATAATCCCAACTTTAACAACAAAAATAACAGGAAGCAATTACTTCTCTTTGATTTCTCTAAACATCAATGGACTCAATTCCCCAATAAAAAGACATAGACTAATAGACTGGCCACACAAACAGGACCCAACATTTTGCTCCTTACAGGGAACCCACCTCAGGGAAAAAGATAGACACTTCCTCAAAGTGAAAGGCTGGAAAACAATTTTCCAAGCAAATGCTCCAAAGAAACAAGTTGGAGTAGCCATTCTAATATCAAATAAAATTGGCTTCCAACCCAAAGTTATCAAAAAAGACAAGGAGGGGCACTTCATACTCATCAAAGGTAAAATTTACCAAGAGGAAATCTCAATTCTTAATATTTATGCTCCAAATACAAGAGCAACCACATTCATTAAAGAAACATTAGAAAAGCTCAAAACACACATTGCACCTCACACAATAATAGTGGGAGATTTCAACACCCCACTCTCACCAATGGACAGATCCTGGAAACAGAAACTAAACAGAGACACATGGACACTAACAGAAGTTATGAAACAAATGGATTTAATAGATATCTACAGAAAATTTTATCCTAAAAAAAAAAGGATATACCTTCTTCTCAGTCCCACATGGTACCTCCTCCAAAATTGACCATATAATTGGTCACAAAACAGGTCTCCACAGATACAAAAATATTGAAATTATCCCATACATTCTATCAGATCACCACGGACTAAGGCTGATCTTCAAGAACAGCATAAACAATAGAAAGACAACACTTATGTGGAAACTGAACAACACTCTTCTCAATGATAACTTGGTCAAAGATGAAATAAAGAAAAAAAAATTAAAGACTTTTTAGAGTTTAATGAAAATGAAGCCACAACATACCCAAACTTATGGGACACAATGAAGGCAGTCACAAAAGAAGTCACTAGATATGCACTCACTGATAAGCGGATATTAGCCCAGAAACTTAGAATACCCAAGATACATTTTGCAAAACACAAGAAAACCAAGAAGGAAGGCCATCGTGTGGATACTTCATTCCTCCTTAGAATAAGGAACAAAATACCCATGAAAGGATATAAGTACAGAGACAAAATTTAGAGCTAAGATGAAAGGATGGACTATCCAGAGACTACCCCATCAGGGGATCCATCCCATCATCAGCCACCAAACCCAGATACTAATGCAAGATTCTGCTGATGGGACCCTGATATTGCGGCCTCTTGTGAGGCTATGCCAGTGCCTGGCAAACACAGAAGTGGATGCTCACAGTCAGTTATTGGATGGAGCACAGGGCCCCCAATGAAGGAGCTAGAGAAAGTACCCAAGGAGCTGAAGGGGGATGCAACCCTGTAGGTGGAACAACAATATGAACTAACCAGTACCCCCTGAGCTTGTGTCTCTAGCTACATATGTCTTCATTGGGAAGAGAGGCCCCTTGGTCTTGCAAACTTTATATGACCCAGCACAGGGGAAGGCCAGGGCCAAGAAGTGGGAGTGGGTGGGTAGGGGAGCAGGGTCAGGGGGAGGGTATGGGGAACTTTCGGGATAGCATTTGAAATGTAAATAAATAAAATAAAATAAAATAAAAAAACATGGTGTCCACTGCAGTATTGTTTAAATAGAAAACTTCTAGCCACTTCCATATTCTGCAGTAGTTAACAGGATAATGATGATGCAGGTGTATGATGTGTCTGGTACCCTGACACTGTGAAGCACATTCCCAAAGCCCTGAGTAGAGTGGGGACACTTGCAGTGCGATGTGAGCTGAAATGCTGCTTACAGTTATAGTGTGTGGCTCCTCACTCTTAATTCTTGTCTAAGGAACTCCACATGAGTTCTTTAAGGATTAAGAAATAAACATGCTGAAGTGCTGTCAGCAGCATCTGCCATTACTTTTTGTAAGCAAATCAATCCAGTGCACATCCCGACACTCAAACCTGAATTAAAAACATTGAGCTGTTGGTACTGTGGAACAAGACAGGTGATGCTGACATGGGTGAGTCCCACAGCCTGTCTACAATTCAGCTGCTACTATGACAATGACTTAGTTGCAATGGACTTTCACAGGCAGCCAAGTCAAGCTCACCACCTCTGCCCTGAAAAAAAGCATCCATGCAAAAGGGAATTGAGAGGACACTGCATAAACAAAGCAGGGCACACAGGCGGTGAAAGGCTCCTGTATGAGAGTACAGGCAGGCTGCCTTTACAGCAACAGACAAGCTGATTCCTCACCCAGCAATCCCTCCCGGTGAGAAGGGCAGCAAGCTGGCTTTAACTACAGAACTCAGTTAACAGGGAGACCCCTCACCCCATCTCATATCTACATACCTTTAGACCTTAAAATAATTCAGAGCATAAAAATGTTAAGTAAAATAAAATGTTTTCCTTGGCCAACCAAAGTCAAAGTCAAATTACAAGAACAGGAGAGAGATGCAAAAATAAACATTGGGGGTGGGCTGGAAACCAAAAACCAAATCCAAAGTGAGGTCAGGAACAAAAAAACCATGGCGGCTGGCTCTGCCTCAGCACCACCAAAGGATTCAGTCTGGAACCTGACATTCAAAGAATTTAAGCCTGGAACAGCTTCTTTGTCTCTATACTGCTTTACCTACAGTGTAAAACAAGACAAAGCAAAACAACCCCCTAAATATCCAAATAACTTTTCAGGTATATTTGTTTTAGGTGCTGATACAACTGGTTAGAGGAAATACAGTAAAAACCAAAGGTTTCTGTGACTTTTATTATTAGTGAACTTTCTAAATGGCATGATCTTGGTTAAAAGACCTGTTTCCTAGAGAGCTGTGACAGCCACTAAACATTGCTGAAATGAGATACTATCTGCTGAAACCATCTCTAAAAGGCCTCAAATAAATCCATTCAGTGTGCACTGTCTCTGGTATCACTGCTGGGAACGAGCCTCCATGGGTCTTCACAGTAAGCTGTGACCATGGGTACTGGCCTCTTTTCATGTTTTCTCATGTATAGACACACAGAGGATAAGAGAATGTCTAGCTTCCTTAAAAACAAGGCTTGCTTGGGGCCCAGTATAAAACACTAGGTTGCACACACTCAGGATTTCTTTGGACAGCACAACTCATAGCATGCACTGGTGTCTCCCAGACCTTTGTGCATCGTTCACAGGGGGTCTGAGGTTCAGTGTGGGCACAGGGATGTGCTTATTCTTCATCTCTTTCCAATTCTGTAAGTAATACTCTTTTCTGTCTTCCTCCTCAGAACAGTAGCGAGCTAATTGGTCAGCTTGTAAGTGGGGTGAAACAACTCAGCCTTTCCAGGTTCCCCTGTGACTAGAGTCATACAGAGGGCCTGTCTCCCAAATCCTGAAGGGCAGACTATGTCAGCTTAGGGCTCTGTATTCAAGGTTCTCCTGGTGTTTCCTCTCATGGGATTGGATAGCCTGTCTCTTTAAGTTGGTAGAAGTCATTTTGTTACTGATGGGAATATGCTGCAAGACACTCAATGATACGTACTGTTAATAGAAAACAAAATATCCAAGCTCCAAGGAATTCGGAGCCATCCGTCTCATGGAATCATAAAAGAAAAGTTTCAAATTAAGGGATACTGGAAGTCCAGAACAAAAAGAGCTGAACTGTAAAGTTTAAACATTTCCGAGGATCCCACAGCTTTCTGCCATGGCCATGCTAATTGCTAAGGTTTTTTTTTTTTTTTTTCTTTTGAAAACACAATCCTTGCTAAATAACGAGCAAGAGAGCTGAGTGGGGTTTTTGTACCACAGACCCACTTGATACATAATCACTTTAATTTCTGAACCAATCACCTGGAATCCTGTTCCAACAAGTATGCACACATACTTATAGCCCTTCTGGCATGAAATATTTGAAATCTACACTGTTTCAGAGAAGTCGTTACATAATGCAATTATGTGGAATAGTCAAGAGCTTGATTGCAAAATCCCAGGTCAATTTCCTTGAGGCATACTAAAAAAATACCTCTGTGATAGACACCATCTTATGTACATGCAGTTTTGGCATATTTTCCCCTGTGTGCCCTTTCTTATGGAATGAAGGTTCTACAGGGAATGCAAGCAACTAAGGAGGCAGGGATACAGGTTTAGAAGACATGATAGGGGAACTGAAAGGCCAGGGCTCAGAGAGGGGAAGCTGCATAGAGTAGTGCCAGCAGAGATCTTCCTCAGGGCAAATATCACTTGGCATGCTAAGAGTATGATGATGCCTAGGGCTTCCAAGTCCCTCCCGAATTTCAATGGGAGTTTCTTTGTGAGGTGAAAGGCTGGGGAATACTTTAAACACCTCAGCCTTCCTTGGAGCTATGACCTGAAACCTGCCCTGTGGATGAAAGACCTGGTTCCATGAGTTGAGTAGGGGTTCCCACGGGACTATCCTTGTTTCTAGACTCAGGGTTCACAAGCTCACCAACCTCCAAGAAAACCATCCAGTACAGAAGGAATAGAATGTACTTTTTCAAATTCTGAAGTTTAGTCATAAATCAGGCTTTATTAAAATGTGGATTAGTAGGCATTTATTCCTAAGAGACCCCAGAAATCTGCATCCTGAACAGACTTCTCTTGAACTGCAGCAGCTCAAATGGGCCACAATTACGCGGCTTAGCAGTCTAGGTAGAGTTGATTTCCATTATAAAAGTCCTATAGGAAAACTATCTTGGCTCTAGAATTTGGTATTTTTTTTCAATATAGACTGAATTCAATCAATTTTTCTGTTAAATCAAGAAACTGATCTTATTCATATCAGAAAAGTAATTTCTTACATTCGAAAGATAAACATTATACATATTTCCCTCCCTGAGTAACTACAATTCACAAGCCTAACATGAACTGTAACAACTGATTTATCCAGTCAGATGCACCCCTAATGCTGCCATAGACTATAATAAAGGATATTCAATAGCTATTGAAGGCTGAACACATTAAATACACATCAGTGTGCATTCAGGCAAGTACGCTTGAGCAAACAGAATAATGACATAAAGCAAACACGAGCCACAGACTACCAATGCCCAGTGTCTTTTTCCTTATGGGTCTTCCACAAGCAGCTCCAGAAAACAATGCTTAAGTCCGTTTCCTGGATTTTAAAAGATCAGGAAGAAAGCCACCAATCTGTCTGGTTTCAGGTACATCACTGAATTCAGCCAATTCTGCCTCTGAAGCCAAGCTGTTTTCACTGCCACAGGCCATAGGTGATTTAATTAAAACCCTAAAGTCCAGTCTGGCCTGTTCACTAAGAGCCAAACTGCTCAAGTGTGTGGATGCACTCGGGAAAAATTTAGTTCTTACATTAACCATGGGTGTATAGCATCTACTCAAGTAACGTGCTTTTCTCTTTGGGTGACATAACTTGTCGGCAGTCTGTGTCTCTGTCTGTTTTTGTCCTGTGTGTGTGTATACATTCATATAAAAAAAACACTTAGTCATTCTTTAAAAACCAACTCGGCTTCCAACTAACATATAAGAGGCATATTCCGGCACAAAAATTTTCTGTTCCATCAGTTAACTGATGAAACCAAATTTTGGGAGTGTCTGACATCATGGTGACCAAAAAACAGCTTCTTGTTTGGCAAGATCTCTGGCACCCAAGTCAATTCTGAAAGCTATTGACCCTCCTGTTCTAACAAGGTTTCCCTAGTACTGAGTGAGTGAATGAGAAAGACTCCACACAGGCCCTCATTAAGAAATACCTCCTCAGACAGTAACAATACTGATCAGCTACACTTAAAAGGAGAGTGCCATTCTAGTTTTGGCCAAAGGCTGAACAGATGCCATTCACCCAACACCCACTCAATGCTGAAACTTCATGTATGCTTCCTTAGTTTACACAGCACATCTAGTTTTACGAATGATTTACGAGAGCTCTAGAATTAGGTGATTTACTCACTCAAGTGGCACACACTGCCCAAAGCCCATGCCTGCTCGGAAGGTTATCCTGCTTCTCTGAGGCTGACTTGGGCCCCATCTGGACAGCCTTGTGAATGTTGGCCATCTTCTCCCCCTTCCTTCCTTGCTTCTGTCTACAGCTACTTACTGCTGTGAAACTAGCATCCAGCGCCAGCCATTGCTGAAACACATGCTATTATTATAAGCTTCTGCAGCTCAGATTGGCTGATAGAGTTTGCACAGTCTCTGCTTACACACACTCACAGAGTAAAGAAACGTCATCTTTCCTTGACCGCTCTAGTGTTTCCTGGTGGTTGAGTAGGCTTTTAAATACAAACATGTTTGTATTTAGCCCATGTGATGTATTTGCCCTCCATTCTTAACACAGAAGAATCTGTTTACTCAAGTGTTTCATATCTTATTATTGTTTTACTGAATTTTGGCACCATTGAAAAGTGGAACTCATTTCTAAAATCACAAGTTCAATGAAAACATTGCCAATCTGAAGATGTGAATTTCACATTAAATATACTATGCAATGGTTATTAAAATTTATTCAAATTACACACACACACACACACACACACACACACACACACACACACACCTTCTGAAAATGAAGATTATTGTACTTTTGCCTCCAGCAATGTTTTAAATGAGTAGGACCAGGACTTGGGCTGTAACTGGTAGAGGAAGAGATTCTAAATGAAAGACTGCAAGGTGCAACACTGAGAAATCTAGAGGAGGGCCATATTTTCCCCACAGGTATGATGGTTCCCTAAGATATCCAACAAGTTTTCTGTTTCTTTTTTTATTCCTTTGCTATTGTTTCCAGCACTAGAGAACAAACTCAGAACAAAGCAGGAAACTTGTGTACCACAAAGCTTTGCCTCATTCTCTAGCCAAAGCTTCACAAACTTCTGGAACTGTCATTTCCCCCTCTCACAGGTACAACAAATTCAACACTCACAATAATGGCACACTGATCAAAGAACTATTCATTGGCAATGTTAGGGTTTGGCAAATTGGTGGCATAGGACAACTTACACTACCCAAGACAGATAGCGTTTATCAAATGTGGCATTTTCATCAATTGAGCCAAGTCCCACAATTGTGAAAGGATTTCTAATCAATCTCAGAGCAATAGTTAGGACACAAACATGAAGGACTTGCTCATAGGGTATCGAGGAGGAAACAAAAGAGTTAAATCATCATTGAGAAATACTGAGACAATGGAGTGAGTTACAGTTTCCTCCCATACCTGGTACACTTCTCTAGCTTTAGGCAGCTCTCAGCAGCCCAGCCAGCTTTCTGGATTCTGGAGTCAGATACTAACACCCATGAACAGGTGTGGAACCTTCCAAAACATGGGGTATGTTTCTCTACTCCCTTGCTTAAAAATTCTTTTCTAAATGTAAAGCCAGTGGCTACAGCGAGAACTCAGTGGGAAAGAGCAATGGTTGCTCTTCCAGAGGATCTGGAATCGAGTCCCAGCACCCATCTGACAGCTCACAATGTTCTACAACTACAGTTCCAGGGAATCCACAGCCACCGTATGCATGTGGTGCACATAGACACAGAGCCCAAACACCCGTGTATTAAAAACAAACAAACAAGCAAACAAAATGAACAGGTTAGAAAAAGAAGCATTGCAAAGCCAGTGCAGTCTTTTTTCTGCGTGATAAAGAAAGGCTGACCGGGAGTCTGATACTGGTGCAATCCTCTGGTAGAGATGTCAGATATTTGTCTCTCGGTTTGTAACTGAAACTCAAGAAGCCAAAACCTTAGCCAAGGCTCAAGATAAAAGTAGGAGTCACGTGTGCAGAACTAAGAACCTTGACATGATTGGTTTATCTTTAGGGAGCTTTTTAAGGGTCTTTTGTGAGATCAGCCTTACCTTGTGCTCGCAGATATCAAACTTTACATTATTGTTAAATGCATACCTTTCAATACAGATTGGTATATATTAGAAGAGATAGAAAAATTGCTTCAAATTAATACCCTGTATTTATTCTCTTAACCACAGAGCAGACTAGAGAGGATCAGAAAGCACAAGGGCCCCTCTTTATGGCTTCCCAATTGTGTCACTTTATGTGGTAAGTGGTGTACCTGGATCGCAGGGTTGTACTGGGCAGTAAATCACATGAACGGTGTGAACGCCTACCTGTTTTATAGGAAGTTTCAGCAAATGTCGGCTTGCTTTCTCTCTCTTCTGGCTTTCAGGGCTCTGATTGTCAGCCAGGACTAGAATCCATTTGTGCAATCCCCGAGAAATGGAGATTCAGGGCCACTGATTCAAAATCAACTAAGAGTTTCAAGATGGTGCCAGCAGAGAAATAAACAACCGTCAGGCCATAGCACACACAGTCAGCCCCACCATGAGACCGTCTGAAATCTTCTGCAATCTATTCTGTAGCCTTCTGACTATAAAAGGTCCCTATACCTAAAACTCTTCTTGGCCTACTTGTAAAATTATTTTTAAACAATGATGTTTTTTACAGGGTTGTGAAAATCTAGTGGCAAAATTTCAGAAAAGAATAAACACATTTTATTTATAAGTCTATACATCATTAGTTTGTATTTTGATAAGAAAGTACAAGAATAAAACTAACTCCAGTTTCATTAATATTGCAAATATTATTCTGTAATAATATTAACATTATGATATAATTTGTTTTACAGAAAAATAATTATATTGTTTCTGAGACTTTTAAACCTGTGTTTTCCCCCAGTATATCTCTTATGTCTTACTATTTTATGAAATGCTTTTAACATCATATTTTCAAAGTTGCCTTGAGGTCCATCTGCCCAAAGCCTTCTGACTTCATTCAGATATCTATCCAACTAGTACCTGGGAGTAAATGCAGGGTTTCCCTCTCTGTGTGTGTCTCTGTCTCTGTCCTCTGACTGTATGTCTCTGTCTTTCTGTCTGCCTATCTCTGTCCTCTGTCTATTTCTGTCATCTCTGTCTCTCCCCCTCCTCTGTGTGTGTGCACACTCGAGCATGTGCACATGTGTGTGTGCATTTAAATCGTTTTGTCAGAAAAAAACTGTTGCTCCTATGATATATGACATGTAAGAGAAATATACCCATATGAAATATGCTTATGAGTCAATAGCACAGCCAGTGTCCAAAGTACAAATCAAAGACACAGTCTAAACCACAGCTTCAACCAACAAAATAAAATGTTTGATGGCTTCTTTAAAATATTAAGCCCATTGATACTTGCCAAAAATCCCTTGGCTAGCTGAGGACTTCAGACTGCATTTTCAAGTGGAGTTTGGAATTTTCCCACCCAGCACTGACATTTGAGAGACAGGACAAGCCTCCAACAAAGGAGGATGAGCTGCCAGATGGTTCCCATCTGTATCTCCATGCTCACACAATACAACCCACCTTCTCTAATCAGAAGGCTGCCTGGCCCATGGAAAATGAATACCCAGTGTTTTTAAAGAAGCATAATTGCCCCTTCTAAACCATAGATGTATAAATATTAATGAACACAATCTGGTTCTAAGCAAATTTAGCGTGAACTTTCAGCAACCCTCTCTTGACAACTTCCTCCCATTTTAACTGAATCAAGCTCTTCAGTTCTGTGATTTAAAATAGAAATCTCTGTGTGCTGGATCTGTGACTGAGGAAAACCTCTCCCTTCCAGTCAGTAACCAGCTAACATGGTTCACATGATTGCATGGCTTTTATAACCGGAAGGGGCCTCAGCTTGCATGGGCATTTAGCAAATGTGACTAGTGAGACATTGATACAAAAAAGATAAGGTGAGAATTGATGATTATTGTATCATTTTACCCTGCCTACTTCCAAAAGGACAGAGGATTTAGAGAATTTGCTGAACAGTTTTAAGAGAGAGTTATTTAGACATAAAATTTCACCTGCATAACAGCTTAAGCATAAGCTGAACAAAAACAACAGCAGATAAGCCAAAGTAGGCAGAGAAGAATCTACAAGATTTGAGCCATACACAAAGAACTATCGCAGGTAAGCAATGCTGAGAGCCTGAGAATTAGTCTTCCCTAGGGAAGACACATCCAGTGGCTATCTAATACCAAAGGGGCACCCTTAAGGACATGCGCATACAAGTAACATGATACAAACTGAGAGAGTACTGTTAGGAATATACATATATGCTTGCAATGGCAACTAATGAAAAGAAAAGATCATGATTGTAAAAGAGCAGGAGAGGTATATGGGGGGGGGATAGAAAGGGGAAATGATGGGATGTAATTATATTTTAATCTCAAAATACCAAAAAATGTCTTTAAGATCGAGGCCTTAAACAATTTTTATATCCTATTCTAACCTTGCAACAAACTAACAAGGGCTCATGGTAGCTTAAATAACTAATATCCAGAAGAATAGATTATAGATATTTTGGGAAAATATTTTAACTTGAATTACAACTGAATATTACAATCTTTCTAGTCATGAAAGATTTAGTTGGTCTTCTTGAATTGTGAAGTTTCCTGCCCCACAAATGCCAAGAACAGATTTGAATGTGAAAAGCACATTATTTCCCCTCTTTCCTTTCAGTTCAAATAAGGAAGGTTCAGGTTTTCTCTCTAGCTCCTTTGTCTTCTGCCAGGAGAAGCACTGCAAACTCCAAAAGGAATAAAGGACCATGGCACACTCTCATCACAGATCCCTGCAGATTCAAGTGACCAGAATCACAAAGCAAAACGTGTCAAGCATAGTCAAAGGTAATATGAATATCTAAATCCATATGTTCAGCTCTCCTCTCTCATATATGAAGTGAATTAATCCCTTTCCCTTTCATTCTTGGTTTCCTTCTCAATCTGCCAGCAAACAAGGCTTTATTGAGCATCTGCTGTGTGCTTGGTTTGGGACAGACAATAAAGAGTAACACCACAGGCTGAGTTGCTGGTCTGGGGCCTCAGCTGGGCTCCGGAGCCATCTATAAGATGCTAAAGAGAGTCTTCACCCATGGCAGTGGATCTACACAAAGTCCACTGGTATTGCTAGCACAGGGATCACACCCACCCCACTGTCCCAGTTCCTCTTAAAGAGGACCATTTGCTAGTGCCATCAGCAGTGCTGGCATTTGTCCCAGGCTCATCTTTACCAGGTCTCAACATGCCTTTTGAACTTTCCCAGCCCAATTTGGTTGTCATCATAATGATTAACTGTCAGGATAACATCAATAAAGCTGCAAAAGTCGATGAGCTAAAGATTTCCGTCAAAGTGCTGAGCATATCAAAATGAAGTTTTGGTTGTTGCATGAAGGGCAAAAAGAACAAGAAGGACTGGACAGAGGGACAACCTAGGCTAGACACTAGCAGATGACAAAGAGGAAGGAATTTTTTTCTCCTTGTTTCTTTTGAAGAATGTTTTTCAAATAGCAAAGAAGCGACCTTAAGAAAGACAGATAAGTCTTTGGAAGGAGCAGATTGGAAATGAGCACCTAAAATGCACTCAATTCTGGGACCAGATGCATGAGCTCTCCAGCTCTTTTTGTATAGAGAAAAGCATATTTTACCCTGACAATCAAACGAGAGATCTGGCACAGTGAGGGATTAATGTGGATATAGAAAGCAGTGTCATTCCCATAGAAACCACAAAGAAATCACATTCCGTGTATGTTACAAATGCGATGAAAGGGAAGTGGTGAAGTTACCCAGAGCTGGAAGGAAACTTAACTAAGCATATAATACTTAACGAGAGATAAAACACACACTTTGCATTTCATGCCAGGTTATTTACTGAAGCTTATATTACAGTTCAAATATAAAGTATCCCTCATAAGTCCATGTGGTGGTGTGATTATGAAAGTTGTAGATACTTTAGGAGGTATGGCCTAGCTGAAGGACATAGGTAACAGAAAGTGTGCCTTTGAAGGCTTTATGGGGTTCCTGGCCTTTTCATTTCTCTAGTGAACAGCTTATTCCTCCATGTGGACCTGATACATGCCATTCTGTCTCACTAAATGCACAGGAACAATGGAGCTTGACAAGACAACCTTTTGAAACTGTGAGCCTCCCAAAACTTCCCACACTTAAACCGTTCTTTCAATCTTTCTCAATCTGGTCAGAGCTTAATACACATACATCTGACTGATTCATATAGTAATGACATAATATGACTCTTTTATCAATGGACTTGGTATTGACCTCCTATATATCTTTGAGGTTAGAGGGTAGAATATGGCCTGAATGATGAATGAGTCAATAGACAGAACAATTATTAATTAACTAGTTAGTTAATCAAGGTTAATTAATACATGATGTATGGATAGATGGCACATAGCTCTCTCTTGTCTCAATATTATTGATAAGATGGAGATGGGGAAGATTGTAGAATGGTTGTGGGTAGCTGACATATTTAATGTTTTCAAAATAACTGAATAGGAGGGCAAAAATCAGTAAAACTTAGAGCTATAAAATACTACATTCTCAGTAAAAATGTAATTAGAAAGTGCAGAATGTGGTCTACAGGACACCTACGTGATAGCAGTTGCAAGGTACAACACTTTTAGTTAATAAAGTGATACAAAGAAAAAATGAAATGATATAAAAATACAGAAATAAAACTGGACACACTTTTTGTCTCTATCATCTGGTGATGAAGAGAACTTCTTAATGTGTTAGTATGAGTTATGGAAAAAATATGATAAGCAAGAGATGCACCAGTTTGTCTATTACTGATATCTGGGACCCTAAGGAGCTGGTAGGCTTGGGAGCAAAGGGACTATGCAGTAAAAGAGAAAGGCTAAGGAATTGGGGGGAATGACAGGAACAGAAAACAGGAGGTAGTGACCCAGAAGGAGACAGATTATTTCATGACAAATAGTATAAATCCCAAAGGCAATCTCATAGAGAACACTGTGCCACTCACCTCAGAACACAGCACAGCATGCTAGTGTAGTCATTTTCCACATGAGAATCACAAAGTCAGATCCCAACCTCTTGTCAAATGAGACCCAAATCATTTCCACTTACAATGAGACAAAACCTTAAAACCTGTATAAGAAAGTTGAGCATAAGGTAGAGAATTTCTTAAGGAAAATTTACAAATTAGAGCTATAAAAGAAGTTGTTAAGATTAATTATACTACAATAAATCTGGGCAGGCAGGAACCCAAAAGGAAAGGTGTTGACAACTGCCCTGTAGTCAGGGAGGTGTTTGTCCAAGAATACAACATCCACATTTACAAGTGTGGACTTCTACATGCATACCTCTTAGTCATTCAAGCATCCACAACTTACCTTTGAAATGGGGCTCCACAAGCATGAAGCCATACCAGTCCTAACAAAGCTGTCTAGGCCAAGGGAATAAAGAATGTCCATACTGTTGTACAGAATCACCATGAAAATGAAGGTTCTTTAAGCGATTGGTAGTTGCCCTCTAGCTAGGCCATACCTCCTAATTATTTTAAAGATGCATTTATTTGTGTGTGTGTGTGTGTGTGTGTGTGTGTGTGTGTGTGTGCCTGTATGAGATTACATGTACCTCATGCATGCAGATGTCCACGGAGTTTGTATGACGTTGGAGCTCCTAGAACTGGAGTTACAGGCAGTTGTGACCCTCCTGAAGTGAGTACTGAAACCTAAGGCAGGAACCTCTACAAGAACAGTAAGCACTGCTATCTGCATAGATATCTCCGCCAGTCCCATCTCCTTAAAATTTTATAAACAATTACAAATTGTATCTTGCCATTAGTTTTGAAAGTCATAAAATTTCCCCAAATATAACAAAATAACAGGTTTTGTTTAAATAAAATAATTTTAAAATATTATAAATTAGTAAGCCACAAAATTAAGGAGGCATTTGCAACACTTAAAATGGACAAATTAATCAGTTTGTCTGTCTGTTTCCTTTCCTCCTTCTCTGTTTCCCTCTACATGCTCCTACACTACGATGAATGGGAAGAAACCTGTACAAGGATATGAACAATAATTCACAAAACAGGAAACACAATGTAAAAATGGTAAGTATATCTACCCTTATTAGAAAGCATACCAACAACTAAGACACACTCTGAATGAATAAAACAGCCCTAAAAGATAGAAAGGACTCTGAACAGTAGAGCTCTATTGGCCTGCTAAAGAGAGTGTGAACTATATTAACTACTTTGAAAATTAATTTTGAATTACCTAACAAAGGATGTATTTACCCTCTTATTCACCAATTCCACTCAAAAAGACAATTACTTACATACACAGAAGACAACTGGTCTATCTTCACAATAGACCCTAGTATATACATGGTGAGTGGACATGTGCTTTCAATACTGGAAATGTACCTTTTAGAAATTTAAATGTGACTAAAAATGAAAGTTGCAGAAGAGCATGTACAGAATGTTTCCAAGAGTGTAAAGTCCAAAGACAAGCTACATTAAGGAACAGGAAATCCATCAACACAATCCAACATACACACAAACTGAAAGAAAACCACATGATCATCTCATAGACAATGAAAAAGCCTTTGACAAAATCCAACACTCCTTCATCTTAAAAGTCTTGGAGAGACCAGTAATACATGGTGCATAGCTAAACATAATAAAGGCAATATACAGCAAGCCAATAGCCAACATCAAATTAAATGGAGACAAACTTAAATCAATTCCACTAAAATCTGAGATGAGGCTGTTAACTCTCTTAGCATCTCTTCAATGTAGTACTTGAAGTCCTAGCTAGAGCAATAAGACAGCTAAAGGAGACCAAGGGAATACAAATTGGAAAGGAAGAAGACAAAGTACTGCTATTCACAGATAGTATACATAAATGACTCAAAAAATTCTACCAGAGAACTCCTACAGTTGATAAACATCTTCAGCAAAGGGGCTGGATTCAAAATTATCTCAAAGAAATCACTAGCCCTCATTTATAGAATGGGCTGAGAAAGAAATTAGGGAAACAACACCCTTCACAATAGCCACAAATAATATAAAATATCTTGGTGTAACTCTAACCAAGAAAGTGAAAGACCTGTATAACAAGAAGATAGAAAGATTTCCCACAATCTTGGATTGGTGGAATTAACATAGTGAAAATGGCCATCTACCAAAAGCAATCTACAGATGCAATGCAATTCTCATCAAAATTTCAGCCCAGTTCTTCACAGATCTTGAAAGAACAAGTCTCAACTTCATGTGGAAAAATAAAAGACCCAGGATAGCTAAGACACACCCTGAACAATAAAAGGACTTCTGGAGGTATCACCATCTCTGACCTCAAGCTGTACTACAGAGCAGTAGTGATAAAAACTGCATGGTATTGGTACAGAGTCAGATAGGTTGATCAATGGAAATGAATCAAAGACCCAGAAATAAACCCATACAACCTATAGATTCTTGATTTTTGACAAAGAAGCCAAAACCATATGATCGAGAAGGGAGAGCATCTTCAACAAACAATGCCAGTCTAACTGGATGTCTGCCTGTAGAAGAATGCATATTTATCCATATTTATCAGCCTGCACAAAACTCAAGTCTAAGTGAATCAAAGACCTTAATGTGAAACCAGATACACTAAATCTAATAGAACAGAAAGTGGGGAATAGACTTGAACTTATTGGTCCAGGAGACAACTTTCTGAACATAACACTAATGGCTCAGGCACAACTAATGAATGAGACCTCATAAAACTGTAAGGCAAAGGACACTGCCAATAGGGCAAAGTGAAAGCCTACAGATTGAGAAAAGATCCTCACCAAACCTCTATCTGGCAGAGGTTAAATATCTAAAATACATAAAGAACTTTAGACAGCAATAATCCAAATAACCCAAATGGGGTACAGAACTAAACAGAATTCTCAAGAGAGAGATTTCAAATGGGCAAGAAACTCTTGAAATGCTCGACATTCTTTTTGTTTGTTTGTTTGTTTGTTTGTTTTTCGAGACAGGGTTTCTCTGTGTAGCCTGGCTGTTGTGGAACTCACTCTGAAGACCAGGCTGACCTCGAACTCAGAAATCCGTCTGCCTCTGCCTCCCAAGTGCTGGGATTAAAGGTGTGTGCCACCATGCCCAATTTCAACATTCTTAATCATGAGGGAAATGCAAATCAAGATTTCTCCATTATACCCATCACAATGGCTAAGATCAAAAACTCAGAGAACAGCACATGCTGGCAAGGTTGTGGAGCAAGGGGAACACTCCTCCATTGCTGGTGGGAATACAAACTTGTACAATCACTCTGGCCATCAAATTTTCTCAGAAAATTGGGAATAGTTCTACCTCAAGACCCAGCTATACCACTCCAGGACATATACCCAAAAGATGTTCAACCATTCCACAAAGACACATGCTCAACTATGTTCATAGCAGCTTTATTCATAACAGCCAGAATCTGGAAACAACTTATATGTTCCTCAACTGAAGAATAGATACAGAAAATGTGGTTCATTTACACAATGGAATAATAATCAGCTATTAAAAAACAGGATATAATTAATTTCAACAGCTGATTAAAACAGATGCAAAGACCCATAGTCAAACATTAGATGGAGCTCAGGGAGTCTTGTAGAAGGGTTGCGTGAATGACTGAGGGACATAAAGAGGATAGGGACTCCACAGGAAACCAGCAGAGTCAACTACCCTGGACCCATGGGAGCTCCCAGAGACTGAATCACCAACCAAAGAGCATATATTGGTTGGACCTAACCCCGCTCCCCCCAATATAAGAGATGTGCAGCTTGGTCTATATGCAGGTCCTCCAACAACTGGAGCAGGGGCGATCCCTGAATCTGTTGCCTGCCTGTGAATTCTGTTCCCCTTACTGGACTACCCTGTCTGGCCTGAGTGAGAGAGTATGCTCCTAGTCCTGCAGTGACTTGATATGCCAGGGCCTGTGATACTCAGTGGGGCTTCCTCCTTCTCAGAAGAGAAGGGGAGGGGAAAGGGGAAAGGACTTGGAAGAGGGGGGAACTTAGGGGAGAGGGGAGATTAATATTGGGATGTTAAAATGAGTAAATTAATTAATTAATGAAAAAAGAATATTCATGGAGATCACATAATTCAACGAACTAAATAGGACTAAAAAATTCTAAACACTGAATTCAAAATTCCAGCATAGGATCAAGGAGGAATGTATACATTCAATATCCCAACACTGGTAATTTTCTCCTAAAGTTGGTGTTCACTTCTTATTGAGAGCCATAACTGCATATGTGCTATAACATGCAAAGTGTGTTCAAAAGTAAAATATGTGTGTGTGTGTGTGTGTGTGTGTGTG
>NC_034597.1:9436249-9440612 GCF_900095145.1 Mus pahari | reverse complement strand
GAGAGAGGGAGAGAGAGAGAGAGAGAGAGAGAGAGAGAGAGAGAGAGAGAGATGAGAGATCGGAGAGAGAGATCGGAGAGAGAGATCGGAGAGAGAGAGAGAGGACAGAACATAAAAGAACTCAGGTCTTGTTAGTCAGAGTTTGTGTGCTGGGTTTGATCAACAAGTCAAGGTGATAAAGAGTGTATCTGAGGGAGCTGTCAGTCACAATACGGCTTAAACTTGAATTTTTCTGACAAGGGGCTGGTCTGTGCAGTTTTCCTGTGATTCCATTTGAAGAGAGTGTGGATATAGAGATATAGTGGCCAGTAAAGGTCAGGTAACTTCCTTACATATTCAGCACTCCTTGAAGTATATGTTATGCCATGTGCAGTTCTTGGAACCATAATCTACAAGAAGGCTTGGAAAACCTATAGAACTTCCTATGACTGAGTGCTGAGCTCGGGACGCAGGCGCCACCTCACATGAGTTTGAAGTAGTCAACTGCGAGTTTTGGAGAAATGCCATAACTGCCTTCAAACATTTTTTTAAAAAATTACATGAAGCTTTTTTATAAAGTTAGATATCTCCTGCATACATAGTGACTGCCCACTGCTAATGGGTAGAATTGTATTGAAGTTGATTTAAACTTTGAAACTTAAAATATCAGTTCACAGAAGATATCCAAATGACTATCAGTGGGTGGTGGCTCATTATATTCGTGAGATTTGCTAGATCTGTGAAAAACTGGCATATTTCTAGAGTTCTTATAACCTCCGTTCTCCTTATGGTAATATTTTATAACATACCATATAGGTTTCATATAACATAACAACACTACAGAATACTTTAGTTTGGTTATATGAATTATTTCTCCTACTCTATTCCATAGATAGTGGTAAAGAGTGAATGGTTCTGCTCCTCAGTAACTGTGGATTTAATGGGCACTATGGAACCTTTCTTGGCTTTTATTACCAGAATTAGTAGAATCAGCACCTGAGCCCCAGTAGCTCCAATAAGCCAGGCTCAGCCATAGTTCTCAGTAAGCCAAGTACACAAATGAGCTATAGTAAAATGCAGGAAAGGCATATTTCCTTTCCCGGGAAAGAGGGACAAAGACCCAGTTTACCCTCAAGTTCATTGCTGGGGTCTGGACATGTGGTCTAGGTTTAAGAAGAGTCAGAGGTAAGTATAGACAAGCAGTTCCAGTCAAGGTGTGGTCTACCCAGGACTGTCTAGTTCAGTCTCTTTTGCAGTGTAGCCTTACAGTAATTGGTTAGCACTGTGCAGAATATCTCTCTGGCTTTGTTGGCTAACTCAGGTTTTTGTGTTCTTCCAGTAGGAATTTCTAATTTCTTGGGATGCATTGTTTCAACTGTCTGACAACCAAAGTGAACAATGTACATGTGTTTAGCATATTCCCATTCCTGCTAGGGAAGCAGGTTACAGTTTTTTCATCTATAAATGGACATTACAATAATAGCTATGTGTGCAGACACACCCTTCCCCCATTCATGTCCCATCCCCTGAGGTTAGATCCTTTTTACCAAGGCATCAAGTGAAGGAGCTTTCTGTGAAGCTGGTCTAGAGCATATGGCCCAGTCAGCATCACTACAAAAGTTCCTTTCAAGCAGAGCACAGGAAAACGAAAGGCATTTGATGGCAAAGACAGAGACTTCATAAATTGGGTAAATTATAGGAACTCTAGCAGGTTTAGATGCTAAGAACCTTGTACTGGCCTTTCTCCTTTGATTTTCAGTGAGCCCCATCTGAAACAGAATATTAGTTCCAAAGCTGAGAAGGAAATAGATTCTCCTAGAATCTCAGGAAGAAATGATGTAGTCCTGTGATACTCCTTTCTGACTTCTGACCTTCAGAACCATGAGATTTAAAAGTGTCTTGTTTGAAGCCACTGAGCATGTAGTTGTGTGACAGCAGTGATATGAAGCAACCACCTAAGGGGCTTGTATGCAGGTCAGTCAAGGCAAGCTCTTCACTCCTGTAATGCTGGAGTGTACCTATTTCCCCCCAAGAGAAGTACATATTCATTTAGACCTCTGCCTGCATCATCACCACTGGGACAGACTGGACAGAAGTCAGGAATTCACTGCCATTGACTGTGGTCCTGGAGTTCCAATGATGACCCATCACCCTCAGACTGCATTCCTCAGCTCTAACTAAAGGTCAGACATTGCAGCCTTAAAATTCAAAGATCATATGCTTACATAGGTGTCTGAATCATACCTTTGAACTTTTCTCATGATCCTTCAGCCTATAGCTAGCTCAGAATTCTCCAGAGTGTCACTTTGTTATTGTTACTCTGAATACTGATTAATCAGGTGATCATAATTGTATGCTCCAAAGGGAAGAGAAGGATTTGGAGTTGTTTGTTTAAGCATATGCTCAAAAATGGTATATTCAGTGTTTTCCATGGAATGTTTTAAGCAAAAGCTACCAGCTCTGAGTACATTTGGGTCCCTAAACTCCTTCACTTTCCATGAAATAGGGCTGGCTGGCCATTTCCACCATGCAACAGGTCTGACTGGCCATTCCCACCATGCAACAGGGCTAACTGCCCATCCTCATCAAGTTCTCTTCCAGCTCTTATCCTTCTACATGTCAGGGCATTTGACACACATGTCTTGTTGCTAAAGGTGGAGATAATGTTACATGGGGATCAAACACTACCAAAACAGAATTGACAGCAGAATGACATAGAACACAGCCTCTCCACCCGTCTCCACATGCAGATCTCCATGGGCAGACCACCATGTGAAGGAGTTTCATCATCCACAAAGCATTCTAGAAGCTGGACACACTCTTACTTATTTACCTCATTCAGGGGTGGACTAGACTCTGACAGCACTCAGGTGAAAGTGTGGCATTGATCATGGAAAAATATACAAGATGGCTGTGAAGGGACAGAGGAGAAGTTGCTGAGGGGAACAGATGTGATGCACAAAGGCAGAGAGGTGGCCCCTTAGAGAGGAATGACTCTGTATGCAGCATGCAGTGGGAACAAATGACAGCAATAGATGAGGTAAAGACTGGCTACATCAGTGCTATGCCTTCCATATAGGACACTAGATAATTTATGTAATAAAGTTTAGTCACTAAAGAGACAACTGGCCTCATGGGTCTGTGTGTTCATATTGGAATTTTTAGAAGGCAGAAAGAATTAGTTATGTGGGACACAGCAATGGTCTGTTCTGGAACTGGTAGTGTAAAACACAGAATGGAAGGAGCTAGTCTATTGTGGGAAATGCCATCATGGGTAGGTGGTCGTGGGCTGTATAAGGAAGACAGCTGAGCAAGTTATAGAAAGTAAGGCAGTAAGTGGTGTTCTTCCATAGCCTTTACTTCAAGTGCCTGACTCAAGGTCCCTGCCCAATATCTCTTCATGATGGAGAGTGATTAGAACAAGTAAGCCTAACAAACCCTTCCAACCACAGTTGCCTCTGGTTGTACTGCTGTATTAAAGAGTAGAAAACCAAATTATAACAGCTGATTACACACACAGGGCAAACCACCCCAAGCAGAGAAAAGAAGAGAGGCCAGGCAAGACTACAGATGCTTAACCAGAAACAGTAGAAGATGAATGTGAAGAGAAACATGGAAAGAGAAAGAACCAAACCACTGACATCAAAGTGCACAAAGAAGGAAGCAAGCCCTGGTGATCACAGGGATGTAAGGAGAAACAATTCAGGATAATATTACAGAACTCAAATAGGGAAAGATGGCTGTGGAGGATTGGCTGGGTCAATGGTAGCAATATGGTACAATGAACCAAGGCCAGAAATAGGTAACAAAGAATTACACCCAAAGCCAGGACTCTGAGTACACTTATGTGGACATGAACATGTCTTTTCTCCTTACCTGAACTACAGGACTCCTGAAATGCTTGGCATACCTTGTGGAAGGGATAGGCATATTTACGCATGGAACCAAAGGGCTAATCAACACTTTCTTGTGTTCCCAAGATGACAGCAGTTAGAAGTCAGCTATGTCCACACCCATCATACACATAAAACAAAATCAGTCCCCAAAGAACTGAAAGAGTAAGAGACAGGAGACAGAGAGTCATGTGGCCAAGACAAAACAGAAGTCTAGAACTATATACACATATGCTATAGTGGCACTAGCCTCCAGCTCCCAGCTTCTCCAAGCTGTTGGGAGAGTTACTGATTAGGCCATTGTAGTGGCTATTCCTGGTTGTCAACTTGACTATATTTGAAATGAACTACAATCCAGAATTGGAAGGCTCACCAGTGGACCTAATCTGGAGGCTGGGAGATAGAAGTTTCTGATCTGGATCTTGGTATGGAGATCTTGAGACACAGTGGTGATTGAATCCAGAAGATTAAGACAGGGAGATCTCCGAGTC
>NC_034597.1:9426452-9436238 GCF_900095145.1 Mus pahari | reverse complement strand
TTCACAGCTACTACTGAACCATTGTTGGGATTTGGTCTGCAGACTGTAAGTCATCAATAAATTCCTTTACTATATAGAGACTATCTGCAAGTTCTGTGACTCTAGAGAACCTTGACTAATACAGCCATGGTATAATTCATTCCCTTTCACACAAGTAGAAATTAATTGTAACTCAAGACTAGAGAAATACAAAACTGCCACCTTACTCCACCCTTATCCCTTTCAACCCCCAATACCAGGTAGAAGAGAAAGAAGGAGAGAGGGGAAAGGAGGCTTTCCCTCCTTTAGACTACTTCCTGTTAGTTGGGGGCATTGAGTTCCTTGGGGGCAAGTTTGATCTTCCTCATCAGGGTATCTCCAACAAGCAATCAGCAGCCAGAAGCCAGTAGTCAGCAGCAGGCAGCAGGCAGTTGGCAGTTGGCAGACAGCAGTATCAGTGGAGCAGCAGCCTCCACAGACCCTCTCAGGGCTCTAACCTTTATATACTTTTCAAGAATCCCTAGAGTTACAAACATCATACATTTGCAGAACTTATCTGCAGCTGGCAAAAATCACACCCCTACTAGAGCATGAGGCAGATCATAGTCAACTGCTATGCACAATTTAAGGCAGCCTCATATCTCATACCTATATAGAACCAAAATTCTCACTATAGAGTCCCAGAAAGGAAAGGCCAGTACTGGGGGGAAGGAATGTGAGAACTTGTGTGTTCCCCTATAGTCCATGGCAAAGAACAGCGCAGCTTACAGATGTACAACAATAAACAAGAAAAGCTCTGACCCAGAGCTTAAGAGAGAGGCAGAGCTCCAAGGTCAAGTTCTTTCCAGTAGCCATATGGAAGGTACCCATTATATGTAGATATAGTCATAGATGTAGATAAACACACATACAAGTTTCTTATTTAGTTATCTATGTGACTGACTGAAAGACTGGAGTGATGAGTGGTTTGTAGCTTCTCTCTGAGTGCTAGACATAAAAAATTCACATTTCTCTGTGCTAAGACCATCCTTGACTCTTGGATCCAGTGGCCGGGAAGATAACCCACATCTAACCATTGATCCAGCTTTCAGACTGCTCTGAGAAAGTCTCACTGGGATGCTTTTACTCTGTGAGAAGCTCCTCCCATTGTAATCTTAGAAACAGTTACTCAATGCTGAAAATAGATTCATATTCTCATTCTAGAGTCAGGACTTCCAAGATGAAGTCGTTCTGGAAAGTACTACCCTACATTGCACTGTAGTGAGGTTGGCTCAAAAGAAATTCTCAAGTCCCAATGTCGATCATAAGTGTGTAGACCAGGGTCTTTTCTCTCCTGAGCATAAAAGTCATGGAGATCTTTGTTATGTCTTTGGATTTCATCATGATCCCTGATACCAACAAGCTCCAGTGCAGATGGTGCAAACAAGAAAATGAAGCACATGCTGGGACCCAGAGAGCAATGTTCCTGGCAGGAAGCACAGCAGCCCCTTCAACCCTTCCAGAAACTGATGCCCCTCTGATGATATCAGCATCCCCTTTCATTCGCATTCACATCTCAGCCATGCTTCCATTGTGCAAGCTCCTCACAAGCACTGTCATACTGAATACCTCAGCTGACTAATGTCTCCTGCTTCTCAGGGGCTGACACCATTCTTAAGATATCCTTAGATGGACTGTCTTACCCATTTTCATGAGCTTGTCATAGGGTGGGGCCCACATGGATGTACTCAGTTCCTATGGGAAGAGACTGATCAAGACAGATGACATGATTAAAGGTCATGAGCTACCCAGGTGAACTCCAGAGGCAGGAACAAAGCTCAGCAATCTAGATTCCCAAGCCAGGAACCAGCCCTAATCTCAGGACCCAGTTGTCACTTCCTCTCCCACTGCTACCTTACTCAGTTGATAGTCAGCCATGTGACCCGTGAGAAGGAAGTCTGCATAGAGAAACAAAGAACAGGCACATAAGGTAGAAAAAGAGCTATTAGGAGCAAGAAGGTGGAAGCTGAGTACACTCCATGTTCTTGCTCAGTCCCAGGAACACTGCTAGCTGGGGCATGGCATCAATCTTTCCATCATCATGGGAGAGGAAATAAAGACATGTGTACAAGTATGTATACATGAGCTCATGCATGTGTTTGTGCAAGTATGAGTATATGGGTAAACCCATGTTCCTCAATAATTTGAGTCCACAAGTGCTGTGGAATCCCTGATACTGGGGCAGGGAGAGGAGCATCTCGCCAATGCTGCTGAAGAGGACTTTGAATGAAACAAGAAGAACTTCTGAACTTCTGAGATGATGCTGACAGGAGCATCTCAGAATAAAGCATTAAGGAATGGCTAGTTGGCCCACTTGGGAAGGGAAAGGAGAAGCTGCTCCCAGAGAAAAGGACTAGTTATAAGACACTCCCTTAATAAAAGCAAAGGCTGTCCCAAGCAGGTACCTCTAGGAATGAAGCCTAAGTGACTAGTCCTATGCAAGTCAGACTCTTGGGGAAATTCCTGAGGGAGTGAGGGAAGCGGGCACTATCTAAACAGCTCCCATTTCCATCAGTTTCTCCCCTCTACAGGAGCTGCACTTCATACCTATCCCAGAGCTGGAATCCTCTCATGTAGCTGAGGTATCGCTTTATTTACTCCTGTCTACTCTACTGAACCACACCTCTGACTTTCTGCATTGTTAAGCTTCATGGCCTCTATGTCTGTTGGTATCTTTGGGTCATTTATTATTTCCTTGGCTAGGCATGCACAAGTGTGTTCCCTTTACAGTAGCTCAGTCTGTTCCGCTGTTATTACACTTTAGTAAGTTCTTTAATAAAGCAATTCTGCTTTCCCGGAGAATTCATCCTAAAGTCAGGAGCAAGAAGATTATTAGACATGTTCTCTTCTGTGACCTTAGTAGCTACAGCTTTACCACTCCATTACATGTATGGTTGCCAATCTGACGCCCTGTTCATTTCTACTTCTTTCTGACCATGACCCCATTTAGGGAAGAACCCAGAAATTCCCAACCCTATGAGGGAGGAACCGCCCATATGGGAGAAAGAAGCAACTTTATTTTTGTCTGGCACAGCAGTTCAAATCATGCAGACTAAAAAATGACTGCATGGTTCAAATAAACTCTACTACAGAAATCCTGATTTACTGATTTCCATTGACTTGGAAAAAATTCATCTACATATTTTTCCATGTACTATCTATCATACCACATTTTTAGCCTCCAGATTGTCTTAAGGAAAAAAAACTTAAGTAGACTCAGGCCTCTGTAACTATAGATTAAAAATATTTGAAATAAAATCATATTGCTATAGAATATGTACACAGTTCTTTCTTCAGTTACCCCCTAAAGCAATACAGGGTTATGATTCTACATAGAAACCTATAATATGTATTGTCAGTAATCTAGACATAATTAAAGTATTTAAGATATGTATATACACATATAGTTATAGCCAAATTATATATGGATTTTCATAATAGTTTTGAGATGCGTTTAAGTATCTGGGATAGCTGAGGAGGTCCTGGACACATTCCTCTAAGAATACAGTGAGAAAGCATAACAGATTTCTACAGCCAATTAAACCTTAACAGGGATCTATTATTTTGACCTGAAATTATCTCTGTGGTGTCTAATTCTGTTATGAAAGCATGTATCCTACATCCATGTTTCATGTCTCTCATAACTTTGATATAGATACTGTCTATATTGACATGAGAATCATAGGTACAAAATAAGACCCTGATATGGCTGAGTGGGCCCTCACAGTGTATCATGTAAGATGACCCTCCCCAGAGTCATTAGAAGATCACACACTTTAATCAACACTATTGTTAAGATCCAATCCAAATCGTAGAGTTAATTTACTCACTCAAAATTATATTTCCACTGATTAAATTTTCAAGAATTCAAAACAACTACACATAAAATGTTTAGTTTTACTTATTTATTAAGATATAAAAAAGACTATGAAAGAAATCACCATATTATAAATAAATATAATCCAAGAAGACATAAATTTGAATATTGAAAATGATTTTAGAATAAAACAGTCACTCCCTTTCTTTGTGGAAGTGGGTGATAAGTCTGAGATGGTCAAGGATGAACTGAGATTTAGATGGGAATAAATGAAATATGAGTCACATTAAGAAAATTATCATCTGGAATAAGGACACAGGCTAATGAGTGACTGCTAGCCATCTGCTTCTGCACAGCAAATACCTACCCATTAATCTCAGCTTCTTAAACACCCGCAGCTATGATCTCACAGTTTCTGTGGCTTTAGTTGCCTAAACTGCTTCCTCATTTAGATCTCATAAAGTCAAATGCAAGGGTTAGCTGGGCTTCAGACTCATCTGAGATCTCAGCTCTTTCTAAGCTGGCAATATGGCACTCTTTGCAATTGTGAACCTGAAGTTCCTATTCCCATACTGGCACCCAGCTAAGGAGCAAGTATCAGCTTCATCTCCCACTCAAGGCTGCCTGTTGGAGGCAGTCTTCTCCAGAGCAGAGCAGTTTGATCTTCAAGTCACTGGAGCAAACTTCTGACTCTGAATTCATATAATTCACACATAAACAAAGAAAGGATATTAAAAGCAGTAAGGGAAAAGGTCAAGTACCATATAAAGGCAGACCTATCAGAACTACACCAGATTTCTCACCAGAGACAATAAAAGCCAGAAGATCCTAGGCAGATACCATACAGATCATAAGAGAACACAAATGTCAGCCCAGGCTACTATACCCAGCAAAACTCGCAATTACCATAGATGTAGAAACCAAGATATCCCATGACAAAATCACATTTACACAATATCTTTCCACAAATCCTGCCATACAAAGGATAATAGACAAAATCACCAACACAAGGAGGGAAACTTTACCCTAGAAAAAGCAGGAAAGTAATCTTCTTTCAACAAACCCAAAAGAAGAAAGCCATACAATCTTAAAAAACAATATCGAAAATAACAGGAAGCAACAATCACTGTCCCTTAATGTCTCTTAATATCAATGGCCCAATAAAAAGACATAGAATAACAGTCTGGATATGTAAACAGGATGCAACATTTTGCTGCATTCAGGAAATGCACCTCAGTAACAAAGACAGACACTACCTCTGAGTAAAGGGTTGGAAAAGAATTTTCCAAGCAAATGGTCCCAAGAAACAAGCTAGAGTAGCCATTCTAATATTGAATAAAATCGACTTTCAGCCAAAAGTGATCAAAAAAGATTAGGAAGGACAGTTTATATATATATCAAAGGAAATTCCTACCAAGAAGAACTCTCAATTCTGAAGACCTATGCTCCAAATGCAAAGACAACCACATTCATAAAAGAAACTTTACTAAAGCTCAAAGCACATATTACACCACACATAGTAATAGTGGGAGACTTCAACACCCCACTTTCTTCAATGGGAAGATCATAGAAACACAAACTAAACAGATACACATTGAAACTAACAACAGAAGTTATGGACCAAATGGTTTTTAATAGTATCTATAGAACATTCCATCCTAAAAACAAAAGAATATACCTTCTTCTCAGAACCTTCTCCAAAACTCACAATTTAATCAGTCACCAAAAAGTCCTTAACAGATACAAGAAGAGTGAAATAATCCCATGCATTCAATCAGACTACTAAGGACTAAGGCTGGTCTTCAATAGCAACAAAAACAACAGAAAGCCCACATACACATGGGAGCTGAAAATACCCCACTCAATGATACCTTGGTCAAGAATGAAATAAAGAAATTAAAGACTTTAGAATTTAAGGAAAATGAAGGCACAATATACCCAAACTTATGGAACACAATAAAAGCAGTGCTAAGAAGAAAACCCATAGCTCTGAGTGCCTCCAAAAGGAAACTGGAGAGAGCATACAGTAGCAGCTCAACAGCATACCTGAAAGTTCTAGAACAAAAGAAGAAAACACACCCAAGAGGAGTAGATAGCAGTAAATAATCAAATTGAAATCAACCAAGTGGAAACAAAAATAACTACACAAAGAATCAACGAAACCGGGAGCTGGTTCTTTGAGAAAATCAGCAAAATAGATAGACATTTAGTCAGTCGAGACAGAGGGCACAGAGACAGTATTCAAATTAACACAATCAGAAATGAAAAGGAAGACCTAACATCAGAAACTGAGGAAATTAAAAAAAAAATCATCAGTTCCTACTACAAAAGCCTATACTCAACAAAACTGGAAAATCTGGATAAAATGGACAATTTTCTAGACAGATACCAGGTGCCAAAATTAAATCTGGATCAGATAAACTATTTAAACAGTCCCGTAACCTCTAAAGAAATAGAGGCAGTCATTAAAATCTTCCAACTTAAAAAAAAAAAAGCCTAGGATGACTTTAGTGCAGAATTCTATCAGACCTTCAACAAAGATCTATTACCAATATTCTTCCAACTATTCCACAAAATAGAAACAGAAGGAACACTACTCAATTCATTATATGAAGCCACAGTTATGCTGTGTCTTCTCCCTTGGAGATGGAATGTTTTCTGTCTAATCAGGAACTTGTCACAATTTGCCTTTATAGAGGACTTCATAAGAAATTTTATTCTACTTCAATCATGTTAAATATTCCAAATAGATGTTAAAAACTGGTTGAGTGCATATTACTTTTAGCTTCATAAGATATCATGTATACTTAAGAACTATTTAACTATTATTATAAATTTCCACTATGTTCATAGCAGCCTTACTTATAATAGCCACAAGCTGGAATGAACCCAGATGTCCTTCAACAGAGCAATGGATACAGAAAATGTGGTACATTTACACAATAGAGCACTACTCAGATATTAAAAACAATGAATTCATGAAATTCTTAGGCAAGTGGATGGAACTAGAAAATATCATCCTGAGTGAGGTGACCCAATCACAAAAGAACACACATGGTATATACTCACTGATAAGTAGATATTAGCCTAGAAGCTTGGAATACACAAGATACAATTCACAGACCACATGAAGCTCAAGAAGAAGGAAGACCAAAGTGTAGATACTTTAGTCCTTCTTAGAAAGTGGAACAAAATACCCATGGGAGGACATACACAGACAAAGTGTGGAGCAGAGACTGAAGGAAAGGCCATCCAGAGACTGTAGCACCTGGGGATCCAGCCCATATACAACCACCAAACCCAGACACTATTGTGGATGCCAATAAGCTTGCTGACAGAAGCCTGATATAGCTGTCTCCTGAGAGGCTTTGCCAGTGCCTGACAAATGCAGAGGTGGATAATCTCAGCCATTTATTGGACAGAGCACAGGGCCCCCAATGAAGGAGCTAGAGAAAGGACCCAAGGAGCTGAAGGGGTTTGCAGCCCCATAGGAGGAACAATAATATAAATCAACCAGTAATCCTAGATCTTCCAGGGACTAAACCACCAACCAAAGATTACAGATGGAGGTAACCATGGCTACAGCTGCATATGTAGCAGAGGATGGCTTTGTTGGACACCAGTGGGAATAGAGACTCTTGGTCCTGTGAAGGCTTGATGCCTCAGTACAGGGGAATGCCAGGACAGGGAAGTGGGAGTGGGTGAGTTGGTGAACAGGGGTAGGGGGTAGGGGATTTTCTGAAGGGAAGTGAGGAAAGGGGATAATATTTGAAAAGTAAATAAAGAAAATAATTAAAAAATTAAAAATTATAGTGATGACTTAAAAGTATCAATACTGAGTTGTATATTTTAAAATAAATTGTACTAGTTTAGTAAAAAAATAAAATAAAAACAGTCCTAATGATCGTATCTCATACCCTATGAGTCAGGCAATTGCTCTACCACTATGAACCATAGATCTAGTTCCTGAAACAAATATTGAACTATAGTAGTTGGTTAGGGGATCTGTATAGGCTGAATCTCTGAGGATGGAAAGATGAATAAATACTAAAAATTTTAAAATTTTAATGCATTATTTCCATAAACCATAGACAAACTTGCACAGTGACTTACAATGCAACATAAGACTTGCATCTTCGGGTTTCAAGCCCATTTCAAGCAAGTCTATTGAGTAGTCACAACACACTGATACGGTTATATTTATATTACAGAGTAAAGAACTTTAAATTGGAAGAGGATAAATAATTGGTTCAATGTTAAACAGTTCTGAGAAGGTGGTAAATTGGAAGTCAAGTTTCGTCTGCATGGATGTTATATACTCTGGATTCCATAGTGTGCAGGTTAGTTTTAACTGTTAACTTGACAGTACATAGAATCACCTGGGAAGAGAATCTAATGAGGGAACATACTCCAGAATGCTGCCTTGTGGAGATATCTGAGAGTCTGTCTTGATTTTTAATTAACTTGGGAACATAGCTCAATATGAGCAGTCATATTCCCTAGGCAGAGGGACTGACCATAGAAGGCAAGATAAGGCTACCAGAGAACAAATGAGCAGGAAGCTTTGCCTCTGCTCTTGACCATGGGTGAAGTGCTTTCAGTCGCTAAACTGCTCTGCTGAATAACAGACTAGAACCTGGGATTGTAAAGCAAATAAACCTTTCTTCACAAACCTGATTGCTGTGGGATGTTTTTATCATAGCAACAGGATGAAGCAATTGCATTCTCTCCTCATATGTGTTAAACTTCCAAAAGAATAAAAAAGCATTTCCCAATGCCTCAAGGTTATTTTATTTAATAAAACTATTAGAACAGTAGGAATTTAATAACATTTCTTTAGTATAGATAGAAACAGGCAACACAAAATCAATAATTGTTTCAGAGGATGTTACATACACTATTATCCAAGAACTTGGGAAGCAGAGAGAGCAGATCTCTGTGAGATTGAGGCCTGCCTGGCCTACATGTTGAGTTCCATGTTAATCAGTGCTATTAGTGAGAGGCTGTCTCAACAGACAGACAAACTAGCAAACTGTTCAATCAAAACCAAGACGAGAATAGAATTCCAGAGTTTTCAACTTGCTATCGAAATTCTGGCTAACACTATTAAGAAGAGACATGTTCATTGGAGAGATAACAGAATCATTATTTTGTTATAATGTTATAATGTTATAATGATTACTTACTACTGACATTCAGGAGAATTGAATGAATAAATTGTAATAATTAATAAATACCATGAAAATGACAAATAGAAAAACCAATGGCTTTCACATGTGAAAGCCATTTTCATATTCTATTTTCAAATAGAAAAATATGTGGCTTTCATATAATACCAATTATAAACACCCTAGAGAAAGATCCTTTCAATAGAATTCAATGAAAAAATGTATGATACCTAGAAACAACAGAATGCTCAAGAAAACAGTTCACTAGCCACCTTGTTCTGAGAGAAACACTTGTAAGATAACTCAGTTTATACACAAGTCCATATACAGTACATTAAGATTTTAAAATATGAATGCCTGAAGAATAGAAATTATGGCCAAAGATTCCAAAGAGAGACCAATGAAAGAGCCAACTGCTCATGTCATACACAAAAAATTTGCTGTACAAACTGTCATAGGCCATACAAAGCATGATACGGTTCTCAGTGGTTGAAAATGTCTAAAGAAATAAAATTCAGACCATACACAGAAATGTAGTTCCAGACTCAAGGAAATTCAATTTAATCATGGATCAGTAAAGACAAATAGTCCAATAAATGTTACCAGATATCTGAATAGTTAGAAGTGTATTACTGCCTCATTCTGTGTTTTTTTTTTTTTTGAAGCAGATAGCATTTTCTTTTTTTTTTAAGCCTTTACAGTTTGACATGTTTTATTTCCATTTTCTTTATTTATTATTATTTTCTTTATTTACATTTCAAATGCTATCCTGAAAATTCCCTA
>NC_034597.1:9413362-9425272 GCF_900095145.1 Mus pahari | reverse complement strand
TGGAGTCCAGCTTCTTGAACTCTTTGTATATATTGGATATTAGTCCTCTATCAGATTTAGGATTGGTAAAAATTCTTTCCCAATCTGTTGGTGGCCTTTTTGTCTTGTTGACAGTGTCTTTTGCCTTAAAGAAGCTTTGCAATTTTATGAGGTCCCATTTGTCTCATTCTGTGTTTTAACTTTAAGTTGCTATAACTCTAACTTTAAAACATAAAGGACCATTAAAAATAATTTCTGTCTTCACCAGGAGCTGATCCTGTGCAGCAGAGCTCCATACCCAAGTACAGCCAGGAGACAGCGGGTTTCCCAGGAGTGCCAACAGACCTGTGAACACAGGTAAGACAACCACTTCTCAAATTCCTGGCCCAAGAGGAACCTGCCCAAAGCCAGCAGGACACAGGAACTAAGGTACAGCTGAGAACAAGATCGTTCCAGTTTCCATCTGCATTTGGAGCTGACTTTGTGCCATATTGCCCTAAGCTGATCCTCTGCCACAGCTCTCTATAACCAAATACCACAAGGAGAGAGCTGGTCTCCCAGGAGTGCTGATAAGCCTGTGAGCACAGGTAAGACCACCACTTCTGCTCCAAGGGACCTGCCTGAGGACCTCAGGACACAGGAAGCTCTCCATACCCATATTCTTCCCAGAGAGAACTGGTCTCCCAGGAGCTCTGACACACAGGCTTACAGGAGGGACAAGCAACAGTCAGAAACAGCAAGACCAGCTAACACCAAAGATAACCATATGGTGAGAGGCAAAGGCAAGAACATAAGCAACAGAAACCAAGGTTACTTGGCATCAACAGAACACAGTTCTCCCACCACAGCAAGCCCTGGGTATGCAAACACACCAGAGAAACAAGACTCACATTTAAAATCACATCTTATGATGATGATAGAGGACTTTAAGAAGGACATAAAAGACTCCAGGAAATACAGGAAACCACAGGTATACAGGTAGAAGCCCTTAAAGAGGAAACACAAAGATCAGTTAAAGAATATCAGGAAAACACAACCAAATAGGTGAAGGAATTGAACAAAACTATCCAGGATCTAACAATGGAAATAGAAACAATAAAGAAGTCACAAAAGGAGGCAACCCTGGAGATAGAAAACCTAGGAAAGAGATCAGGAGTCATAGATGCAAGAGTCACCCGCAGAATAAAAGAAATAGAAGAGAGAATCTCAGGTGCAGAAGATACCATAGAAAACATTGACACTCATAACCCATACAATTAGCCAGCCTGGCCAAAGTCAATGTCTCAGGAGGAGCTGACTTGTAAATGTTCTCATTTGTTTCTTCATCTGTTTGTTTCTGGGCAGCCATCCCAAAATGTGTATGAACAAAATGAAGCAAAATGTTAAACCCCCCCCCCCAAAAAAAAAGTGACGGTTCCAAAATAAGTTGGTATCTCAGCTTCAGAAAACCTAGTGTTTGTGCCAAGGTTTTGATTCCATTCTATAACATCACCAAGGAATAGTTATTACACAAGGCCCCAGCATAGGAAAGGTAGAATTGGAAGCAAACGTTATGTTTCTAGTTGAAACCCACTGATGTCTGTAGCAAATCCCCCCACAACACCTGAATAAAAGGCTTTGGAGAAAAAAAAAAAAAAAAAGAAAACATTGACACAACAGTCAAAGAAAATGCAAAATGCAAAAAGCTCCTAACCCAAAACATCCAGTAAAACCACAATGAGAAGACCAAACCTAAGGCTAATACATACAGAAGAGAGTGAAGATTCTCAACTTAAAGGACCAGTAAATATCTTCAACAAAATTGTAGAACAAAATTTCCCTAACCTAAAGAAATACATGCCTATAAACACACAATAAGCCTACAAAACACCAAATAGATTGGACCAGAAAAGAAATTCCTCCCATCACATAATAGTCAAAACACCAAATGCACATAAACAAAGAAAGAATATTAAAATCACTAAGGGAAAGGGATCAAGTACCAAATAAAGGTAGACCTATCAGAATTATACCACATTTCTCACCAGAGACTGTGAAAGCTAGAAGAGCCTGAGCAGATGTCATACAGACCCTAAGAGAACATAAATTCCAGTCCAGGCTACTCTATACAGTAAAACTCTCATTTACCATAGATGGAAAAACCAAGATATTCCATAACAAAACCAAATTTACACAATATCTTTCCACACATCCAGCCCTACAGGGAATAATAGATGGAAAACTCCAACAGAAGGAGGGAAACTACACCCTAGAAAAAGCAATAAATTAAAGTTCTTTCAACAAACCCAAAAGAAGATAGCCACACAAACATAATTACTACTCTAACAACAAGAATAACAGGAAGTAACACTGACTTTTCCTTAATATCTCTTATTAACAATGGACTCAATTGCCTAATAAAAAGACAGAGAATAACAGATTGAATATGTAAACAGGACCCTGCATTTTGCTGCATATAGGTAATGTACCTCAGTAACAAAGAGAGACACTACCTCAGAGTAAAAGGCTGGAAAAAAATTTCCAAGCAAATGGTCCCAAGAATCATGCTGGGGTAGACATTCTAATATTGAATAAAATAAACTTTCAACCCAAATTTATCAGAAAGGATAAGGCTGGATACTTTATACTTATCAAAAGAAAAATCTACCAAGAAGAACTCTCAGTTCTGAAGATCTATGATCCAAATGCAAGGCATGTTAAAAGAAACTTTACTAAAGCTCATAACATGCATTATACCCTCCACAATAACAGTGGGAGAGTTCAACAACTACTCTCATCAATGGACAGATCATGGAAACAGAAACTAAACAGAGACACAGTGAAACTAACAGAATTTATGGACCAAATGGATTTAACAGATATCTATCAAGCATTTCATCCTAAAATAATTACCCATATGGTATGTACTCATTGATAAGTCAATATTAGGCCAAGGGTGTGAAATACCCATGATACAACTCATGGACCACATGAAGCTCAAAAGGAAGGAAGACCAAAGTCCTACTTTCAAGGGGGAACAAAATAATCAAGGGAAGTAGAGGGTGGGAGGGACTTGGGAGTAAGAGAAGGGGGGTAGAAGATGGGAAGAATTAGGTATAGCAAGAGATGGAGGAGATGTACAGAGTGTCGGGAATTGAACAGAGTTGTGTAGCAATGGGGGATGGGGAACTGGTGGTAGCAAAGAGAAAGCCCTACATGCTAAGAACGCATGAGCCTTCAAGAACCCCACATTAGGTGAAATACTCAACAAAGGAGAGGGAAAACATGTCAAGATCATATCTAGAGGTTAGGCATGGCCTCCCAGTTGAGGGATGGGGACACCCTCCCATCTCCAAACATTTTAACCCAAATTGTTCCTTTCTAAAGGAAATACATGAACAAAGAATGGAACAGAGACCAAAGGAAATGGCACCCAGAGACTGTCCCAACTGGGGATCCATCCTACATGTAGACACCAAATATAGACACTATTGTAGATGCCAAGAAGTGCTTGCTGACAGAAACCTGATACAGCTGTCTAGTGAGAGGCTTTGTCAATTCCTGACCAATAGAGATTAGGATGTACACAGCCAAACATTAGACTGAGTGCAGAGACCCCAATGGGAAGGACTGTAGGAGCTGAAGGGGTTTGGAACCTTATAGGAAGAACAACAATATCAACCAACAAGACCCCCTCCCTAAAGCTCCCAGTGAATAAACCACCAATCAGAGTACAGAAGGGGTTAAATGGCTCTAGCTGTATATGTAGCAGAGGACTGCCTTATCTGGCATCTCTGGGAGGGGAGCTCCTTGGACTAGTGGAGGCTTGATGATCCATGATAGGGGAATGCTAGGCTGCTGATGCAGGGGTGGGGTGGGAGGGGGAAGGAGCATCCTTATAGAAGTAGGGGGAGGGAGGAGGGGATAGGGGGTTTGTTGAGGGGAAACTGAGAATGGGATAACATTTGAAATGTGAATAAATAAAATAACCAATAATAAAAATACATAACAAATAAAAAATAGGAGGTTCATATCGCAGAATATATTTCCAGTTATAAATATAGTATAATCTGTCATAATGATAGACTTGATTAGAGTTACAAACATGAGCTTCAGTTGCATAGCAGACAGGGCAATATTCAAAACCAAAAGGACAATATTCCAAACTAGAAAAGTAAGTTGCAGAGCTAGAACACACTAAGATGATCATAAGTAAAACAGTAACATTTGAATAGATTAATGATTGAACTAAAATCAGAAGCTTATAAAAGATTTATAATTTTCCACTAAGCATACAGGATGTCTTCAAACATGAATGCTTCTGAACACGAGGAGAAGCAGAGTGTAAGGCAGTATGCAGTTACATCTACCGGAAGCAGGAGAAATGCAGAGGCCCTTTGTACATGCTTTAGGAGAAGCAGTACGAAGGTGGAAGATCTGGGCTACCAGACTGTTCAAGGCTGTATCACTCTGTAAGAAAACACAATCAACTAGCAGCTTCTGCCCCCATAAACAATAGTATATTAGGTCACCAACTAAGTATATTTTGATGACTATTTAGTACATTGAGAAACACTTTCAATGGATAAAGCATATGCAAGGAGCAAAGGCTTAACTAGAGCAGAGTAGTGAGGCTGTTATGTGAAGATGTGTACACGGAAGGACCAAGGTGTTTGTTATGTGAAGATGTGTACACGGAAGGACCAAGGTGTCTGTTATGTGAAGATGTGTACATGGAAGGACCAAAGTATTCCAACAGTTTTCTCGGAATACCAGACAAAGTAATTCTAGTGCTTAATGGTGAACTCAAGAATGAAGGTTCCTAAAGAATGGGAAAAAAAAGATTATTGTCAAAGAATACTGTTTATGCCTTTTAGGATAGAAGGACACCTTTGCCTAAATGATATCCTCTGTACAAACTCAGAGGAACACACTGGGTCTGGGGACACTAGCCACCCTGGTCTCTAAATGGTGTCTTCCAGAAGCCCATTCTTCTGGAAGTGGCTGCTTTCTTATCAGCCCTCACCTTTTCATAACTTCCAGCTCAACTCTGCCCATGTCTACCTTTCTACCATTAAAAATCTGAGTGTACCAAAGTAATTGCAGCCCAGGGCTAGAAGGACTTCTGGTCACAGGGAGTCATGGCAGACAATGTGCTTCTGCCCAGATGCTGATGTGGCAGAAACTCACAGCTGCTTCCATTAGAACAAAGAAGCATCTGTCTACCAAATCCACATATCTGTCTTTGTTTCCTTACTTGTTTTCAGCCCCTGGTAGACATCAGACAAGTGCTCTATCATTGAACTATATCCCTTGCCCTAACTTTGTTTTTCAAGTTATTTTTACTTTAGTGATTTGTCTTCATTTCTGGCATTATCATTACTTTCTCAATTTTATTACATTTATTCATTCGTTCTGTATGTGTGTGAACATGTACATGTTTAATGGTATGAGTGTGGTGGCAGCCAACAGACTTGTCCTCTCCCTCCACCATGCAGGTCCTGGGGATGTTGGACTTGATGACATGTACCTTTACCTGCACAGTAATGCTGACGACCCCATTTTTTATATTATTTTGAGGAAGGGTTTCACTAAAGTGTCTAGGTTGTCCTGATCCCCATCTCTAGTCTACTGTGAGCTTGGGCTACCAATCTTTCTACCTTACTCTTCTAAATAGTTATTATAAGTGTAGGCCAGTACACCTGGTTTCAAAATCTAAACCTTTGAATTCTTGCATGTGTATGGGTGTGTGAAAATGTTCTTTTTAAGATACAGTCATATTCCATATCCTTAATTTATAAGTGACCCTCCATATCAAAGGACACCAGACACTAATCAGGCAAGATGTCCAAGTGAAGATTCATCTTGAGTTATTTAGGTCAGCAGAGGTTAACCCAGGGACTTATAAGTGAAAGAGAAAGGAGAGACCAGAGATGGACAGAGAGAGGGTGATTGGAAGAATCCTAGGATATGAGCTGGAGGGCACAAATCTTTCCAAAAGCTGGAAACACCAAGGAAACTGATTCTTCCCCACAGTCCCTGGAGGGAGTGCTTGGTGCTGGTGCTCTGATTTCAGAATCTCCAGTTAACAACTATGTGCAGTTTTAAGTTCCTAAGTGGTAATTTGCTATGGGAATGAATAGAGGTGCCAGTGAACCTAGAGCTGCCCTCCCCGCTACACACAGACTTCCTGACTGTGACTGCATCATCACTAAAAGGCACTTGTTCTTTCTGCCAGAGCTTCCCCAAGTGGCTCATAGCAACCCAAGTCCTATAGCTTTAAAGACTTCTCAAATTGGACAAATATCCTGTGTCAACCCCTTGGAAAGTCAGTATGCTTAAGAACTGCATCCTTACAGTCAAGAGTCTAGTTTATTTTTCTTAATACAAAATTTCCCACATACAGTTGACCACATAAACCATCACATATCTATTTATATCAATATTGTTAACAGCAGCAAATGTCTATGGCTTTGCTAGCCTGCCTAGCTTATGCCAAGCACTGGACTGGACTCTGTGGAAGCAAGATGAGTCTCCACTCTAGATGGAGGTCCACCATTTCCTACCACACTTGCAGCTTACTGAGCTGGGAGTTCTCTTCTCGATAACTTCATTTATCTTGCCAGGACCAGCCATGTTCTAAGAATGGAAGCATCTCCCTGTCCCCTACCCCACAACTCTGCAGTACTCCACTAGACAGAGAATCCATGTGCTTATGACAAACAGGATGTTTTAGGAAGGAAGACAGGGAAGTCTGGGTCTAAGTTGAACAACAAATACTGTTACTGAGAGATGAATCTGATTGTCCCAGATAGCATTGTGGTAGGTTCCTAGGTCATATTATCCCAGAGTTGCCTGAGGGGCAATGTGTGTTGAAACTCACAAAGGACAACCACCTTTATGGTGACCCACTATATATGCCATGCAAAGCATTTCACTGTTGGGTCCCTCTGTTCTTCCTTTCACATCCTGACCTTGATTGCAGTATTGATTTCTGACAGGGTAGGACAATGGTCCAGCTGAACCTTCGGATTCTTCTTGTTGAATTAAGGAAGAGTGTATATACTGCTGATAACTCTTCTAAGTTCAATAGGTTTGACTTCACCCCATACCAGCCCAGATGAAGATGGTTCAAACTGTTGTTGTCCTTGCCAAGTGTACGCTGCAATTTTCTATTCTCCAGGGCAACAGGCAGCAGGGTTATGCAAACACTGTCTACGTTTTTTAAATAAAGTAATTTTAAAATAAAGGTAGTGGAAAGATTTTCAGTAACATGGATTTTAAAGTTAGTAAGCACAGCATCTTTTTAAGATCAGACCAATAGAATTTTAAAGAATGAGAACCTACTTATTTTAAATACTCAATTAGAAAAGCAACTGTAAGTATTAATAAATATTATCTATTATAACACACTATCACACAGAATTCCATAGATTCATTTAAAGTACTAGTTCATATTTACATAGTCTACCATTTTATAATAATAACCAGGATTAAAATGTCAATGCTTGAACTTGAAGCAATCTCAACAAGTCTAGCAAGTTTATTTGCTATAGACATAGAGAGAGAGCTGTCTTGTGCTGTGTCCCTCTCTGCAAGAGGAAGAGGGTTTGGATCTGAAGAGAATACACTTACTGTTATACTAATTGTATTAATTCTAAAATGCAGTGGGCAGTGGACAGCAAGCACTCAGGTATTCAATGCATGGCATAGGGTTGTTTGGACTTCTACTTTATGGTTGTCGTGTGAATGTAATTCATGACAATGTAACACTCTCCTCTGAAATCAATGATGGTAACCACACAGGACTGAGATCAAAAGACCAAGAGCCCCCATCCCTGGAAACGAGCCCTGCAGAAGTCACATCATAGAGTCAAGAGGATCTTGGTTTGCCTATTTCTTTCTTCTTTCTCTTTTTCTTCCATCTTTTTCTCCACTTTACTTCCTCCCTCTCTTTACTAATTTGTTTAGGTTAGCATACAAATTCATGGGTCTCACTATAGCTTCTCTGAAGATCTCTCTCTCTCTCTCTCTCTCTCTCTCTCTCTCTCTCTCTCTCTCTCTCTCTCTCTCTCTNTGTGTGTGTGTGTGTGTGTGTGTGTGTGTGTGTGAGAGAGAGAGAGAGAGAGAGAGACAGAGAGACATAAACAGAGACAGAGAGGTTATAATCTCTGTGCCTAGGATGTGTGGGGTCAGTACTCTGCAGATGTGTAGAAAGAATAAGCTGCTGAGCAGGTACCCTGTGCTCTTATAGGAGCTTGGGCAGCAAAAAGACAGTCATTGCTCCTCAGAGCCAAGTCAATGACCACAGGCTTCGAGGAAATAAAGCATTTCCCACCATCATCCAGAAGGGGCTTTACAGAGCTTGTCAGCTGAGCATTTTGAGAGCTCTGACTCTTCCCTGATACCCATCATCAGCTTGTTTAAACACAGGAGGATCAAGTCTCTCAACATCTCTCAGTTTCCACTTGTGACTTACGACTAAAGGGAAGAATATAACCTGCTATGTGCAAACATCTGGATAATGAGCATAAAGAACAAGCCCGTGATGTGTGGTGGTGCTCACACATCATCTTAGCATTCCAGGGATCAGGCTGAAAAATAGGCAGTTTAAAGCCAACCTGGATTGTACATCAAGTTTAAGATTAACCTAGGTAACTTAGGAGATCTTATAACAAATAAGGACATTTAAAAGACCTGGGGATAGAGCTCAGTGATAAAGTACTGACATAGTGTACTTGAGGCTCCAGATTCAGTCCCCAGGCCTGAAGAAAAATCTTGGAAGAACACTTTTCTTTGAAAAATGGAGTCTGCTTAACTGAGAAAGGCAATAATGGCAACCAAAATAATGATAGTAATAACACTAATGGTGTCCACCACCAGTGGGAGTGAACACAATGTTCAACATGAGTAACGGAATGCTCTCCTTGGGCAATGATATGGGCATTTTTACAGCGTGTTGCTAATAGTGAGCAAAGGTGAAGTGCAAAGATAACAGTGCTCTCTACAGAGGGCAACCTCAATGTTCAGCTCTTCATTAAGATGGCTGGTCTGCCTCTTACCTGACAGGGCTAGGTTCAAGACGACATTTCCCAAACTGAGGCACATCCCGCAAGCATTTGCCAGGAATTTACAAAATACACAGGAAAATAGACACTTTGGTCTTTCAAGATTTGCAAGAATCACAGATTGAATGGCAAAAATGCACATTAAAATGGTCAAGAGACAGAAAGTTTTGGAATAAAGAAAATTTGTTTCTGAGAAGAAAGGACAACAGCTGGCTTTGGAGAGGGGAGAATGCAGACCAGCAGATGACAGCAAAGGACAGTGTGTACCAGGTGAAATGGGTGACAGGAGGGACCACACAGGTACTGAGGGAAGCTCTAGGACCATGCAAGTGTCCCAAGCTGGAGACCACCCCCAAGGACAGATTGCAGGGCCAAACTTAAACTCATTGAGAAAGAACCTTACTCACTATTCCTGCTTGGTAATAGACCATTGTTTAGACCCACAACCCAAACTTGCAGTGGGATATTTAACTTTCTCGAAAAAGAGTCAATATCAATTTTTTATGCAGATATTTGTCTACAGACACCATATCTGGGCAAAAGGTTTTTGGAAGATATGTAAAGGCATTTCAAATTAATGGACTCAATCTAAAGAATATTGATTTTTATCTTTTAGCTAAACACTTGGCCTGTAGGGAAATCTTAACTCAAACAAAGCAATACACTGGCAAGATTTTTCTACACAAATATTAATCTTAGTAATGAATTATAATGATGAGGGAAAAGGAATTAAATCCCTTCAAGTAAAATGTCATTATTTGATTTCAATATTTTTCCATTTGAAAATTTACCTTAATTCTTTAAACAACACACACACACACACACACACACACACACACACACACCCCTCTATGACAGTAACTGGGAGAGCACAGACTAGGGGATCCTTAAGGCTTCCTGAATAGTTAGCCTAGGCAAATCGCTGAGCTTCAGTTTCAGTGAAAACCCTCATCTCAAAAACTAAGAGGAAGAGTGATTGAGGAAGACCCCTGATGTATGTGGTCCACATATACTTACATGTACACACCCACACATGCATGCACACACATGTCCAGACTCAGAGGTACACTACATAAGCACAGCTCTGATACTAGATGTATACTCATAAGCTGGAAAATATTAATACTAATTCAAGGGAAGTAAGGATGAAGTGCTGAGTTCCTGCGGAAGGCCAGGTAACAGGCCAGCTGGATTATAACAGACCCTGTATTTACACCAGCAAACCTCCTAAAAGCTTATTTGTCCTGATGTTATCTTGCATTCAGATATGAGTGGCGTCTAGGAGATAATACTGGGTGAACAATGATACCCCCTCCCCTCTGAACATTTAGGTACACATTCTAGGTTATGTGTAAAATGCCATACTTTTCTCTTTAAAATGACCCAACCTATGTATTGACAAGGGCTTGCACCATGTACACTGGATGAAACTTCTGTTCATTTTCTCTAAAAACTTGAAAATAAGTTTCCGAGTTGTGCAATAATGAACTTTATCCTTCTGGACAAATTAAACCAGGTGTTCTTAAGTGCAGGTAAATGGAAAACTTTTTTTTTCTTTAAAAAAAAAAAAAAACAGGCCAATCTTTGTCAGGCACACTTCCCCCCCTCCCCTCAGAGAGAGATTAAGGTTTCTACAGTGGACTGGTATGAAGGTCACCAAACCAATGTTGCAATCTTAAAGTGACATTAACAGCAGTTATGCTTGGTGGCAGCAGCTTAGGACCAAACCAGGTCACTCCCTTCCCAGAGGCCAGTTATCCAGGAGTTAAAGTGAACATGTCAAAATACTCTAAGATTAGGACAATTTTCTTCTTTAATTAAAACATATCCAAATAGCACAATTAAAATTTATGTGGTATTCCATGCCCCTAAGGAATATCTTCAACACAAATCTGACCTATGGAGACAGAACTGCCACTTGAGTGTTCAGTATCCACCTGCTAACAATGTTAAAGCTTCCCTGTAGTTTCTACAGGAAAAAAAATTATTATTTTTTGGGAAGGAGCCAAAAGCCAGGAGCCACCTGACCTACCTTTAGCTTTCTAAGTGAAAAACTTAAGGCAGCTCTGGGGATACGGAAACCTCTGCTCATCTTCTTTCTCTTAACATCAATGGACTCAATTCTCCAATAAAAAGACATAGACTAATAGACTGGCTACACAAACAGGACCCAACAATTTGCTGCTTACAGGAAACACACCTTGGGAAAAAGGATAGACACTACCTCAAAGTGAAAGGCTGGAAAACAATTTTTCAAACAAATGGTCCAAAGAAACAAGCTGGAGTAGCCATTCTAATATCAAATAAAAGTGGCTTCCAACCCAAAGTTATCAAAAAGACAAGGAGGGGCACTTCATACTCAGCAAAGGTAAAATCTACCAAGAGGAACTCTCAATTCTGAATATTTATGCTCCAAATACACGAGCAGCCGCATTCATTAAAGAAACATTAGTAAAGCTCAAAGCACACATTGCACCTCACACAATAATAGTGGGAGATTTCAACACCCGACTCTCACCAATGGATAGATCCTGGAAACAGAAACTAAACAGAAATAGAGGTACGCTACCCAATTATTTCTATGAAGCCACAATTACTCTGATACCTAAACCACACCAAGATCCAACAAAGAAAGAGAACTTCAGACCAATTTCCCTTATGAATATCGATGCAAAAATACTCAATAAAATCATCGCATACCAAATCCAAGAACACATCAAAATGATCATCCATCATGACCCAGTAGGCTTCATCCCAGGGATGCAGGGATGGTTTAATATAAGGAAATCATCAATGTAATCCACTACATAAACAAACTCAAAGACAAAAAACCACATGATCATCTCATTAGATGCTGAGAAAGCATTTGACAAAATCCAACACC
>NC_034597.1:9410203-9412400 GCF_900095145.1 Mus pahari | reverse complement strand
GGAGCTGAAGGGGGCTGCAACCCTGTAGGTGCAACAACAATATGAACTAAGCAGTACCTCCTGAGCTCGAGTCTCTAGCTGCATATGTAGCAGAAGATGGCCTAATCAGCCATCATTGGGAAGAGAGGCCCCTTGGTCTTTATGTGATCCAGCACAGGGGAAGGCCAGGGCCAAGTAGTGGGAGTAGGTGGGTAGGGGAGCAGGAGCGGGGTGGGGGGGTATAGGGAACTTTCGGGATAGCATTTGAAATGTAAATAAGGAAAATAATAATAAATTAATTTAAAAAAGAAATAAAGAAGGTTTGTCTGCGGCCATTTCTGTGTTGATTGTCTTGATTGGTAATTGACCTGGAAATAAAGACCCCGCCCATTGTGCACAGGCAGTAGGCAGGGACTCTGGACTTTGAAAGATTACAGGCAGTAAGCAGGGATACATTTATTTTCCATTTGCTCTTGAGTATGATTGTGATCGGACTAGCTTCTTGAGTTTCCTGCCTTATTTTCTCCAAAATAATGAACTGTGACCTTGAACTGTAAGTCAAATAAATCCTTCCCCCACTTATATCACTTTCCGACAGCATGTTTTTATCATGGCAACAGAAGAGAAACACTACAGAGGCAGCAGACATTTGAACGAGAGAGATGTCTTCCCACTCTCCTCTTCCCAGGACCCAGCTCAACACTGCAGCCAGCCCTCAAGCACCCACAGAGCATCTGCCCTTGCTTCTTCCTCTCTGGTCTCAGCCTCCAACATCCACACAGAGACTACTTGTAGCCGCCCAAGTAGTAAACAGAGAAAGGTTCAAAGGTCTGTGTGGTATCAATATGTAACTGTGTCTACCTCCCCTCCCTCCCCTCGGAGGAAGGTAGGCTCTTACATTGTTTCATTTCCTGGTCTGGGGTGAGGGGGATTCTAAATATGCACTCTTTTGCAAATGGACTCACTGTGCTTTGGTTTGTTCTGTCTCTGGTCTGGGATGTGGCTCTGACCTTCAGATCCCAGCTACCTGACATGTCAACTTGGAGAGCTTATACTAATTGAATCTCTTCTTCCAACTCTTACCTCGTCCTGGAATCCCAATCACTGTGTCCTTCCTCTTCCCTACCCGAGGATCCCCAGTACCTGTCCACATAAGAGGTGAAAATAGCAAATAAACAGCTTTATTTAATGAGGGCATTTGGGGTGTGTCAGGGACCCTAGAAAGCTTGCACAACACTAACTCCCATTTCCATATTAATTCCACAAGAGGATCCTGTTTATACTGGATTACTACTAATGCCATAGTGACCTTGGGAAACTAATTTGCCCAAGGCTAAATAGAAGGGAAGAAGAGAGTTAATATTTTAACTTTGCCCCTTTGAACACACACTTGTAGCCAGTTCACTGTTTCCCAATCCCGCTGGTTGTCCACTGCCAGCTCAGCATTTCTGTCACTCTTGGAAGAGATGAGCCCCTAGGTTGTCATCTGTTACTACCTTACAATCATAGAATATTGATGAAATAGCCAATCTGACTTTCTCAAAGTCTAGTCAAAATATGGCATTTCCACTACCACGATCCTCAAAATCATTTAACCACTTTCTGAACAGGATCTACAGTCTCCCAGGTGGCCTGTGAGCTTCTGTGCTTCCCTTCAGATTTCAGCTACTCCGCATTTCCACCTCCAATACCATATTCATTCCCCATTAATTGTTCCCCTTTAAGTCTGTCTAGTTACTGCCTCAGGGCCTATTCATGACATTTGTTCCTAGATGCAGTGTTCTTCATCCCCTCTGGAGGATACCACCTAAGCCATCTCATCTACCCTTTGTTTCCTCCAGCCCAATTTAAAGTTGGCTCTCCATTAATCTGGCTAGCATCCTTTCACTCTTTCCCTCCACAGAAACCAAAATGTTGTTATGTTAATTTGTACTTTCACTTTACAATTTAATATTGTTGTTGTGGAGATTGTTTCATCCACCATCAAACTTTCAGCTTCTAGCACAGAATCTGGATTACTGGCAGTGCAATGATCAGTGATCAGTGATGTTCAGTAAGGGAACAGTGTACTTCTGAAGACATCTAACACTATCTCAGGAGACCAATGAAAATATCAGTATCATTGACTATGGAGAGAGAGGGGAGGGGGAGGGGAGAGGAGGGGAAGGGGGAGGGGAAGAGGGAGAGGGAAAGAGAGAGGTGGAGGGAGAGGGAGAGG
>NC_034597.1:9387613-9409843 GCF_900095145.1 Mus pahari | reverse complement strand
AGGGAGAGGGAGAGGGAGAGGGAGAGGGAGAGGGAGAGGGAGAGGGAATGAATGTACACACACAACAGTCAACGACAGGGCACATGATCAGAGCCAATCTTGAGCTATCATCCAATGACATGCAGACATCCTCAGAACATTCTCTAACGTTTGCAAGAACATCTGATAAGTCAATCCTTAGAACATTATCCATGGTGAAAAGGTGTGTGGCTCTGTGGGGGGGGAGGGGGAGGTTCAACCTGTGAATAAATATTGCTAAATAAAAGATACAGCATTTGGAAACACAAAGAAGGAGATGATCAAAAAATCTCTAAAGAATAACAGAAACTGCCTAACATACTGACCTAGCTTTATTTGTCTTGTGACAAAACACCCTGACAGAAAACAACTTATGGGAGACATGGCTTTGAGCTCAGTTCCAGGCTATAGTCCAGTACATCATTGTGAGGAAGTCACAGTGGGTGGACTGTTAAGCACATACTCACTTCATACCCAGTGTGAAGAGCAGAGATGAAGGAATGCATATCTGCTTAGTGCCCTGCTGAAATTCTCTGTGCTTACATAACCCTGGGCCTAAAATAAGGCTGAACCACTAGTAGCCACACTCAAATACACATGATCTAGGCAATTCCTCGCCAAGATTTCCTTCCCAAGTGAGTCTAGATTCTGCCAAGTTGACAATGAAAGCTAATGAGCTCATCTATGTAGATTTTAATAATATTTTGTGGATCATGACTGTCACCCCGTTAGTAAGACCATGTATGTCTGCACTGTTCTTATTAATATTACCATATGGTAGTACTCCACAAACATTTGATATGCTTCATGTAAGCATGTATCTGACTTAGATCCTCATAACTTGAGAATTGCCTTTTTAATTGATGCTGAAGTGCTTATTATCAAACAACTGAACCATAACTTATACATTGTTCTCCTGCGCCACAGCTATGTTAAGAAGAAAGAGAGACCCCCTGCTTCTGCATATTAACAGTCCTTGTTTTGCAGGATCCATCTATTTAAAAATAATAAAAGGGAATCAAATCTTTCTAGATTGAAATATAAAAAAGAGAGAAAATCGCAAATGATACATCTGACCAAAGATGCATCACAAATACATGCAGATATCAGTAACAAAAATAAAAATTTAAATTTAAAATAGGCAAAGTGCCTGTGCTGGTCAGCTAGTGTCACCTGGGAAGAGAGTCTCAGTGAGGGACTTTTGTAACTGGTCAAACTGTGGACATATTTGTGTGTGTGTGTGTGTGTGTGTGTGTGTGTGTGTGTGTGTAAGTCACTAATGTAGAAAGATCTGGCACCACTGTGGTCAACACTCTTCCTTAAACAGAGGTGGGCTCTGAACAGTGTAAGGGTAGAGAAACTGAGCGGAGGTCAATGAGCAAGCAATGCATGCATGCATTCATTTCTCTGTGCTCTTGACTGTGAAAGTTATATAACCAGTTGCTTCATACTCCTGCCTCTTTGGCTCCCCCAAAATGATGACTGAAATTTGAAATTGTAACCTTAAATAGACCCTTTCTCCTTTAAGCTTTTTGTGGGGATGTTTTTACCACAGCAACAGAAATGAAACAAGTCAGAATCTAAGAGGGCATTTCTCTATGAACAAACATATATAAATTGTTACTAAACAAATACAGTGATGCTCAGTATCACTAGCTACAGGTGGGATGAAAAGCCAAGCCTAAAACAGGTATCATTTCTCCCCCTTTAGGATAGTCATCAACAAATAGACAAATAAAAACAGACGCTGGTAAGGCTGTGGACAAATCAGAAACTGCACACACTGATGTTAGAATGTTTGAAGAAAGTTTAGCAGATGTTCCAAATATCAAACAAAGATTTCTAGAGACCCAGCAATTGTAGCTATAGATATATACCCAAGGGAATGAGAATATACCTCCACCTAAAAACACATGGTCCAATGTTCACGGCAACCTTGTTCAAAACAGCCAAAAATTAGAACCCTCAAGACCCCATTAGCTAATGAATGAACAAATATAATACAGATGATGGAATATTAGCAATAAAATTAATGAATCACAAACACATGTCAGAACATTAAATAACCTTGTATATAATGTGCTAGATGGAGAAAGAGACAGTCACTAAGGCCAGCTGTTCATAACTGCATATATCTGAGATGTCTGGAACAGGGCTCAGAGACAGAAAGGGGCTTAGCTGTTGCCTAGGACTGAAATGTGGATGGAGAACAAGAGAGGGCTGGGCATCAGGAGGTTTCCTTGAGGGTGACAGAAGTGTCTTAAATTTATAGCAGCAATGGCTGTCAACTAAATACACTATAATCACTCAACTGCACACACCTGAGACAGGTGAACTGCACAGCTTGTGGGTTGTACTAAGGTATTACAAATGGAATGGAATATTGCTACCTGCTTGAAAGCTTGGCCTATGCTTGGCCAAGGATAGGTGCAGTGTAGCCTAGCTAAGGAGGAACTGTTTTGCTGATCAGCAGAGGAAAAGAGTTTGAAGAGAAATATTGTCATAAAGAATTCATGTGAGCTCTTTCTCTTCTTATAATTCCCTTCTTATCTCTTGAGTTAGTAAGAGAAACTTGATATCCTGAGCCCAAGTTTACACATCTTAGAGATGAAAAACATCATCAGGAATGGGAAAACAGATCCAGGAAGACTCAACATCCAAGACCTCAGTGGTAGCAGGGCTGAAATTTAGCTTTGCCCAGAGACCAAAATGGATCTTGAAGTTTCCCTCAGCACCACACAATACATCAAGTCCTGGAATGGCCTTTAAGGATACTGAGTATAACCAAAGTTCTCCCTCCAGCTATTGGGAATCAGATGGAATTCTGTCTGAATTATGCAAAAGATCAGGGCTGGGGGCACCGAGGGAGAGCAGGGCTGGGGCCCTGAGGGAGAGCAGGGTTGGGGCCACTGAGGGAGAGCAGGGCTGGGGCCCTGAGGGAGAGCAGGGCTGGGGGCACCGAGGGAAAGCAGGGCTGGGGGCAACGAGGGAGAGCAGGGCTGGGGCCCTGAGGGGGAGCAGGGCTGGGGGCACTGAGGGAGAGCAGGGCTGGGGCACTGAGGGAGAGCAGGGCTGGGGCACTGAGGGAGAGCAGGGCTTGGGCACTGAGGGAAAGCAGGGCTGGGGCACTGAAGGAGAGCAGGGCTGGGGTCACCGAGGGAGAGCAGAGCTGGGGGCACCAAGGGAGAGCAGGGCTGGGGCACTGAGGGAGAGCAGGGCTGGGGCCCTGAGGGAGAGCAGGGCTGGGGGCTCTGAGGGACAGCAGGGCTAGGGCACTGAGGGACAGCAGGGCTGGGGCACTGAGGGACAGCAGGGCTGGAGCCAACAACGAAGAGCAGGGCTGGGAGCACTGAACTGAAACACAGCTGGGGACACTGAGCTCCATCATAGTGACATGCCTGACTTATAGACAGTACCAGGCCTCACTGTTTGGAAAGTTAGATGGAGAATCTAAAGGTCTGGTCTCGAGGCACTAGAACCCAGACTAGTAACTGCACCATCTAATTCTTAAGCAGAGCAGAGCAGTATCCCAGGAGGGACATCAAGTTGACTTTGAGTTCTTGATTCAGTTTTCCCAGCAAAAAGAAACCATTATCTTTCCACTCCAGATAAGGTACCTTTGCAACATTCCCTTCTGTGTCAAGCTCTTGGTCTTGAGTCCGAGGAGATCTCACATTACACAAGCATCAACTGCCTTGTGTTGTCCTGTTGGTGCCAGTGAAATGTGTAGCTTGAACAAGCCTTTTGTTTCAGTGTTGCTGAGAGCCAGTGGTGCAGTTTAACATTGTTACTCTCAACTGAGATTGGAACACTGGGATCAACACCACGCTTTAGAGAGGATCCGAGCCAGAAGGTCTGCTTGGATAAGAATTTGACACCTCCCAGTAAAGTTCATCTTTCACTTAGACTTCCTGGGCCACCTTCCCCTTTCAAACTCCACCCACTGCAGGAAAGCTAACTGCCTAAAGAAATTCTGGTTTTCCTCCAAGGAGATCTTGTATTAATAGCTGAGGAGACTTCACCTAAGAGTCCACACTTGCAGGGCTGAGTTTCACTAGTCCCTCCCCTTGGGGTGAGGAGAAGAGTGTTTTCTGGAATGCAGTGTGGTACCAAGAGCTGAGAACATGGGGAGAGTGGGCCATAGGGATTCTTATACATCACAGCACTGAAAACAATTCTTTCACATATTTTAGAGGCAAATAAAGCTAAACCTCTGTAAGTTCTTACAGAGAAGCATTTAAAAAATATGTTGGGCATGTGTATGAAGCCTCCAAGTATCTACTCTCCCATCTGTTTGGGTTATTACTGTGAAGAAATTGCCCTCCAATGCAACTCGGGCTGTGGTGGTTTGAATTATGCTTGTCCCAGGGAGTGAGTGGCAGTATTAGGAGGTGTGGCCTTGTTGGAGGAAGTGTGTCACTGTGGGGTGGGCTTTGAGACCCTTCTTCTAGCTGCCTGGAAGCTGATCTTCCCCTGTTTGCCTTCAGAAGAGGATGCAGAACTCTCAGCATCTCCTGTGCCACGCCTGCCTGGAAACTCCCATGCTCCTGCAAATGATACTGGACTGAACCTGTAAGTCAGCCCCAATTCAATGTTGCCCTTTTATAAGAGCAGCCTTGGTCATGGTGTCTTTTCACAGCAATGGAAATCCTAAGTAGGACACAGGCTTTTTGTGACATGGGCTAAGACAGCTCTGTAAGTGGCCTGTGTGAATCCCGGGCTTACTGACAGCCCTCGTTCAGAGGTCGGTTCAGCTGAGTCACTATTCACATCTTACCCAGGGATAGCAAAGGGATAAATCCCAGCATCAGGGACTTCAGACTCAGTGTTTTAGAAATGCCTGGAGAAACCAAGCACAGACTGTAGGGCTTATGTCTGTGTGGGTCACACACTAACAAATCTAGTTAAATTTCATTAGCCTTCACACTATCTGGAAAGCAAGAAGGCCGAGGAGGAAAGTAGGAAGGGGAGGGAAGGTAGAATGAAGAGGGCCAATGATGACTGAGCCTTAAAACTTGCATTCTGCCAACATTGGAAATCCTTGTGATCACACATAAAGAAACTTTTTCTCTTCAAAAGAAGAGGCTGTAGCTATCCTAAGCCAGTTTTCTCACTGGATGAATGTGCTAGGAAGCAGCAGTCTTGTTCAGCTGAGGCAGGGAGGCACTCACTTTTCCCAAGCATCCTTTTCTGTCAGCCTAAATCTCTTTGCCACTGATCTCTAACTGGTGCAGGACCCTCCCACTATCCTTAGCACCTGAGAGAATGCTTGCTGCTAGTTCAGAGGGACAATGGATGGCAGAATGCACCTCCTTTCTAAGAATAACAGTTGGCTAACAAGTTAGCCTTGTAAAGCAGTCTTAGGCCATATGCTAGCACCATGAAGAGAAGCCACAAGAGATGTCACACCTCATGTGTCTCAAGTGACTTCTGAGGTCATGCTTTTGATGATGACAGGACTACTCACATTCCAGGGCTACTCAATAACCCACAGAAGCAAGGAATTATCAGGGGGAATTTCTTAAAATCTCAACAGACATGACCCATGAAACTTTCTGGACCTGTATTTCTTGGAAAGAAAATGTCAGATTTCTCAGCGGGGACACCTGTCTGATGGCTAGGCACATTGGAAAGTCACATAAGCTTCTGAGGGTAATGACTACAGCAGTTATTCATGGTTGATTCATTATTTTAGAGCAGGAATTCTAAAATGAAAATGAAAATGACTGCCTGAACATAATGCTAAGTGCAGATTCTGGCCAGGCAGGTCATTTTTCACAAGTGCCCAGGACATTCATGGGGCCAGCTTGCTTCTCCTCACACACTGACACTGAGGTTCCAAGGAACAGTGCAAACATAAGTCAGGTGTGGTGCCTCAGGCCTCTAATCCAAGTCCCCAGTAAGCTGGGCCAGGAAGGCTACTGCTAACTCTCAAAACCAGCCATGGCTGCTTAGTGAATTCCAAGACAGCCTGTGTGGACTACAGAGCAAGACCCTGCCTCAAACAGAAAGGGACAAAGGGGGAAAGGAAAGTCTCTCTGTAGGCTGATGGCACCCCTCAGGGTCACCAAGGGTCATTCCCTTGTTCACAGAGGTGTGGAACAGCCATGTAGGTCTGTGTGGGTACTCTTTCATCAAAGAGTAGTACTTGGTGCATTTTCAGGCACTCTTGCAGAAGTTTGAGCTTACATTCGTAATGTTTGCCTGTGGGGACTGTAAGGGGTAAGAGGACTTATGTATTGACTCCCAGGGAATGAGCTACTGGGTTAAGACCCTCTGAGGATACTCAAGGCAGCCCCAGTTCATTCTTCGGCACCTGGTAATTTAGCCCCTCTTTTCAGTTTCCTCCTGAAACAGCTCAAATATCAGCATGACCTGAGCCAAGTCTCCCTGCCCTGAGCATCCAGCTACACTGGGAGCATCAGAGAGCTGCTGAGGAGCCCCTCAGTCTGAGAAAAGACGCTTCTCGAAGGGGCCTTACCAAAAGGCACACCTCAGAAAGATAATGATTGCAGAGTGTCCAGTGTGATGGCCTTTGGCTTGTAAAAGCTTTACATATCAAGAGCATTCTGAAAGGAATAAAATCAGCATAGGTTGTTTGTACCCAGGACCTCACCATGTGAGTACTTATGGTTGAAATATGATTCTTTGTGTGAGCTGGGAACAACTCTACTTTGTCACCTCCACAGGACATGCTGGTAAAGAAAATACATTTCAGCCATTTGACTAAGAAACCACTTCAAAGTACAGAGGCCAGGGCATACCAGTGTTTCCCCTCTAACTTTCCTTAGAGAAATATTATTCTAGGACCATGAGGCAGATTTTATTTTGCATTTTGCTGGTTTTTTTCTTTAAGAGAAAGTCTCTCTGTCTTGCTTAGGCTAGCCTTAAACTCATGATCCTTCTGCCTCAGCTTCTCAAGACTAGAATTACAGCCTCCACTATCGTGTTGTTAGGCTAAGAACATTTTCTTAATGGTATTTTAGAATAGCCTGGGGAACTGAGTTTTCACAATAGTAGCACAGAAATATTAAAATGTGTCTTAGGACCTGAGTTTGGCTTTTCTAACATTCTACAATAGATGGTTCTCTTCTTGCTGTATACCTCAATGGGGAAGAACACTCCTGGTTTGCCAGGAAGCATTCCAGGGTCAGAAGTCACTAGATACCTGATCTGAAACTAACTCTTTCCTTGTACACAGTGATAATGGGAGCCACAGCATTGTTCATGGTCTTACCTCCAGATTTCAACTTATCTTTGTACTATACAGGACACTGAAGTTTAACAAATTGCTGTTGCTGCTTAATCCTACCCTAATTTAAGGGAAGAGAGCAGGAGACCTTGCTTCAGATTTCACTAAGTAGCAACTGAAGTGTCTTGAAGATCAAATGTTGGGTCTTGGTGAGGTTTTCTACAGTTACAATTAAGGGTCAGGTGTGGATCTTTTTTTTGTCTTTCCCTAACACTCTGTGGCCTTAGTAAAGTTCAAAGCATGGCAAGTGTGTAACCATTGCTTCCTGGAACCTTTGTTCCTGTTCTCTACCCCAATACATTCACCAGTAAAGTTGACACATGTTTTTGTCTTCCAAAATGTGTTTTAGTAGAAAACTCTACAAATATTGGACAGATCCAAAGGAAACCGTTACAGTGACCAGGCAAGGCCTGGTTCAGAGCTATGTGTGTTTCACGTACAGCACATTCCAGGCTAGGGCACAGACAGAGTCTCAGGTGCTCCCAAGAACCGACAACAGTTAAGAGGTACTGATAAGGAAGAACTTAAGGTCATCAAGAGCAAAAAGATACAGCAGGAACTCTTTGGAGATACTGACGAGAGGTAGATCTGGGATCAGGTCATTTGGCCATCACTGTGCCACAGGAAAATTGCTGAACCTCGATGAACCTACATATCGCCTTCCTATGAAGTAATGATCAAATTCTCACTACACTGTTTGATGGCTAGGTGCAGTGTGCACCAGGTGCTTGGCAAACAGCTGGGCGAGTCTCTGGACGTTGTGTAGTATTTTATTAGTGTTACTGTTACTGTTTTATTAGTATTGTAAAATGTGCTCTGACAGGGAAAACTTTCTATAGCAGGCTATAGTAGATTGTTCTAAACACTTCTTGCAGGTGGCTAATAAAACAAAATGTAGCTAATTATGTTAATGATTAAGCTATCTTTGGCCAAGTCAAATAAGTAGATTCACCCTCTATAGTGGTCTGATTTTATTTACTTTAACTATAGACTGTCTGAATTAGTATAAATGAAGTCCCATTTGGTTTGAAAGATCCTATGGTCTTTCAAGAATTTCCAAAATTGTAAAAAAATGATATGCTCGGGGCAAGCATGAGACTAGTAAGACTTTGTATTCAAGCAGATACAACAGTGTTAAAAACTGGATACCATAGCAAATGGCTGATAAAGGGACTTTAAGATCCTATGATACAGCTTCTCTTGCCATGCAACAGTGGAAAAATAATTTTAGAAAAATAGTGTTCAATGACATGTAATTACATGTTATCAGGTGTTAGGTTAAAAAACAAAACAATGACAAAATAAAACCAACCACCTCTTGAATGCTCACAGTTATCTATTGGATGGAACACAGGGCCCCCAATGGAGGAGCTAGAGAAAGTACCGAAGGCGCTGAAGGGGTCTGCAACCCTATAGGTGGAACAACAATATGAACTAACCAGTACTCCCAGAGCATATGTAGCAGAAGATGGCCTAGTCAGCCATCATTGGGAAGAGAGGCCCCTTGGTCTTGCAAACTTTATATGCCCCAGTACAGGGGAATGTCAGGGCCAAGAAGTGTGAGTGGGTGGGTAGGGGAGCAGGGTGTGGGGAGGGTATAGGGGACATTTGGGATAGCATTGGAAATGTAAATTAAGAAAATATCTAATAAAAAATTGAAAAAAAAAGAAAATACAAACTAAATGAAAAGAAAAAAAACCAAACCACCTCACAAAATGATAGGGAGCCTAGTACTATTTTCCTTCCAGTGTGTGTGTGTGTGTGTGTGTGTGTGTGTGTGTGTGTGTGTGTGTGTGCAGAGGGAGCCTGGGAGGAGATTTCTGAGTATTTCAAGCATGGTTAGCAATGTAACCAGTAAATTTCTACAAAGAGCAGATAGAGCTTTTGTGAATACAGTACTAATGAAGGTGTAAGAGGAGGAGTCAAAAGCAGCAGAATGGCCCCAGGCAGGGTGCAGGTGAGAGCTAATCGCAGGATTGCATATTTCAATGAAGGCCTTGGGCAGGATGCCCCGTTTGAGCTCCCATGTGTTGTTCAACAGCATTTGACTGTCTCTGTATCTCATTCTAGTCTGCTTTCCTGTAATGGCATGGGTGATATAACATACCGAAAATGTTTACATCAAGCTAGTACAGAAAAGGCACAGGGTATCACAGGAGTGTCACTGTGGTGTGGAATTTAGTTTTCAACACTTTCTTTATTGTCAATATTATTTAATGATAAGTATTTATTTCTTTGACTACTAAGAATCAATTGAAAAGATTATAAAAATAGTCTAGAGAGTCAGTGTAAACATTGGCTCATAAACTGTACAATATACTTTCAGTGAAGTCTCACTTTATGACCCTAACAAACCAGATGAACACCTACCTTCCCTGGTTCTGTTTTGTTTGACTTGTTATGCCGGGCTGTGATCATACCAAGAACCTCCCATATATTAGGCCAATACTCTACTACTGAGCTACAAGCTAACCCTCTGCCACAGTTCTGAAATAATGGAACCAAGTCCAGCGGGTTTCCTAAGAACACTGCCAGGTGGGAAGCCCTTGGAATTGCACTACTGAGGAACTCAGATCCCAAGATTCCTCCTTAGAAGTGCTGCCAACCAGGACAGTGCTTCCTTTGGGTGTTTTGAAGTGGCATGGAAAGATGCAACCAGGTTGGGGGACTGGGAAGCACGCAGAACCTCAGGCTCCAGGCCTCAACCTCTCTTGGCAGTCTAATGTGCCCTTGAACAAGAGCAAGGACAAGGTCCACCTCCATCTCATACCATGAATGTGGTTGTGTCACTGTGAAAGGGCGGCAGACCCAGCTCCCTGGTTGTCCTGTGCAGTGGACCAGGCAGTCCCAGGGAGTGCGTGGCGCTGCTTCGGACACAGAATCATTTGCCCTGACTCCTGAAGGCGGGGCGCTGGCATGGGAGGGGGCTGGCAGCCTGCCAAGGGGATGATCTAAACCTTGACAGAACTAAAAAACTGAGACTTCTAAACAAAAGCTGTAAGAGGAGGGGCTACTGCTTCTTTTCACAGCATCTCCTTTCTCAGAAAATACTCTCTTCACAAGCCCATTGACACCTGAGTTTTGAGGCATAGGCTATTATGTTACTGTGCCATGAAGTGAGCTTTAAATGAAATATGATGGCCTGAAGAATTTTCACTCTGAACAGAAATTGCTCAAAGGAGTATTTGATTTGGACATTGTCCCTTGTGGACAGTGTCTCCCAGGGACCCAGAAAGCACCTAGGGACCTGCTGACCATTCTGTGAGCATTTATAAACACCCTCAGGCACACCATTACTCATTTAGTCCAAAGGACATGGGCAACAATACCTACAAAACATTGGCACATGCTATCTTTTTAGAAGAGTTACTAACACTTAAATTGCTTACGAACACCCTTAAGGCATACCTAGGCTTGCTCGTCTCTCCTAGTGCACACAGTGAGGACAGCCATTTTTGTTCGTTTGTTTTTAGCTTTCAGTGATCATCTCATTTTTTCCCCCACAAATGTTGTTTTTAAATGCATCCTGTCACGAGCCCCATGACTTTCTATGCCATCATGTTCAAACACCTTCACCCACTGTGTTTTAGATCTGATGCTTACAAGCAGCACACCTGTGTTGTGTGTGTTTGTGCAAAGGCTAGGTCTTATCATCAAAGTAAGTGCATTTTATTTACTCATTTAATAAAAAATGTTGAGGAGCGACACACTGCAGAGGTGGGAAGAATGAAGGATAGAAAACATTTGGGGGAACTTAGTCATATTCCCATCTTCACCCCAAGAAGCTTTATCTCTTCCAATCTGCTGGAAGCTCTCAGTGAGCACATTAAAACGGCTAGATCAGTTCAAGGTTGGTCCTTCTAATCATGTACCTCTTGTTTTCATAGTGGGGAAATTTTAACCACAGACTGTTTTAGTTTAACCTCCCCCTCACAGTGTGAGGAATCCATGACTATCTGCATATAGGACTTTTCTATCCACATGCTGAAGCCCTGGCACATTTCTTAGGCCCCATCCCAAGAGACAGATTTTGTCACTCTATATCCCAGTGACCTACACTAACTTCATGCCCTGTCAGTCCTTCCTGTATAGCACAAACATCTCAACAGCAGACACCAGATACATATCAACTCTGAGACACATCAGAACTGCTTACAAGAACAGGACTGCCTCTGCTACAAAGGGGAGAGGACTGAGTGGCTGCAGCTTCAGGGATGCTACTCAGAGCTCACAGTCAATCATCAGAGAGTAGGGGCTAGCTGGAGGGCTAGCAGGGCTGTGTGGAGCTTAGGAACTGGAAAGTTACATCTAGACTCAAATCCCAGCCCCTTCACAAACTAGAATGTGGCTTTGAGAAAGTCATGCATCTTCTCTCAAGATGCTTCCTGAGATGTTGTGAGGATTAAATGAATAGACACATTCAAAGCATTCGGAATAGGGCCTGGCTTTACTGAGCAAGCACTGTGGAAGAGTTAGTTAAGAATGAACAAGGAGAGCAGAACTACAACTGAAAGGCGCTGAACTTGCTCCAGTGCAGACACTCCTAGCTGGGATTCTTCACCTGACAGTACCTCAAGTGTTGGAAGCGGACGCTCCGTCTCCAAGGACTTTCCCTTTATCCTCTTTCCTTGGTGGTCTCTAATATTACCTGGTTTCCTTGCTCTGCATTCTGGATTTTTCTCTGTTTGAAAGAGTAGGACTCAAGGCTGCACTGAACAGGTCAAACAGTGAAATGATGACCTGCCAAGGTTTGAGCAAGCATATACTTCTAGTGCAGTAGTTTCTAAAGCCATCATTTGCAGCTGAACCTCTTGAGAGCCTGTTGGAGTTATCTATTGTCACCCTGGACTTCTGAATCAGATGTACTGGTACTGGCCCTGTACAATGTGTATTTGACAAGCTCCTCAGGTAACTGCATGCAGCTTGTGTCTGGAAATCATTTTTTTTGAATGGAACTTAAACAATAGTAGATACCAAGATAACTATACTGTTTATCTGTTCAAACTAAGTAGATAACTTGAGGTATCTTAGAACTTAGACCCTCAACCTGTATCTACTGTAATGTATGGCCCGAGCCTTCTCCAGGTCTTGATTTGGACTCAATGCTCAAGTCCCTCAAGATCTCTCAGTAAGACCTGTGTACTGGGCATTTTGGTTCTCTCTCCCTTCTCTGAAACCTTGGGGCCTCTGACAAGAATTTTCCTTTGTCTTCATTGTTATACACAGTATATACAGAAAGGCTGAAACAAAATGTTCATGCACTTGGCAGGTCTCCACCTCCAGCCTGTGGTTCATCCATGAACACAACTCATTCAAACAGCTGTCAGACTCTCAACACTTCTCACCATCAGCTTCCATATCTCCAGCTATCCAACAAGTCACCATATGGAATTCACTTTTCTCAAAACTAAAAGCTACAACCTAATGAAGAGATAAGCTGGGACATTCTTCTGGAGTTTCTCCTTATTTCTTGTCCTACAGTATTCCTACACACACACACGCACACACACACACACACACACACACACACACACACACACACACACACACCAGGAGAAAGGACCTAGAAGTCAACTGTGCTCTCAAAATCTTCAGACCAAAGGCACAGTGCTAAGGAGACTAATTCTTTTCCTTTTTGAGCTTTTTCTATCTTTAGAGCCTTTTATTAGAAACAACCCTACAGAAAGCAGATGGAACTGAAAATCATTATGTTAAGCAATATAAGCCGGACTCTCAGAAAGACAAATACCGCGTGTTTTCTCTCATGTGCAGAACCTGCGCAGACTTAAATGTATTTGGGTACAAGAACGTGTGAGTATGGGTGATGAAGTTAGAAAAGGGGTCACAAATGAGAAAGAAGTTATCTTAAAGGATGTGGGAGAAGAGAAGTTACTAGAACACATGGCATGAAAGTGCACAGTGGAGAATTTGGGGAAAGGAAGGAGACCAGAAAGAGAGCACTCAAGGCTTAGGGGGTGAGACTGGGAGCAAGAGGTTGTCCCCGAGCAAAAAGTATATGAAAACACCAGTGTAAGAACCATTGCTTTACACACTAACTGAAAACAATCAATACAATTGTACCAATGGTTGAAAAGCATTTCTGCAGAACCAAAAAACTAAAATTCACAGAAGTTAAGCAGCCTTTCTCCAGGTTGTTTGGACTGGTAGGGATGAACGCCGCCATTCCACTTTGTCACAGAGTTCGTTTTGTGCTTTGCTGGTACATTATTGATCATGAGGCGACTCCCTCTGAAGAGACAAATCAAGATGTTCAAAAGGTCATAGAAAACACAGGCACCACCTGCCTCATTGGTACCATCCTGAAGTGCCCACGGCAGGCCCGTGTTCCTGTGCACCTGGCCACACTTCATCTTATGCTGCAGACTACTGGCTCTTCAAGAGAATGTCAGATCTGCATGGGGCTTTAACATAAAGCCAATTGTCCCCTCCCACTCTCTTTGCCAGTCTTGGCAAAGTCAAGTCCTGGACTTGTTGAAGAAGGTGATTCATCCCTAAATGGAAAGAATGCCAAAACTCAACTGTACAAAAGCTTTCTTTCTTTCCATTCTTAATTCCTGAGGACCTGACAGTCACTTGCTGTAATACAAACAATTATGAACTTCCAGATTTGACAGACGGTTGAATAGCAATACAAGGGAACACAGGGCCTTTCACAGATAGAGTCCAAGGAAGGCTGATCACACTGATTGACAGAAGACCTTGTTTTTCAGTGCACCAAGCATTCTCACACTCAGGCAGACATCAAATGGCATCCACATCTCATTCTCAACAATGTGAGCTTTCCTCTTGCTGGTAGAGTTGAAGCTTCAGACTCTTGTCTATGAAGCCCTGTCTCACCCTCTCACATCAACACACATTCTTTTAGTGGGGGGGTCCAACAAAAGATTTTGGAGATGTTAAAGTGTAGTAAAATATTCTTCTTTAATGTATATAATCTAGCATGCTATCAAAACGTTCTAACTATTTTAGTATTTCAACTTTTTAATATTATTGGTGATCAATTATACTAGTCTCAGGAAATCAAAAGAAATTCTAAGAATCCCACTAGCAGTTTAAGGGGCTGGTATCTTGGATTTTTAGTCTTTCTTAGGTATGGCATGGTGAGAAAATGGAAGGCACTGGTCTATTGCCTGTGCTGTTCCTCTGTAACACACATTATTAATCAATCACTGTACCCTGTATAGATAAGTCGAGAGATCTAATGTAATACTTCTGAAATACAAGAGCCCTTCAGCTATTAAAGCTCCAGGAGCCAGGACAGGGTTATTTATTATTTTGGGCTTTGTAAACTACTAGAATTTTAGTTGAACGACTACTGGTTTTGTTTGGGTTTCTGCCATAAGAAGGAAGGGAATAAAGCAAACACACAAAAAAATAATCACTACAATGAAACACAATCCTCTCAGCAAGGAATGGGTCATTTTTGATGGGTTGGATGAATGCCACAGGTCATATATATGGACAGCTTTGGATGTATCTAGAGGCACAAGGTCAAATCTATACCTTCAACACTAGAACTATCACTACCAACATTCACAGGTGGACTGAAGTGCATGGACTTGTATAAGATCAGCACAGGCTAAAACAGTTCTTCTGACAGACCCAAGAAGCCCTTGAAGGCTGTCCAACACACTACAGAGAAGAGAATGACTTCCTTTAATACATTGCACTTTTTAGTTAAAAGAACACCAATTATGATAAATCACAAAAGACACCACCATACTAATACATGTTTCCCCACAACCACTGTTCTGAAAACCTAATATTCTGTTTAGCATAGTTATAGATATGGTCATGCTCTCACTAGTTTTGAGAGCAATATTCCTACCCAATTATAACCATTAAACATCAAAGGCAGATCCCCAAACAGGAAGTCAAGACTTTTTTTCAAATTAGAAAAGGAAAGCCTAAGAAACTATGATAAACGCAAATAGTTACAAGTTGAAGTCATTCAAATAACATTTTATCAAAATCTATCAAAATATCAGGAGGAATGTAAGATGTTACAAATGTTATAATTTATAGCATCTCCAAATCCCATTTGTATATTGATTTATGAAGTATGTTCATGTATAGATGCACATAGAGAAACACATATGCGCGCGTGCACACACACACACACACACACACACACACACACACACACACACACAGATGTGTTAGAATCTTCCAAATTTTAACCAGGAATGGTGGCTCATACCTGTAATTCTAGAACTTGTATGGCAAAGACAGAAGAGTTGTTCAAAGCCAGGATGGTTAGCATGGTGAGTTCTAGGCCAACCAGAGCTATATACTGAGACGGTCTTGAAAAAGACGAGAAAGAAAAGAATTCTATAAATGTCATAAATTCAAATTACATGTATTATTTACTTCAAAAGAGTGTTTTTAAAAATGAGTAAAAGAATGTGAATACACATGTTAATGATACATGAGAACAGAGAAGCACTTGCAGTTCCTTAAAGGCAAATTTTAAACCATGTTTAACAAAATGCCACTTTGACAAACTCTTTTGTGCCTTTCTGAAGAAGTGCCTGAACACTCTACAAGAAGATCCCAGGTCAGGATCAAGTCAGTCCCTGCTGGATTCAGAAAGACTAAGCTTGAGCAGCGGGGTAGCGTCTCTCTCCTCCTGGGACCCTTGAAAGAGGCATTGTAGCTGAAGACCATGCCTTTCAGGTTGACAGTACTTCCTGGACACTGTGTATCAGGCCGGCATTAGCGCCATTCTAAGCCCAGGCCTTACCTACTGGACACCCTCCTTCCATACATGCTGGAATCTGGCTTTCTCCTCCTGGGACAGTACTCTGCCACAGAGTCCCAAAGAACAGTCTGGACAGTCTATCTGAAGGACTTCTGCACTCATGTAAAATTGTGAATTCTGAATAACACAGTTTGATTTCACACTTCCTGAAAGTTTAAGTTTTCCACCATTATATTCCCATTCAGAATTTGCAATGCTAAATGCATACAGTGACCAAATACAAACAACAAAAGTCTCAAATGATTTCATGCACATTGGTGACATTTTATGTCTGAGATTATTAAACTGTATTAGGTGACATCTTACTCTCCTACAAACTGGAGACGTCTCCAGGGCAAAGTCACCACAAGCTGGTATGCACCCTTAGCAGCCTGAAGTTATGCTCGATTGAAGATGGAGGTCACTCTAAAATAATCTTTGGGATTTGGGATATTCGCTGATAGAGAATTGTTTTCTAAAATTGAGGAAGAAGTTAAAATTCTTATTACTACTGCTTTGCAATGGAAGCAATTTTCATACTTTTAATTCCTATTTAGAGATCTCACTGAAGAATCCAAACTCCAGTATTATTGTCTCAGGTAGAACACAAGGCCAGTGAATTTAGAGATACATTGGGTCTTTATGAAGTAGGTTTTATGATCTTTGTTTTCTTAACTGTAATTTCATTTTTGTAGCATTAACCCAAGACATAATACTGAAGAGTATCTATGCATATGAATTTATATATGTGTATATTTGTAAATGTGTATATATATGTGTGTGCATGTATGTATATATGTATATGTGTGCACATGCATATATGTATATATATATGTGTGTATATTTCATATTTTAATGGAACATATATTTTAAAAACATCATAATCTGATATTTTTCTATTCTAGTTTTTTTCTTTCTATTTTACTTAAAATTTCTTTCTATTGTGACACACAATATGGACTCACAATCCACTGGAAAGTTGTCAGGGAGCAGTCCATACTCGACAGGGTTGTCTTATATCCCCTTATGTATAACACATGCTTTAGTATTCTTTATGTATTTAGGAGAAATTAACAAGTCCTTAAGATCCCATGTGTCTACTGAGCGAGCCCCTGGGTATTTTGCAAATCCTGACTCAGCAGGTCTGATCTGGAGCCCTGACCTCTGCATTTCTGAGCAGCTCAGGTTAATACTGGTTTGGTTACTGTGAGGACTGCCTCTCAGGACTAACTGACTATTGAATCTAGCTTTAAAGACTGGGAAGCATGGAAGCCACGGCACAGGACAGACCAACACCACACAGAGGGTGCTGTCAAAGTAAGGGGCACAAAAGCTCAGAGTGTATATGAATTTCAAGATATACAACACAGTAGTCAAGAAGTCTGTGACCTTCCATACGGCATCTGCGGATACCGGTACTTCATAACTCTCACTTCTGTGGTCTACACTCCATTTACTTTCTCCATAACCTACACTGCAAAGCCACTTGCTTCAGATGGCTCCCAAAGCCACTTTAAAGTGCTCTGTCTTACTCCATGGATGTGCAGAACAGGACAAAGACACAGCGGTCTCAAAAAGCCAGCAGAGCAGAGGGTGAGACACTTAGTTTGTTTCTATTAGAGAACTTGCTAACCCTGAAATATGCTTGTCAAGGTATACCACATTCAGACTTTGTATACATGTGACAAGAGATATTCATTTAGGTTTGGTGGCTGATGATAGGATGGATTCACAGATGGGGTACTCTCTGGATAGTCCATCCTTTCATCTTAGCTCTAAATTTTGTCTCTGTACCTATATCCTTTCATGAGCATTTTGTTCCTTGTCCCTCGTGGTGCGGAGCCTAGTGCGCACCACGATGTACAACGTCCAAAAATCAAGTGACCATAGGTGTGTGGATTCATTTCTGGATCTTCAATTCTATTCCATTGATCCTGCTTGTGGACGTTGTACATCGTGGTGCGCACTAGGCTCCGCACCACGATGTACAACGTCCACAAGCAGCTGATTTCAAGATATACAACACAGTAGTCAAGAAGTCTGTGACCTTCCATACGGCATCTGCGGATACCGGTACTTCATAACTCTCACTTCTGTGGTCTACACTCCATTTACTTTCTCCATAACCTACACTGCAAAGCCACTTGCTTCAGATGGCTCCCAAAGCCACTTTAAAGTGCTCTGTCTTACTCCATGGATGTGCAGAACAGGACAAAGACACAGCGGTCTCAAAAAGCCAGCAGAGCAGAGGGTGAGACACTTAGTTTGTTTCTATTAGAGAACTTGCTAACCCTGAAATATGCTTGTCAAGGTATACCACATTCAGACTTTGTATACATGTGACAAGAGATATTCATTTAGGTTTGGTGGCTGATGATGGGATGGANTCCCGAATGGGGTAGTCTCTGGATAGTCCATCCTTTCATCTTAGCTCTAAATTTTGTCTCTGTACCTATATCCTTTCATGAGCATTTTGTTCCTTATTCTAAGGAGGAATGAAGTATCCACACAATGGTCATCCTTCTTGGTTTTCTTCTGTTTTGCATAATGTATCCTGAGTATTCTAAATTTCTGGGTTAATATCCGCTAATCAGTGAGTGCATATCTAGTGACTTCTTTTGTGATTGGGTTACCTCACTAAGGATGATATCCTCCAGATACATCCATTTGCCCAAGAATTTCATAAATTCATTGTTTTTAATAGCTGAGTAGNACTCCATTGTGTAAATGTACCACAGTTTCTGTATCCATTCCTCTATTGAGGGACATCTGGGTTCTTTCCAGCTTCTGGCTATTATAAATAAGGCTGCTATGAACATAATGGAGCATGTGTCCTTATTACCAGTTGGAAGATCTTCTCTGCTTGTGGACGTTGTACATCGTGGTGCGGAGCCTAGTGCGCACCACGATGTACAACGTCCACAAGCAGTTCATTTTTGGATCTTCAATTCTATTCCATTGATCTACTTGTCTTTTGCTGTACTATTACCATGCAGTTTTTATCACAATTGTTCTGTAGTACAGCTTAAGGTCAGGCATGGTGATTCCACCAGAGGTTCTTTTATTGTTGAGAATGGTTTTTGCTATCCTAGGTTTTTTATTATTCCAGATGAATTTGCAAATCGCCCTTTCTAACTCTGTGAAGAATTGGGTTGGAATTTTGATGGGGATTGCATTGAATCTGTAGATTGCTTTTGGCAGGATGGCCATTTTTACTGTTAGTCCTGCCAATCCATGAGCATGGGAGATCTTTCCATCTTCTGAGATCTTCTTCAATTTCTTCCTTTAGGGATTTGAAGTTCTTATTATACAGATCTTTCACTTCCTTAGTTAGAGTCACACCAAGGTATTTTATATTATTTGTGACTATTGTGAAGGGACCACCAAACCTAGATACTGATGCACATGCCAGCAAGATTCTCCTGAAGAGACCCTGATATTGCAGCCTATTGTGAGGCTATGCCAGTACTGAGCAAACACTGAAGTGGATGCTCATAGCCATCTATTGGATGGAACACAGGGTCCCCAATGGAGGAGCTAGAGAAAGTACCCAAGGAGCTGAAGGGGGCTGTAACCCTATAGGTGGAACAACAATATGAACTAACCAGTACCCCCTGAGCTTGTGTCTCTAGATGCATATGTAGCAGAAGATGGCCTAATTGGCCATCACTGGGAAGAGAGCCCCCTTCCTTGGTCTTGCAAACTTTATATGACCCAGCACAAGGGAAGGCCTGGGCCAAGTAGTGGAAATGGGTGGGTAGGGGAGCAGGGCAGGCGGGGGTATAGGGAACTTTCGGGATAGCATTTGAAATGTAAATAAAGAAAATAATAATAAAAAAGAGATATTCATTTAAAACTCAATTTTATAATTCCACTCAATATGCTTCGAATTCCCATTCCACTCAATATGCTTCGAATTCCCAATGGAGGAAATGCTGAGCCAGAACTATAGATCTTCCTGGGATGACCCTGGGTGCCTGAGGGTTTGGCTTTCAGATTTGGGATATGTACAAGCTAATAAAATAAAAACATCATTTTGGGTGGGCTGCTTGCATGCCTTTGTGGTGTGAGCTATCTGAGGGACAAAGAATATGCTGCCCAACACCAACCCCAAATGTGCATCTGTCACAGATGTGGTGTTCAGTGAATGCTTGATTGCAGAAAGCCAGTGGATGCACACAGCCACAGTGCTGATGGTACCTCCTCATATAGGACTGGTTTGCTGATTTGTCCCTTCAGTGTTTGCTCTATAGACCAGAGCGGGAGCCTTTATAACGGAGGCAGATACAGAAAGCAATGCTCTTCAAATTACCTCAGTCCGCAGTGCAGATGGGGAGAAGAGAGAACTGAGAAAGAGACAGAAAGCCATAGGTCCTGGTGCAGAGGCACTTGGGAGCAGTCGGGTATATGAGGCAGGTGTTGCATCAAAATCAACTGTGGGGTACAGTGCCCCAGTTACCCAGACTTTGTGTTGCCTCCTCCTGCCTGTGAGAACCAGAAACTGACAAACAGCACAGTGAGCCCGACGAGAAGCAGGGGGAGAGCAGGCTTTACACTAGGGTTTAAGGCGGTGGCTTCAAATGAGGGAAGACTTAGCCCTAGGAGATACTCAGCCATGTCCTAGCGTAACTTGGGGTGTGTATTAACACTAACAGTACCTGGTGATGAGAGAACAGGCGTGAAGCACCCCACAATGCACAAGGTTGTCCTCATACCAAGCAATTCTGTTTCATAATGGCAGCACAGAGGTTAGCAACCTGACTGAGGAGGCTAGGCGGCACCTCCTGCTTCAATGGATCCATATCTATTAGTGCGAAACAGCTGTTGATGGGGTCAGATGAGAGCCAAGCCAAAGCCCAAAAGAGGCCAACAAGCCTCAGGGAGGGTGTCTGGGTTTCTCTACAAGGCAAGAAGTCAGTGAGGAATGGCTTAAATGTGGTCACCACTGCTGTGTCCTGGCCTCCTTGTCTCTGGACTGCCAACAGCTGCTGTCCTTTGTCCAGGTGTGAGGTTTGCTCTTGTCTGATGAAGTGCCAGACACAAGATGTTAGAGACTAACATTACTAGCCTCTGGAGGTGATATACGAGTCCTCCTTGGCCTGTCAGTTGGGATGCCCCAGCACCTACAATAGCATAGGTAGTCACCTCTTGCAGACCGCTCTCTTCCCAGCCCACAGTCTGTACTGGTACTGTCCCACTTGTGGTAGCTTGTACTTGAAGCCACTCCTCCAGCAAGTCTTAAAGGAATCCTGGGCAGGAAGCAGCATTGGGCAGGGAATGTTGTAATCAGAGGGTATGGAGCATCTACTGAATCCTCTTAAGAATTCCCTGAGTGTAGGATCAAGTGCACAGCCTTGGAGCCAGCCCCTCTGCCTCCAGACCTTCGGAAACACAACTTTGGGCACATAACATTCCCTCCAGGGAGAATAAGCAAAACCATATCTCGTGCTGAAGAAAAGCAAGGATGAAAGGAGTCAGGGACATGAGCACCATCCCCATTAGGGACAGCAGCATCTCTAGCCAAATCTCTCCAAGGCTAGGAACAGGACATGGGCAGAGAAGGGGCAGAGGCTGAGAGTAGAGTGGATGAGGCCAGGCTGAGGAGCAAGGGCTGTAGTAACTGCCACAGAGCCTAGCAGCCTCAGAGAATGACCAGTAGGCACCAAAACCACACAACAACAGAAAACTATTTTAAACTGCTATTTTAAACACTTGGAAGCAATGAAGACAATGAAGACATGAATGGTAAAAACCCCCCCCCCCCAGGACAATGCTCAATTGCCGATCATCCTCATAGGGGGAATTCTGAACTGTGAAGGGGTAAAAGGCCACAATAAATGCTAAAAACTGGAAAAACTGCTACAAGCACTTTGTGGCCAAAAGTTCCTTATGGTGCATGGTGCATGGTGCATGTGTGTGTGTGTGTGTGTGTGTGTGTGTGTGTGTGTGTGTGTGAAGGTTGTGGTGAATACAGGCTACAGTACCTAGCTGGGGATTTGTTCACATATAGCACCATCAGAGCACTGTTCACAACTCAGCAGAATGTGCAGTCTGCTGCATCTTATCTTTCTGGAGAATTCCAGTTTGGGACTCCGAGTTCTCTCCAACCCCATGAGGAGAGAATCTATCTCAGGCCTGTTGGGATTGAATCATATTCTCTCTCTCTCTCTCTCTCTCTCTCTCTCTCTCTCTCTCTCTC
>NC_034597.1:9360655-9387594 GCF_900095145.1 Mus pahari | reverse complement strand
ACACACACACACACACACACACACACACACACACACACACACACACACACACACAAAAGAACAGGCAAGCTTTTCTGCAGGCCTGCAAGCCAGCCTATTCGCTTATTCATAACGCAAGCCAGCAGGCCTTGTAAGTGTATATGCTGGGTCATCTGAGGACACTAGGGTGTTCATTTTAAAATTAGATTCATCCTAATTATATGAAAACAGCCCACATGTGGTTGGCCCAAACACCAGGAAAACATTACTCAGCACCTGCCTACTGGGTGTGCCCTCACCAGGACAGCCCTCATCGGGTCCTGCCCTCTTATAACTTCAAATCTGACAAAGAAACACCTCATTGACAAACAGGAGCTCTAGATGCTAAGCAGCAAAGGAACGAATGTCATTAAGTGACCTAAACACATAGTGTTCCCTGTAGACAGATGATGAGGAACACTCACAGAAGTGGCATGTGTTTACTGGACAGAACCAGAAAGATTTTCAATTTTGATTCTATACGTAGGATTTCTCTTTTCTTTATTTTCAAGCTGAGGACCAAATCTAGGACTTCCAGTGTGTAAGGCAAGCTGCATGAGGGCCCATCCTTTGCTGGGTAAGTGTGTGTGTGTGTGTGTGTGTGTGTGTGTGTGTGTGTGGTGTGCCTGTGTGCATGTGTGTTCATGTGTGAAAGTCTATGCATACCAAACTCACTTTTCTTTTAAAACGAAAAATGGCAGTGGAGACTGAACTTAAGTCTCCTCACATGTTGGGCACATATTTTCGCCATCACTGAGCGAAGCCTTATTTCATCATCTCTGTACTGGCTGGTTTTGTGTATCAACTTGACACAAGATGGAGTTATCATAGAGAAAGGAGCCTCCCTTGAGGAAATGCCTTCATGAGATCCAGCTGTAAGGCGTTTTTTTCAATTAGTAATTAGTAGGGGAGGGCCCATTTTGGATGGTGTCATCCCTGGATTGGTGGGCCAGGGTTCTATAAGAAAGCAGGCTGAGCAAGCCAGAGGAAGAAATCCAGTAATTAACATCCCTCCATGGCCTCTGCATCAGCTCCTGCCTCCAAGTTCCTGCCCTGTGTGAGTTCCTGTCATGACTTCCTTTGGTGATGAACAGCAATGTGGAAGTGTAAGCTGAATAAACCCTTTCCTCCCCAACTTGCTTCTTGGTCATGATGTTTGTGCAAGAACAGAAGCCCTGACTAAGACAATATCTTCTAAGGGATTTGGATTTGGACATCTCTAGGTTTTGATTTCCAGAGTCTCGAGGCTCCTCCCCATATCACAATCAGGACACAGGGGCCCTCTTCTGAACTCATGCACCATTGAGCATCATCATATTGACATTCTCCTTCACAAGGATTATTTTGAGGCCAAAATTATGCTGATGGTCAATTTTTAGGGAGTATTGTTCTCATGCCACTCAAAGAATTATAGAATTTGTAAGTTATAACAGTATTATGCCATTGTACTGTATTACTGTTACTAAAGTTCAAAGTCAGTAAGTAGTAGCCAGAGGTATCATGGCTGAGTGGTGGCAAGGCTGGGCAATCCATTACTGCCATGGGTGCTGGTGGAGATGGCCATCCCCCTACATATACTCCAGGCCTTGATCTCCATCTCTCCAGTGTCGAGCTCATGACTAATCATTACAGAGAATCTTACATCCTTTCACTATATATGAAAGTGGATAATACTCACTCTATGGACCATTACAAAAAAGTTCTTGCCAACTCTTGGACTAAAGATAAATGAGATGACCTAATTTACCCATAATTAGCATTTTATTAAGACTACTTTTATTTGTTTCCAAAGCTTCTGTAAGGCAAAAGACACTGTCAGTGGGGTGGGGGGAGGGTATAGGGAACTTTTGGGATAGCATTTGAAATGTAAATAAAGAAAATATCCAATAATAATTTTAAAAAGATACTATCAATAAGACAAAAAGGCCATCAACAGATTGGGAAAGGATCTTTACCAATCCTAAATCAGATAAGGGATTAATATCCAATATATACAAAGAACTCAAGAAGCTGGACTCCAGAAAAATCAAATAACCCCATTAAAAATGGGGCACAGAGCTAAACAAAGAATTCTCAACTGAGGAATACCAAATGGCTGAGAAGCACCTGAAAAAATGTTCAACATCCTTAATCATCAGGAAAATGCAAATCAAAACAACCCTGAGATTCCACCTCACACCAGTCAGAATGGCTAAGATCAAAAATTCAGGTGACAGCAGATGCTGGCAAGGATGTGGAGAAAGAGGAGCACTCCTCCATTGCTGGTGGGATTGCAAGCTTGTACAACCACTCTGGAAATCAGTCTGGCAGCTCCTCAGAAAACTGGACATAGCACTGCTGGAGGATCCAGCAGTATGTCTCCTGGCCATATACCCAGAAGATCTTCCAACTGGTAATAAGGACACATACTCCACTATGTTCATAGCAGCCTTATTTATTATAGCCAGAAGCTGGAAAGAACTGAGATGTCCCTCAACAGAGTAATGGATACAGAAACTGAGGTGCATTTACACAATGGAGTACTACTCGGCTATTAAAAACAATGGATTTATGAAATTCTTGGGCAAATGGATGTATCTGGAGGATATTATCCTGAGTGAAGTAACCCAATCACAAAAACTCACATGATATGCACTCACTGATAAGTAGATATTAGCCTAGAAACTTAGAATACCCAAGATACAATTTGCAAAACACATGAAACTCAAGAAGAACACCAAAGTGTGGATATTTCGTTCCTCCTTAGAATGAGGAACAAAATACCCATGGAGGGAGTTGCAGAGACAAAATTTGGAGCTGAGATGGAAGGAAGGACCATCCAGAGACTGCCCCACCCAAGGATCCATCTCATAATCAGCCACCAAACGCAGACACTATTGTATATGACAGCAAGATTTTGCTGTCAGGACCCTGATATAGCTTTCTCTTGTGAGGCTATGCTAATGCCTGGCAAATACAGAAGTAGATGCTCACAGTCATCTATTGGATGGAACACAAAGCCCCCAATGGAGGAGCTAGAGAAAGTACCCAAGGAGCTGAAGGGCTCTGTAACCCTATAGGAGGAACAATAATATGAATGAACCAGTACCCCCAGAGCTCGTGTCTCTAGCTGCATATGTAGCAGAAGATGGCCTAGTCGGCCATCATTGGGAAGAGAGGCCCCTTGGTCTTGCAAAGATTATATGCCCCAGTACAGGGGAATGCCAGGGCCAAGAAGTGGGAGTGGGTAGGTAGAGGAGCAGGGCGGGGGGGGGAGGGTATTGAGAACTTTCAGGATAGCATTTGAAATGTAAATGAAGAAAATATCTAATAAAAAATTTTTTAAAAAGTCATCCTGCTAAAAATCTGATCAGAATTAAGATGAGAAATGCTTCATATGTTGAAGAAAGTTAAGACTTTACAAAGACATCAGGCAGCAGGCAAAAGCCTAGGCTCAGTCAGTCTTTGGCTAGGGAAAGAGTCTGCATCTACCTGCCCCAGCAGCCTCGGGAAAGCATCTGCATCCACCTGCCCCTGCAGCCGCGGGAAAGCACCTGCCCCAGCAGCCTCTCTCACTGTCCTTCCTGCAATCACCAGCATCCTTACAGGTTCTGAATGTACACTGTTCCCACTTCCTGTGTTATCTCCCAGTCTTTCTGTCCAGAACCCTCTCCATCCCTAGCTATACACTCCCGCTGGACCTGCGTTGAGTACATCACAGGACTTACCAATACTATAAGTCTATATCCATATCATTACTAGGAATATCTAACACATGACAGAACCAAGATGCCAGCCAGGGCTTAGACCATATACTGATTCTTTACACATGACAGAGGCAGAGGCTGAATATTCTGTGAAGACAGGTTAAGCCAGAACACAAATGCCCACACTCCCACCACCTAGGCCTGGCTCCTCATTTCTGTACCAGAGGTCCTTACTATAGCAACTTTGCTGCCCACTATACAAACTTGGCTAACTTTTTTTTTTTTTTTTTTTTGCATCTACAACCTGTACCACTTGTTTTGGTTGGTAGATGGCAATGATGCTGACAACCCACAGTGTACAGGACAGTTCCCCACCAAAGACTTATCTGGTCCAAAATAGTAATGCTGTCTGCTATTGAGTCACTCTGTACTCCACTGTAACCTCCACAGTCCCAAGGGACTCTGCACATTTCCTTAGCAGAAATCTTTGCGGTTTGTCATGGTACTTTGACACCCACTATCACTCCTGGCACATAGTAGATGCTCAATTCATTTAGGATGACTGAATGCACTCCGGGTGTGTGTGTATATTTTAAAGTAAGGAAACTTCAATTGTCAAAAGTCTGAGCCTATATCCCTTTCTCTGTGCAGACTTTCTTCCTCCTACTTCCTTTCTGTTAGCTTTGCTTGCTTGCTTGTTTGTTCGCTTGTTTGAGACAAACATAGCCTGATGTTGTCAAGGCTGATCTCAAACTTATGAGTCTCCTGCCTCAGCATCTCAAATGGTGGAATTACAAGTATGCATGCTACTCTGTCCATCATGAGAATGTATTTTAAATAATAGTAAACAATCTGCAGAGTATACAATACAATTAGAAACCTAAATAAATGGGATTTTATACCCTCCGAGGCCTCAGGAGTGCAGGTGTTTGTTGACTTCTGTGTAAGGACTAGATCCAGAATAAACCAACCTCAGAAACCATGCTTTATATGTTTAAGGGGCATTTGGTATTAAATTCCTTTGGTCTTTCATTTTTTTAAAGGAAAAAAATCAGACAAGTGTATATTGCAGTTTGGTTTTCTGTGTTTTGGCTACATTTGAGAAATAAGTCAGAATCTTCAGGTACTGGATGATAGCAGAAATTATAGGTAGACTTGGGTGGGATTGTAATGAAAATGGAAATACAGTAGAGATGGCTGTTCTCTATGTGTGCAAATTACTATTTTAAACATTAAAAAATAAGTCAAGAGATGGTGTGCATTATTATGGTTATATTTTTTTTTAAGTAATAGGGCTCTAAAATCACGGTGAAATACTTCTGTAATGGTATGAATCAGTATCACATACAAACTGCTAGAGGTTTTTTTTTTTTTCATGAAAAGTAAAAATGTTCTGTTCATGATGAAATGTAGGAAGACTTAAATGAACGAGCTTGATATTAGATATACAATACCACCAGGCAGTGGTGATGCACTCCTTTAATCCCAGCACTTGGGAGGCAGAGGCAGGCAGATCTCTGAGTTCAAGGCCAACCTGGTCTACAGAATGAATTCCAGGACAGCCAGGATTTCACAGAGAAACCCTGTCTTGGAAACCCCACCCCACCCCACCCCCCAAAAAAGCAACACCAAGAACTCAGATCCTCACACTCTCTGGAGGAGCACTGGCCATTCGTTGTTTCCTAAATATGCATGCATGTAATGCGCAGTCGCTCAAAGAATATGAAGATAGTACAGGTTTAATTGTCTACCCTCTTTATTCTTGTACATCTGTAACACACACCAGTGTAAAAACAGACTCTGGGACACTTATATTAAGTTGCTATGCTCAGGATTCCTATGACACAACTGACAAAAAACAAACAGGCTAATAGTAAAAGACAGGCTCCACCACCATGTCCAGGTGTCAGAGAAAGGACTGAAAGGGAGAGCAGGATCTATGGGCTGTGATGTGAGCATTTCGTACCATGACATGGGCAGTGCCTTTGCCTCTGTGTGTAAGAACATGGCATATCCTGGACACAGAGACGGAGTCTGTTACCTTGGGAATGCAGGTTGGTGAGACACTGGTGCATACAGGAGAGAAATGTGAGAAAAAGATGAACAAGGCGGGAAATAGCATTGTTGTTAGCATCAAGCATTCTTTGCTGACATTGCTGAAGCCTGGGAAACCAGTCCTGAGAAACCACTAAGATGGTGGAGGGCAGTCTCTGATCTAGTCTGCCTGCACAGGAGCAACAGCTGTCAAAAGGCCAGGATATTCCCTGGGTTCCTCAATGTCTGCCATGAAACTCCTCAACAGAGAAGCCCAGCAGGCGCCTCCACTTGCTCGCCTGTACCCCAGGCTTTGACTTAGGCAGACTAACTTCTCAAGGCTCCAAGAGTTCCTTAAATTCTGCACCATGGAAGAGAGCAACGGTTTCCTTGAGCCCTCTTTGGGCTCTAGAAACTTGAATGAATAACAGTTTAGCTGATCCTCCCTAAATGTTGGATGTGCCCCACCATGAGGTGGCAATATTCCATTAGGAGTATACAAATACACATGTGTGCATGTGTTGAGTGCAGAACATGTTTGGTATATATATTTGCAACTTTTAGTAAAACAGGATGCAGAAAAATGCAAACTAGTAGAAAATATCAGGATGAAGAAGATAAAATGGAATTCAGATGTGTAGATTAGCAACCTTTTCAAACTACAACTTAGCCCAGGAATTTGCACCTGGCTGTTTGGTCTTTCAAAAACTTCTACATAAATGTCAATTTCTGTAATCATTATTTAGCAGCCATTCAAGGCTATATTTTTCTGGCCAAAGACTCAAATATGGTTACTGTGGGTTTTAAGTCTAGATATACATATTGTACAGATTTAACATGTCATGAACATCTTTGGCCATTGGACACATTCCCTGCACCTTGGTGCACCTTGGAGGGTATGTGTCTGTGGTGACGAAAGGGCGGGCCATAGGATGTTTCCAGAGACACAGTTCATCAACCCTCTTGGGTTCAAATCCCAGCCCTCTGACTATCAATTTAGAAAGAAAAAAAAACCACAACTAGCAGGGTTCATCATAGATAGTGGCTTCTCACTGACCAAGAGCTGCCTGCACACACACAGTGCCTTAGGGCCTCCCTAAAATCAGGGCACTAGAGACACAAGAACATTAGTGTTGGTGGCAATCATTACTCCGACTCCCAAAGGAGATGAAAGCATGTGATTGAGATTCTGTTTTGGATGTGGTATCTGCTCAAGTTCTATAATGCACTAGAAAGTTCTGGAAATTAAAGTGAAAATGAGCATACTCTGTGAGAAATTCATTAGCCTCAGTACATTCAAGCTCTTAGATTCAGTTGGTGGATCCTGGTGGGGTTCTCACAGTACCACAAGACAAGCAGCTCTTAGAAATTAAGTGACTTTATCCTCCCCTGACCCTCAGCCAAGGATCTTAGATGAAACCCCAACAGGCTTGTCTATTTCATCAATGGAGGACCCTGAAGCACACATGGGCTTAATCTTTGCACACTGTTCTACCTGTCACTGGCTACAGGCCCAGGTACAAGGCAGATATATGAATACCTGCAGGCTGAGAAATCAAATCAAGGCATGAAAATGACTTTCAAACAAACATGCTAACTTGCCATGCATTGCTTATCCAGCTTTGACACAAGCTCAAGCCGTAATCACAAAAACAGTCACATGCTCTGGCTCTTCATGTAATCCAGATATTCATTTTTAGCCAAGCCATGTTGAAAGATGACCCTCATACTGACCTGAAAGCAAAAAAGAAGCTGCCCTGACCTATCCTCTTCCAATAACTGTACCCAATTTTCAAGGTCTTTCTAGGCACTCCATGTTAGGGATGGGCAACCCCACACACAAACTCTCATCACAATTTAGAAGTGGGACAGAAAAGGAAACAGACATGTCATCCTGAAAGGCAGATCTACAGAGATCAAGGCACAAAGCATTAGGAGTCCCTAATCCGGAACTCTACCACTACAGGGTCATGTTCAAATAGCCATCTGTCCTGTCCTCTCCAGTTGCTTGGGACAAAATCCAGGCCGACACTGGATATCAATGGACAGCTTAGTGGACATGTTGGTCACTGATCCCACTCATCTTCTGAGCTCTATGTAAGTACTGAGGCATATGCCAGAACCTGGGCCACTGGACCACATCAGCTTAGCCCCACAGAGAAATCTCCACAGGAGTCTTTTTCTCATCATGTTCTCTTCATTTTTTTTTCCTCTTGAAAGTTTTCAGAGATATGACCACATTAAAGAGGTCTACTTTATTCTCTGTGATTCTGTCAGGTACCATGGGAAACATCCTGAAGATGGCATCTAATAGATTCTCCTGAATATCAAATCCAGATAGACCCTCCTACCCCACCTATCCCCTTTTTTCTGATTAATTGGCTACCACAAAAACTTGGCACTAAATTAAATATACGATAGCAGTAAGCCCATTGTATTTTGGTCCAACTATTTTCCTCATTTCCCAAAACATTAATCTTTTCTTCCCTCCCACTATTAAAAGTACTAACATTACTTTGTAGGATTTTTTTAATTAAATGGTTATTTTTATTATTTATTTTACAATACATGCATATGTGTGAGGGTATGTGTATCCAAGTACAAAGGCCCAAGGAGTCCGGAAGAGGCTGTTAGATGCTCTAGAGACACTGTAGACATTATGAATTGCTTGATGTGGGCGCTGTGAACTAAACTCAGGTCTTCTGAGAACAGCAAGCACTCTTAATTGCCAAGCTCTTCAGCTCTATTTTGCAGGTTTTTATGATGTATTTACTCAGACACATGTCTAAAACTTAGTTCTCTATAAAAATTAATTACCATGATTATCAGCTACAATTTCCCTGTGTTCTGAATTGGCAAAAATTGCTGTGAATAATAATTTGAAAGTGACTCTCTTTAGGTACTAAACTCTGGTCACTTGAAAACTCAGATAACTGAATATTCCTCATAATCTCCTGGATCAGAATATGTTTATAAAAGTGAAAAAAAAAAGGTGGGGGACGACGGTGAAACCCAGGCAAAGCCTGGATGGCTAACAGCACACAGTAATGAGCAGGTTATTTCTAGATCAAGAACTTTTCGGAGTTATGTTAGACTAAGTAAGTCTGATGTCTTCCTCCCCTGCCACCAGTTTTGTAGCCTAAATGTTGTCACTGACAGCCCTTGGTCCCTCAGAACTGCCAAAACCAGGGACCTTGTTATGACATCAAAGTATGAGAAGTCCCTGAGTTCACCAGGTGATGAACAGGCTGGAGCTTCACTCTTGGTCCTGACCATGCATCTAGAGTGAGTAAGATCCAGCTTAAACTTAGATAACTAAAAGTCAATGTCTTCAGGAATCAAAGGGACTGGAGATGTGTAAGGTAGAGGCACTGTTGAGGATTTTGATACAGCTAAGGCAAAGGCTGGAAGGAGGAAATTGAAGAATTAACTATATAAAAAGGTAGATCAGCTGTTATCAGATAGAGAGCAACAGAGAGTGAGAGAGATGCAAAGACTGACATTCCCCCCTCCGTGTGTGTGTGTGTGTGTGTGTGTGTGTGTGTGTGAGAGAGAGAGAGAGAGAGAGAGAGACAGAGACAGAGACAGAGACAGAGAGAGACAGAGAGAGACAGAGACAGACAGAGACAGACAGAGACAGACACAGAGAGAGACACAGAGAGAGACAGAGAGAGACAGATACAGAAACAGAGACAGAGAGACAGAGAGAGACAGAGACAGAGAGAGAGTTTTCACACCTCACCAGATTTTAGGCATGTCCAAAATGGCAATGGTTGAAGTACTTAGGCATTGGGGTCAGGACAATGTTTTTTCTAATTTGTTCAGTTAAAATTTACCCAGTGCCTATGGAGTACTAGGTATTCATGCAGCTGCTGGGAGAACAAGAGTGCAAAAAGCTATCAACACTGCTGTTCTCCTGAACACCATGCTGTCATCTAGAATAGTCAGAATTCAGTGTTAAAGAGGAAATTCACAAGTATCAGAACAAAAGAACATTTCTGACCACAGCCAGTATTGAGGGGAAAGACATATCAAAAAGCAGAGGATCTTTCAGAGAGAACACAGGAAGAAAGCCTGCCTACTACCTAAGAAGGTGGCATGTAACCTCCACAAGAGCAAGAGACTAAAGAAGCCAGTCACCTCTACTGATTTCCATGGAAAAGATAAGCTTACTACACAAGAAGTATAGAAGCTGGCTGGTAACTCCAAGCATCCATTGCTGGGTCCATCCAGCATCTACAAAGAGGCAGGGAAGGAGTGGGCCTTAGCTTTCCCTTCATAGGAAGAGTTTAACAAATCATCCTTTTCCAGAGGTGCTGGATTACAGGGAAGTTGCAGTTTGTTTCTTGTTAATGCAAAGTTTACCACAAAGAAGCTGGAAGGGGAGAAGTGCAATATTTATCCCCCTTCTAGTGCCAGTTGCTTTTTATAGCAATACCTCAATGCCAATGAGATTAAGCTTTTGCATTGTAATGCCAACAAGAATAGTTTCATTAAAAATTAGCAATTCTGAAGCAGTTCAGTACCATTTACCTTTACTCACAAAGTAAAGCAGATTTTTCTTTTCCAGTATATAATAAACAATTGGAATTTATTTAAAAATAGGATCCTAATAGTATCTATTTTACATAGGAAAGCAATAATTTGTTCTTCACTAATCTCTTCGCATAAAATGGCTCAAGCAAATGCACTTTTTACTTAATTTCTCCCTGGGTCAATTGAAGCACAGCCAGTAAGCATGAAAACACTCTAAAATCTGCCCCTGTTCAAAATACTTCCCACTCAAACACCTTTTTCATTAATGGTTCCCAGCTCATGACTTCTTCCAGAGGAGAAATAACAAGCTGAAGTGAATTAGGGAGATCAGTCATCCAGAATATTCAGAATGAATCACAGAACGTTTCTTTACCAAAAAGAAATTTTTATTCCTTCGCAACACAGTGAGGATATTTCATTACAGTATCATCAAACATGCTAAACCAGAGACAAATCATATAAAGATACTCCCCAACGTGTCTACAGTACTTAATATGGTCATCATTAACTAAATTGCTTGCTGTGTTCTCCTTTTCATGCATTGAACAAAGAATGTTGTGTTTGTTCAGTTTTAAACAGGTCTTTAAAACCGATCACTAGTATCTAGGATTAACCACACTCGAAGAGGAGGAATTTGTGCAATGCTATTTTCTGATTCGACAGAGTCTTTGAGTTCTCCATGTGTGTGCAAAGGGCAGAATGGGATAGAGAGAGAACCTGCCTGCCCAGGTATTCTTTATTTGACTCACTATAGAAATGCTTAATAGACCCTTTAAAAAATTCCCATTTGGGGCAAATTATACAGTTCGCCTTTAATTAACAACAAAAACAAAAACAACCCACGTATGCACACCCCGCCCCCTCCCTCTTAAAAACAAACCAGAAGGCTTTAAGAATTAGCTTCAATAATAATCCTACTGTAGTCACTGGAAATCTTCCTCCAAAATGACAACTGACCCTAGCAATAGAAACCCTCCAAAGATGTCTTCCCCGGTCTTGGGGCGCACCGCTGACACCACCAGGATCATCGCATACGCGCAGGACCCCAAAAGATGCTGCGTCAAAAGAAGCGAAGGAAAAGAGCAACTCTGGAGAGAGCAAGCCCGCGGAGCGAGCGGGTGAGAGGCAGACCGGCACTGAACAGCGCTTATTCAGGAGCTTTCTCCTTTCCAAAGCCTGGAGTTCCCGTGCAGCAGGAGCCAAAAAGATGGGACACGAGACCCACAGTCCCTTTAAATCTCCCACCCCCGCGCCTGTCAGCCTCTTCCGAACCCCTATGCCCTACAACTTCCTCCTCATGGAAACTTCCACTGGGTTCGGAGCCCAGGATGTCAAACTCCATTTCAGAAGGAGCTTGTCCCTAGTTGGGTTCTGGCTTCAGGTCCCTGTACGGGGTGCCCGAGCCCGAGAGGAGTCGGGCTCAGAGGCCCGCTTCAAGGACAGAGCGCGGCGCTGGCCACCCGCGCCCGGCCCGCAGGACCTGTAGACCTCCTCCCACACCCGCCCACCATGCGCCCCCGCCGCGCCAAGTTACCAGAGCGCTGGAGCCTGGCGGTGGCGCCCCAAGGCGGCGTGCGGGCGAGCTGCGGCCGAGCAGCCGGTGGCCTCCGCTCTGGTGCTCGTATTAGCCATGCAAAGTTAATCCCGCCGCGTCACGCCGGCCGCCCGCCCGCCCAAGGCTGCGCCGTGCTCGGCCGAGCCGCAGTCTCCTCCCCGCTCCGCCCCCTCCGCCACGGGTCCAGTACTGCGCGGGCTCCTGAGCGAGCCCTACTCCCTTGACCTGTCAACTCTCCTCCAGCGCCGACGCCGAGGGGCGCGGCGTGGGTCCCAGGACACTGGCGACCTCTCTGCCGCGACCTGCGCGGGCGGCGAGGTGCAGGGCCAGAGTCTCTGCCTCCAGAGGACCCGGCGCCATAGCCTTACTAGGGACTGGGGTGTCAGCTCCACCGCGGTTGGCGAACCGCCGGCCGTTCTTCCCTTCTTGTCCTCTAGCCGGTCCGATTCTCACGGCAGCTGCGGCAGGCTCAGGCCACCCTGGCTCCGCCAGAGTCTCAGCGACGAAATGGCCTCCGGGCTGTGCACCCTGCCACGGCCCGAGCAACCGTCCACTCGAGTGCCCTGCGCACCTGCCACTTAGGTGCAAGTGTCCCCCGCCACGACCCCGCGGTAACGGCACCTTGTGCGCCACCCTCCCCGGGGTCACGTAGCTGCGGGTCTGGTGGACACGCGTCCACTGCAGGAGCGTGGAGGTTCCAGTTGAGCCATCATTCTTTTAGTTGAAGAGGCAGGAGTGTGATAGGGGGTGGGGTAGGGTATGAATGACAGGAGATAGAGGGGATCTCCAGGGGCACAACCCTCTGTGTTGCCCGACAGGCGCGGCAGGTGTCACCGCGCTCCTCCTTCCGCCCCCAAACCACTTGTGGTGCGCGTGGAACCACGGGGCGCTCAGATCTTCCTGTGACTCTGGACGCTCTGCTCCCCCACACCAATGGGCAATGCCTTGCTTGCCCTAAATGAGAAGTGCCCCCCCCCCCAACACCTCACTAAGTGTATTCCCGGTTGGTTCTACAAGTAAGATTTAAAGGGACACCTCGTTATTTCGCCTCTGTCCTAGAAATATAAATATAAAGCCAGAAGACGAAAATAATCTCTACCCTGGAAGGGTTCTGCACTTGCAAGCATAGTGCTGAAATGTCCATACCTCAAGTTCCGAAGGTCAGGTTGGGAAAAAACAGAGCGGGCGACAGTGTGCTGCTCCAGATGACCCAGGCCGTCTTCCAGCTGCGACTTGGAGGTAGGTTTTATTGGAAAAATGCAGAGTGCTCAGAGAATTCGCAGCCAGTGGGATATTAACAACTGCGACGAAAACTACTTTGATTAAGGACCGAATACAATTATGTTCTTATGAACACTGTTTAAAAAAAAAAAATACCTTGAAAATCTTTCTTCAACATACTCTTGTAACAAGGTATAGTGTACTGAGTGGCTATCTCAACGGAGGGAACGATGTCTAGATTTTTTAAAAAGAGTTTTCTAGATTCCCCACCGGTGATAAGGTCCCCCCCCCGGGGGGGGTTATTTGGGCAGTCCACAGGAAAGGAGAAAGGAGAAAGGCCAACACACCTCGGGTCACAGCACTAACAACTGTGGCGAATCAGAAGCAGGACTGAGGAGAGAAAGCAGCTGCTAGAACGGTGCCTTTCCCGGCGGCCAGCACAGACTCGGCTGCCCTTTGAATTCTTTGTAAGGAATCCGTGTTTTATTCCTCGCCCGGAATGAAGCCTCACCAAGAACTTGCCGGCTCTAGAGTGAAGGTTGTTTTGCAGGCGAGTTCCTGGGCTTTGCTCCAAAGCTGCCTTGGGATGTTTTGGTTGGTTTGGAGGAAAGCTGCAGCTTTTTCTACCCAGTTCCTAACCAGACAGCCCCCTGGTGGCTGCAAGGAAAAGCCTGGCTGGGCCCAGGTCTTATAAGGGGCAAGCCTTGTGAACAGCTCTGTAATAAGTAGAAAGGGGAATTCAAGAGGCCCCTGGGAAACCCAGAATCTCGGGACGTTATACTTCTAGTATAATTCTGAGCTATGTATTTTCTTAAATTCTTTCTCAAGAAAAACACATACTAAAAGTGAACTATAACAACAACAACATCAAAAGGCTACTTTTCTTTGTTCAGATGGTTTTGTCTGATTTCATTTTCCTTGGAAAGTTATGAAATGAGAATCAGTGAAAGTATTAAACAGTTTACAAAACTGTTTGTAACAGTGCTATATAATTGCAATGCTCAAACAGGAAATTTGGTAGGATTCCATTTGAACGGGTATTGAGAGAGCAGAGCCGGGTGGGTGGTGGTAAGGGGTTATCATAAGAATCTGTTACACAACACAGTGCCATGGGAATTCTCAGAGTCATGGGAACTCTTGGGAAAGCAAAAGATATCCTAACCTGGGAGCACAGGGGCTCAGGTCCCATCTGTGCTGACCTGTGATGTGCAGTTGCTTATTTTCAGAACCTAGGACCACAGTTCACCTGCACCATCCTCCTGAACAGTCTATGAATTTCAGACCAATGATTCCAGTCAAGGAAGCAAGCCATCTGTTTGTTTCCTGCAGAACTATCAGGCAAGAAAGAGTAGGAAACATGAAGCCCAACAAGAGCATGCTTGGGTCACAGTGTAGCTGGCCATAGATCTTTATTGAACATGGTAAAATGTGGTTTTTAAAAGTATTCTCTCTTAATTTCTACATTTGTGAGCACTGCTTTCCTTTTTAGCTTGATGTGAATGTCTTTCTTACATGACTACACTTTTTCCCTACCTGTTGTGCCTGTGAATCAGAATCCAGTGGGAGAAATAAAGCACAAATTAGAATTGACCAGATATCAAAGATGGTGGTTATAACAAGGAATGCCATGTGGAGTTAGGTGTGGAGTGGGGCCAGCCTCAAAGAACTCAGACAGAGGAAGTTCTTGAACGTTTGTGGAGTTGTGGACAGGTTTCTTGAGGGGATGAAACATTAAATCATTTCATTAACCCAACAGCTTTCTCTGGAGCCTGCTACTCTGTCCTGAGATCTAGCCCTGGAGAATCTAAATCTTTATGTTCACTATATGAAAGTCCCAGGCATTCTGGCCTAAAATTGTAAAGTCCCCCCTAGCCTTTCATGACAGACACGTAGGGAAGATGACAGTTTCAAAACTAATGGGTGGCAGTGAGAAAGACACAAAGTCATCTTTTAGTGTCCCTGGGGTACCATTCCAGTGTCCCTCCATAGCTATTGGAATCTGCAGGTGACTTAACTCCTTATGTAAAATGGCATGGTGTTTGCATGTAACCAACACTTAGCTTCTCTGACCTGTGTCTCACCTCTAGATTAAATGCTATGCAAATAGGTATTATACTGTATTAGAGGATTAGCATCAAGGGAAGGAGGTCTGAATGTGCTCAGTATACATGCAGGGTTTCTGGAGTACCTTCAGTCTAGGGTTGGATGACTCCACAGACGGGGACCTCAAAAGGGGGATGGCTGACTATAAACTGCCAGATCAGATAAAGCAAGGAAGCAAAAAGAGCCCAGTAGAGGAAGGGTCCAGTAAGACTGGCTTCAGAAGGTAGCTGAATGCATTATTATTTGCTAGTTCCAAATGTGAGAAATGAAGTTAGGAAAAATTGTCAAGCTATGTCCTGCTTTCTGCATTCTGTCTTTCAGACTGTCGTGACATTTTTGTGTATTTTTTAATATTCCAAACAAAGACAAAGAAATGGTTTAAATTATCATTGCACACTTTACAATTTTTTGTTTTGCCATGTCTTTAGCGATACAGTTCATGAGTTTTTAACTCACCTGTAGTATTGCACTGTGCAACTATTGCAGATCATGTATATGCACATGTCTTGTCATGCTGGAGCAGTGGAAATGCAGAGCAAAGCACCCTCTATTTCACTTCTTGATGTGTGCTTATTTTGCATGCCAGCACTGGACCTTTGGCATAGTGGTGTGTGAAAGAGAACTGGAAGGCCCTTTCCTTCTGCATCTTCACTTTCAGGCCATCAGTTAGTGAATTCTGGGAAGTAACCACAAGTAAGGAAGTACATGGAGGCATCCTTAGTTGCTGTTAACTAGACTCAAAGCTAATTTTGTTGAACGGAGATCATGACCCCTTGGGTTGTCTGTGTTCTTCCTCGGTTCTCAATGAAGCATGCGTACCTCATACACCTTTGGAATTTGCTCAGGTGGGTCCTGAGCATTCCATGTTCACTGGACACCAACATTTTACATGTGAAGGACCAGGGAAAGTTGTGGGAGATCTTCATTCTCTACTTCTTGGGTGAATCCACATGGCTCCTTGTACTATCAGATTTCCCTCATAAAATGCAAGTTTAAAGATGAAATCATTAGTGAAGTCAATTTGATGACAGTGGAGCAATCAGTTAAGTGTTAGCCTCCAAAGCCCTGGGTTCACAACCTTCCGAATTCTGGGACCCTTTGTTACATGTTTGTTGCATGGGGTCATGTTGTAGTGATCTGAACCATAAGATTATTTCATTGATACTTCATAACTGTAACCTTGCTACTATTATGAATTGTAATGTAGATAACTGATAAACACAATGTCTGATGTTCAGCTTCCCAGGTTGAGGAGAGCCACTAAGCCTTGTGCAAGCACAGCAGAGTAGGCCACATACTCATGGAGCTGACCCTTGAGAAGGACTGGAGCTATAGCTAAAATTCCTTCCTTTGGGGAAATATAAACATCGACTCCTCCCCTTCCTTCTAAGGCCCCAACCACAAGCAGAAGCCTGATCCCACCAACATTCACTCTGGGGAGCAAATGACTTTAGTGGGCTTCCTTGCAAAGCATAGGTGAGGGGTTACTTACAAAGGTGTGGGTGCGCCTTCTGAAAAGCCACCACCTGGAGAGTCTTTACCAGCAGGAATGAGGGATTTCCTATAGCCACACACATGGAGCCCAACCTTATCTTCCCTAGACTGTATTCTCTAGCCCTTCCCCAGAGAGGCCATTAAAACAGCATTGCCTTCAACAAGCAATTGAGAATGCCTCTATAACCATATTCTCAGGCAAGAGTCTTGTGACTCTCCTCATACCCCTGTGAGAGGATGTGAACAGTCAAGAAGCTTAGCCAACTTAAGCTGTTACAAGGGGACACAGCTGAACTCCCAGTTATGGTTTGGAGGATAGTCATGTACAACAGACCATTTTTTATTTTTATTTATTTATTTTTTGTGGCAGAAACCAGGAACATGTAGGTACAGAAGACACTGCATGTTGCTGTGAATAGCATGGAGCATGAAATGTAGTTAGTAGTTCATGCATATTAAACACATGGTCCAGGTTCTAGCCTAAGTACCTCACAGATCTTTTTTTTTTTTTTTAAGATTTATTTATTTATTATATTTAAGTACACTGTAGCTGTCTTCAGACACTCCGAAGAGGGAGTCAGATCTTGTTACAGATGGTTGTGAGCCACCATGTGGTTGCTGGGATTTGAACTCCGGACCTTCAGAAGAGCAGTCGGGTGCTCTTACCTACTGAGCCATCTCACCAGCCCCTCACAGATCTTTTTAAGGTTTCTCAGAAACACAACAAAACAATATCACACAGTTCACTTTTGAGATGTGGAAGCTAATCCTGGAACACAAAATAATGGGCTCAGTCTTAGACCTAAGCACCAGCACAGAATGTACACTGAGCCAGTCCTTCTGTTTGTACACAGGGGAGGGAGTCATGGGGCAGGCATATGGGGCAGAAAGTGGGAATCACTAAAACATATCCCTAGCTCTTAGATATGTGATGGTTAGAACAGTAACCAAAGGAAACATAGAAACATGCGTGCTACTAGCTAGAGAACCACCACACAGTTCTCACCATTTGTGTCCCAGATAGATGTAGAAGACACTACTGCTAAGCTGTAGCTGGAAGGTCCTTCACTGGCCATGAGGAGATGAAACAGTCGCCTCCACCTGAACTGTTCCATCATTGAACAATCAGCTTCTTTTGTGTAAAGTTACTGAAACATGAAAATGTATTGATTACTTTTGTGGTACATAGTGTTACTTTACACTGTCACTAGGCCAAACTCCAGTGAAGTGTAAATCATCTCTTCACAAACACAATGAAAATAGATGGACTTTGGTGTGTCAAGGCAGATTAGAGAAAGCAAAAAACAAATCAGAGATATAAGTTTAGTGGTCTGAAGTAGACACATGGTAAAATACCTCAACGATATTGTTCAATGCAGTGTTTGTATTTCTATGCCATTGGATTATCAGCAGTCAGAGCAACAGAGAACACAGTCCCAGCAAAATGGGAATCTCCCCTTCTCTGCCAACCATGGCCCCTTGGTCACTGCTGGCTTCTGTGACTACTGATTAGTTTCACCAGACCTTGAACTTCATTTAAACATTATTGAAAGGTATGTTACTTCTTATATCTGCTTTCTTTCATTTAATGTAACATTTTAGGATATAGCCACTTAATTATGTGGATTTGAAAATTCTACTTTAAATTTCTGTTCCATATTCTACCATACAATAAGACCACAGTTTGTCTATTCAATTTCCAGTTGATGAGTTCTTGGTGTTTTTCACCTTGTAGCTATTACAAATAAATCAGCTGTTTAGTTCTTAAGTAATTATATGGATGCTTGAACTCATATTTTCTCTGGCATATGCTTAGGCATAAAATCTTTGGCCATATGTCAAATCTGAATTATTCTATTAGCACAGTATAAATAGTATACAATAATTATATATAATAATATGTATTATTCAATATACAAGACTTGATTACATATAACATTAACTGATTATATATAACAATTGTGTTAATGATACTTCTTGAAGAACCAGAATAATTGAGCAACTAAAGGATTTCAGTTCATTCTTATAGTATCATAACAAAATATTCAAAATCAGATGAACTCTATCTAGAATATTATCTAGCATTACAAACATGCTCTAGTCAAAATTAAAATCTACTATTAATTATAGGGTCCATCTGCAACTGCAGGAAACCAGCAAGACACTAATAGTCTGTGTGAAAATGAAGGCATTAAGATAGTACCATCACTCTACCATTGTGGAGAAACTGGCAGTTGATCTATATGATGGTTTGTATATTCTTGGACCAGGAAGTGGCACCATTTGGAGGTGTGGCCTTGTTGCAATAGGTGTGACCTGATTGGAGTATGTTTGTTACTGTATGTGTGGGCTTAATACTCTCACCTTAGATGCCTGGAAGTCAGTCTTCCACTACCAGCCTTTGGATGAAGATGTAGAACTCTCAGCTCTGCCTGCGCCATGACTGCCTGGATGCTGCCATGTTCCCACCTTGATGATAATGGACTGGACCTCTGAACCTGTAAGCCAGCCCCAATTAAATGTTGTTTTTATAAGACTTGCCTTGGTCATGGTGTCTGTTCACAACAGTAAAACCCTGACTAATACAATCTATTACTGGGTTAGCCACTGATCATCTTCCATACTACAGAAAATGCCCCTCCATTAACACATCAACACACCCCACATACCCCGCACACACCAACATATCCCATATACCCCACACACGCCAACACACACCAGCACACACCAACACACACACACACACACACACACACACACACACACACACACACACACAGGTATACACTGAATACCACACACCCACATTCACACAAGCAATCTTAATTAAACTCTGGGTTACAATACAAAAGACAAGAAAGTGGGAAAACTTATTGGAATGAAGAAGGGGAAGAGGCAAGAGGATACAAGAGGAAAAGGGGGTAGAAACTACCAAACTACATCATCTACATGTGTTGAACTGACAAAGAATTTAAAAAAAAATCTAACAAGAAGGTTCTGGTTGATTAAGGTGCATCAAGGAAAGAATGAATGAGAAAGTAAGGTAAGAAAACCAAGAATTTTAAAATTGAACCTTCATTTTTAGCTATTCGGAAGACAATTTTACAAGGAACTAAACAATTGGAAGAATTAATAATGGGTTCTGTTGGAATTTCTCAGGCAGTTGGGGAATTCACTTCTGGTAGGTTTCTGAGTTAGTTTTGCTAAATTGCCTCTGACACACTCTCTAGCTTCGGTTTCCCTGTATGATTTTTCCCCAAATCCAAAACCATGTGATAAACCCAAAGAACTTGCCAGAGACCAGATCACCTCCAAAGTTCTAAGCTAAACAAGTGTCATTTTTTGTGCAAGTAACTCAGCCTCGGGTACTTTGCTAAAACAATGGGGAATAGACTAAAACAAAATACAAAAATGGAAAATAATTTTTAAATATTCAGGGGAAACATCTTTTCTGTTTCAGAAGGAATGAAGTAGTTCTCACTCATTTTCCCAGAACAAGCAATCCTCCAGCTATAGCAAGTATAATATGATTCATATGATTACTGGCTATGTTCAAATCCTTAAAATCTCTGAGTGAGCCATATCAGGAATGACACCCATAAATTCAATTTTACTTGCTTTCAGTAATTTGGATGAGATTTTCCATGAGGGCAATGTAGGATTTTCTGAAATCTACTTTCCTGTGTGATTGCTGTCTTTTACAATAAAACCAGCTGCATCTTCACTGTGCAAAACTCTAGTCACAGAGCATCTACAAACAGCTGTAGAACATATTTTAGGAGAACCAGAGAGAATACAATTGGGGGGCTCATCCAGAGCGAGTATGAGCAGGTCTGAGTTTCTATAGTGCACAGATTTAAAACAGGATGTCACAGTGGTGCATGCAGGCTGTGGACTGGCTAAGGCTTGCACTCAGCATTTGTGTCTAAGTCATCACATGACTCGGGGTATTCTTCAGTTTCTCCAGGTACTTCCCCTGAAAATGAGGATGGAAATAACTCTGCCTCACTTGGGGCCACATGGAGCCTGTCCTCGCAGACAGGCAATCTTGCCCAGTACCAGGCCCACAGCAAGGTTGTATTTAGGGGGAAGAAACACCATGGTATTTGAAAATGTTGAAAAATAGCAAAGTTGAAAGCTACCTAAAGAAATGTCTAGGATGAATATTTCCTAGAGACAAGAGGTTTGTTTTCTTATAGCGGTTAAGCTCTGGTGAGGCCTTTGGCACATGACATCACCAAGGAGGGAGTACATGTAGGAGCGAGCACACGAGACAGAAATCCAGAGATGTCAGAGGAATGTCTGCATCCCCTCCAGCCCTCTCTTCCTGACAGAGTCAGAAGCATTAATTCCTCTTAATGACAATCACTTCCCACAGGTCCGACTCTGACTGTTTGCACTGGCTACCAACATAGCTGCACTAGGGACCTACTTTCAAGATAACAAGATGTGGGTAAGGCACCATTCTCAAAACATGGCAGCCCTTTCCACTCCTTAGAATTAAGTGGAATCTTCCAAGAGGCTCCTGAATGCATCTGGTTCTTTGACTCGTGGGTATGAGTCAAACAAGATGTTTTTGTAAAGAAAAAGATGTGCATTTACCAGGAGACACGTACAGTGCTATTGTTTGTCAATTTGCACAAAACAGTGAAGCAAAACACATTGACAACTCATGACAGTACTCCAAGAATATGTCACCATCTCAAGAATGTGAGGTCTCTTCCTTGTTACAGACATCTGAACTTTGCCAGTGTGTTTAAATTTGTGATTCTCTGATTTCTTCTGCCTCATCCACAATGGCATTCTACTTATTTTCCAAGCCAAAATTGCAGGGTAAACAGTTCATCACCTCTAGAAGACACCAGCAGCCAAAACATCTAATCAGTTTGAAAGGTCTTCTCAGGTTGAACATGCCAGCGAGGAGTATGTCCATACTGCTATTGTCAGCGTCAGACAATCTGAGCACATGAAGGACCAGACTTACATAATGCGAACCATTTGAGTGATGGTGATAAATTAGCAGAGCTTACTGATGCGCCAGCTTGTCCCATGACTAGTAAGAAGAATGGTTACTTCAGAACTAAGGTCAGTGAATAAGTCCAGGTCACCAGGACCAAGGATGACTGCAGCCTATCCTTTGTGGAAAGCTAGTTTCAATCAGACAGCTTCAAGGCAATGAGGCAATGAATGTATCGTCATATGGGTCCTCACCATACAAGGAAGGAAAGGAGATGTAGAAGAAAGCAGGAAAGGTGAGAGAGAGAGAGAGAGAGAGAGAGAGAGAGAGAGATTTAAAATGTTTTCATCAAGTAAAGCCATTACAACAGCAAATGAACCGCCAGGTTTATAAAAGAAATGCTTAATATACAAAGAAATCTATCTATCTATCTATCTATCTATCTATCTATCTATCTATCTATCTATCTATCATCTATCTGTCTGTCTGCCCATCCATGTATCTATCTATCTGTATGTATCTATACAGCTAACATTGAGCTTATCATATTTAACTGAACAATCAATGTATTCAAATTTAATAGGTAGATTATGCCATTTTCCTTTTTTTCATGTACAACAGTATTTTCATGTTACTACTTGAAAATGAATACAGTAGCCCTGAAATATGAGTGACAGTTGAGTGGTGGTTGGGTCTTACTGCAGCATAGGGCATAGCTGGGTGCCAATGGCTGGCTTTCCTCTCGTAGAACATAAATACAACTGAGACGATGAAGCTAAGCCCCACAGTGAGATCTGTAGTTTGCACGGGTCCCCAAAATCCTGTGGATCTACAGTTCTTATCAAGTTCAGTCGTCTGCTCCTACTGCCTCTGTACATCTAAGCAGCGATCTAAGAATGTGTTGAAAGATCTTGGGCAGGGCTGAAAGCTGATGGGCCTTGGAGTCAATCTGCCTCTGCCTTGGCAACAAAGAGCAGAACTTCAGAGGCAATCACGTACCTCTGCTGGGCTGCATGCCACAGTCTGAGAGCAGACCTTATGGAGACAATGAAGATTAGCTTGCAGCAACCTCAGTGTCTACCATAACCTACATCCCAGTCTTCCTACTCACTCTTCACTATGGCTGTCGGGTAGACTTGTAGATTTCCTTTGTTGTTGTTTTTATAGAATTTCCTTTTATTTTTGAGATTATAATGCAATTATATTATTTCTCACTTTCCATTTCTATCATCAAGCCCTCTCATATACACCCCTTGCTCTCTTTCAAGTTTATAGCCTCTTTATTAATTACTTATTACATGTATATGTGTGTATTGTTATAAATATATGTATATATATACATATGTGTGTGTGTATTATTACAAATGTGTGTGTATGTGTGTGTACATGTGTAGGTATATTCCTAAATAAAATCTACTCAGTACATAATTTGTTACTTATATGTATATTTTCAAGGCAACTTGTTATTGAATAACAATTCAACGTGCTCTTCACTGGGGAAGATTATTTCTCCTGCTCTCAGCATTCCTTAATTGCCTGCAGTTCTCAGTGTAGGGCTGAGGCCTCAGTCTTTCCCTACCCACCCTGACATGTATACTTGTTTTTGAGCTTGTTCATCTCATATTTAGGCAGATATGTTGATGAAGCATTATAGACTTGCTATATCTTAACAGCCATGAGGAATGGTAATGAGGTATATAATCTGGAGAAAGAAAATGACAAATTGAAAATACAGCACATTGCAAAAAGCTTCTACCCATGCCAGCCTGCTCTAAGACTCTCTGGTCCTTCTCTCAACTCTATATGCGCCCTGCTTCTGTAGCTGACCCATATAGAAAGCATGACAGTGCAGGAGATAACATTCACAGGGAACCCATTCTGACCTGGGTTCACCACCATTTCTTTAGCAAACTGTGATTTTTCCATCAGAAATATATTCTGAAAATACTATTTAAGTTGATTTTAAGTTCACAAGTCACAGGCCCTGCTTTCTTACCTGTATGAAACCAAGAGTTAAATACTTGATGACTTAAGTCAGAAAGGGAAGTTAAGTTATATTTAAGCTACTGTTCACAGAGATGACAAAGAGAAAGTCTCCCACATGAGGACACTCTGTTTCTGTGGAAAGGTCTCTCCCTAGAGATTCCTTATCTCTTAATGAAGCCAGACATTGTGAATAGTTACAGATCAGAAGCTTGCAATAGATGATACTCAAACAAGCTATATTCCTCACTTGTAAATCTGTTAGAAATGTATAATGTTGTTCCCCACCCAAAATGTACATATTTACAGAGCTGGTATCTGTGGAGCAAAGGCCAGGTGTATATATAATGAGCCTCTAGCAGATTCTGGTGCACACTGGAGTATGGGACCTGCTGCTCGAGATTGACCTGGGTTGTAATGCTCAGCCTTCCTCTGCACCTAACAGAATAATTATGGCAACAATGAGAGCTCTGACAGATGACCTCACCTGAGTATCGATCACATCATGAGCTCAGATGTTACGCGAAGCATGGTACTTACATCTATCAGGTCATTACATCATGACATCAGGTCATTATCACTAGAATCCCAAAGTACTGGTAGTCTTGTGACTTGTGTGGAATAGTGAGGCTGGAAAGCAGCTTGGTTAAGGTCAGTTTTTAACGTGCAGAGTGGTAACAATGACCTATGTCCTGTAAACAAATGCACAGATATGCACACGCACAACACACATACATGAACACACACAGAGTTTTACACATACACATAGGCACACCCTACAAATCCTAATTACAGGTCATGGCAGGTTACTTTCCAGAGTAGAAAAGAAAAAGCTAAGAGGTGTTTCTGTTGCTTCTTTACATCTATTTTGTAAAACTGTCTCTGTCTGGAGGCCACATCTGAAAATACCCCCTTCACCCACTTTTCCAGCAGCCACCTATGTACTCCTAAGCTTGATATCCAGGTTGGTATCACCAGTCTTATGCTGAGCATTTGCTGCCTGCAGAGTCCCAGGCCTCACCCTAACACCTGCTGAGCTAGAACCTGCATTTAGCAGCATCTCCAGGAATCCCAGACACACTGAAATCTCAGAAGCACTGGCTCATCAGACCTACTCTTCCATCTTACCTCAGGAGATCCAAAGAAGTGGAATGTCTGTTCAAGGTTACAAATTGAGTTAAATTAGAACCACTTTCAATCATGTTCCACAGACATAATGCTAACTAGGATCATGAGGAACATTTTTTATTCTGGACATTGTTTAAGTCTCTTCAAGGACATCCTAGAATACGTGCAGCTGCATCATTCTAGGCTAGCTATGCAAGTGGCCCAACACATTTGTAGACTACAACATTATGTCATATCATCAAAAGGTTGGACAAATCTGGACTAAGATTAATCCATACACTGACAGTTCAATAGTATCCCTACCTCTGTCTGTTTTCTGGGAGAGAGACTAAGGTATGAGAGAGCTTTGGTAACTGCCCCCAATCATATAACTTTCAAGTAGTAAACAGATCCTAATCTGTACAGCCTAGCATTAAAGCAGGCTCTCAGTTTGACCATCCGCATAGATCCTGCTGTCTTTCTATGGCAAGAAAAGCCTCTATCTGTCTATCTATCTATCTATCTATCTATCTATCTATCTATCTATCTATCTATCATCTATCTGTCTGTCTGTCTGTCTGTCTGTCTATCTATCTGTCTGTCTATCATCTATCTATCTATCATCTATCTATCTATCTATCTATCTATCTATCTATCTATCTATCTATCTATCTATCTGTCTATCTGTCTGTCTGTCTGTCTGTCTATCTATCTGTCTGTCTATCATCTATCTATCTATCATCTATCTATCTATCTATCTATCTATCTGTCTGTCTGTCTGTCTGTCTGTCTGTCTGTCTATCTATCTGTCTGTCTATCATCTATCTATCTATCATCTATCTATCTATCTGTCTGTCTGTCTGTCTGTCTGTCTGTCTATCTATCTGTCTATCATCTATCTATCTATCTATCTATCTATCTATCTATCTAATCTATCCTCTCTCTTCTCTCTCTCTCTCTCTCTCTCTCTCTCTCTCTCTCTCTCTCTCTCTCTCTAATCATCTATCTCTCACTACCTGTCTATTATCTATATAATTTTTACTTACCAGATATACCCACCTTCCTATCTATCATACGTCTGCCTATCATTGTAGGCAGGCAAGTCATTGGACTTAGTGCATCCTTTTATTAAGTTTATAGATCAGTTCTTCTCTGCAGCTACTCTTGACCTGAAGCCTCCCTTCTCACTTCCTGATGCTCAGCTGCCCATCTTCCAGGTCTTTTACCATCACCTCTGAGCCTGGACTGACTGTGACTAGGGACTCACTGGTGATGAAGTTCTGACTACAGATTTGGTACCAGGAGAGGGATATTGATCTCGCCAAGGCTCACAGAAGATGGTGGAGTGGAAAGTGTTTAGGAAGAGTCATGAGAGCTGTACGTTGCATGAATTGCATCCATGTATGTTCTTGAAAACTCAGTTCAGAAACAGTTATTTCAGGCAGAAGCCTCACATTTACATCAGCACACATCTGAAAGGCAGCTCAAGAGTAAATTGGAAAGGTCCATGTTACCTTCAGAGTAAGTAGTTTTCCTTACAAGTTGATACAACTCCTGTCACACACCACACACACACACACACACACACACACACACACACACACACACACACACACTGCAAAAATAGTATAGGAAAAGCCCAGGTCTATAAAAAATACTCAAATATAGTTAGAAAGTTGACATTTAAATTTGAGGTCACCATTAAGCCTTATGAGAATAGTCCACTATTACAAATACCAGTCCTTATACAACATTTCATAATGGATCTCAAGGACATGATAATCAACTGAAAATACTTTTTCTTGGGTCACTGTAGAACTTAGAGTAAATAAATACTGTAGAAATTATTGCTCTGAAGATCACAAGTAAGATGGTCATGCAGGTGTGAGCACCCCAAGGATAAATGCTCCAGAACTTTCTTAATATATGTAAAAAAGCTCAGTCTAATCCATCATGAAGCTCTCTATAATATGTGTACACATCTGATCACACACATACACATACAGATAGACACACACAGAGACACAAATCACATATACTCCACTCATACAAACACACATACCACATCCACACACACATCCACACACACATCCACACACATACCACAAACATACATGCTCACACTCACTTGAACACTCACATATACCACACACACATAGACACACATACTAACACTCACACACACACTCACACTCACTCAATGCTCTCTCTCCTCTTCTCTCTCTCTCTCTCTCTCTCTCTCTCT
>NC_034597.1:9349519-9360455 GCF_900095145.1 Mus pahari | reverse complement strand
ACACAAACACACACAAACACACACAAACACACACACACAAACACACACACACACACACACACAAACACACGTCTGTTATTCTAACCATTTTCTACTAAGATCCAAGGTTCTCAAGGTAAGATATGTATGTACTTCCTATTCTACTTTCTTTTATGATGGTCACGTACGTTGTTAATTAACATTTGCTAAATATCGTTCATAAAAATAAATATCTGGAATTTGGGCCATGAACTTTATTTAATGGGAAATGAAAAAGATTTGTGAGTTTTGTGGGAGTATCATTTTCAATCTCTTCATTTTGTGATTTGTTTTTAAAGAGCTGACTATAATGCCATATAGTTTCCAGAATTTATTTCTTTGGTATAAAAAAAGCAAAATGAATGAATTGTGATTGAGCCATGGAATCCAGTCCCTTGCATATGTAATAGGGCTTCTAAATTACTGCACAAACACAGCTGCAGGTTTTCAATCTAAAGTCCTCAAAAAGCACACGGCTGGCAGCATATTTGTAGATCAGAATTTAAGTGTGCTATTATGAGCTGTGAGAGACAGTCATCCGCCTTATTGAAATCTTGGGCAATGGGCAAAATAGAGTGAGTCACGTTTCTAATCTATACCCAAGCCTGAACAAGCAAGTTGAACTCATATTCCCAAAGCTGCTTTTGGAACAGGCTCTCAATGTGCAACCCACCCAGGCTGACTTTGCATTTAAGAATCTTCTGCCCAATGCTCGTCACTGGAATTACACAGACCATACTGCACAGCTCGTCTGTTATGTTGCCTTCACTGGAGAAGAAAGATAACCCCAAGGAGCCTTGTTTTCTAAAATTAATTTAGTTTGAAACATGACTGATGATTCAATCAATGGCAATATAAAACTGTGTATTTGAAGTCATCTTTTAAATGTTGTTGAAAATATTTAAGAAGTCCTTAATAGAATTAGCTATTTACTGATGGAAATAGAATCCTAGTCTACTCCTGTATTTAGGAATTCTATCATATCTTTCAGGGAATTCAGGCAAGCTATCCCCAAATGAAATGGAAACAATCACAGTACCTTTATGTTAATTCAATTCATTTAAAGAAAACTGGGGTTAGAACCAAAAGTATCTTTTGACAACCCTTCCCCAGTGCTATACACATTTGAGAAGACAATAGTCAAAACTGCATTATTACAAACAACCTGTTTTGTACCCCCTGGCAGTCCAAATAAGAAGCATCCCCTTCGGCCTGCATTTGAATGATTGTTGTCCACTTAGTGCTACTGTTGGAAAGGTTTAGAAGGTGTGCCTTGCTAGAGAAAATTCATCACTGAAGGTGAGCTCTGAGGGATTACAACTTCACTCCATTTCCAGTTTTTATCTTGGTTGCAGCAAAGGATATGCTTTCTCAGTTCCTGCTCCTGCTGCCATGCCTCCCTACCACTATAGGCTCCTATCCCTTCTAAAACTGTAAGCCAGAATAAGCTCTTTCTCCTGTAGGTTCTGATGGGATTTCATCACAGCAGTGGGAAAGGAACTAACACAGAAGTTGGTACCACTGACTGCATTGATACTGAAAGAACCTGTGGTAGGAGGAATGTGGACATCTTGTGCCCATAGACTCATGTGTGTGAATGATTGAGCCATAAGGAATGGCACTATTAGGAGGTGTGGCCTTGCTGGAGTGGGTGTGGCCTCATTGGAGGAAATGCGTCACTATCGGAGCAGGCTTTGAGGTCTTGTATGTTTGAGCTATGCCTAGTGAGACACACGGTCTTCTGCTGCTTGTGGCTCAAGCTGTAGAAATCTCAGATACTTTCCCAGTCCCATATCTGCCTGCATGATTTCCCTGTTTCCTGCCATGGCAATTATGAACTAAACACCCCAACTAAATGTTTGTCTTCATAAGAATTCCTTCATAAGATACTGTGGTCATAGTATCTCTTTACAGCAACAAAAGTTTAACTAAGACAAACCTGACCATGTTGTATTTGGGAGGAATGTAGAAGACTTGGACTAGAAAATTAGTTGAATGCTATAAGCAAAGCCTTTCTAGTAGAATCCTGGGAAACAGTAGTGAGGCTCAGCTCAAGATGTTTCAGAGGGAAGAAAGGATTCAACATCTAAGCTAGAGGCTCTTCAGATAATATCTTGGGCAGGAATCTGGTGTGTCCTGAGAATTTGCATGAGACTTAATTAAAATCTAATGGACTAATATCCTTGGTGGAGAAATGTCAAGAATTTATAATGTTGTATCTGTGGCTTGGTTATCATTGATCTCCCCTATGCAGGTCTACAATGAGAAGGAACACGTGGGACAGAAAGAAATGCAATGTACAGTTTGGAGGAAAAAAGAACACTAGAAAGCTTAGTTCTATAGGCAAAGCATGTGCTGAAAGAGAGGTGGTAACCATCAAGATCAGCTGATACAGATAGGCCTTCTTCTCTGTCCCATAAGAGAGGGAAGGGTGCCACCCAGACAAGTGTCTAGCTTTTGGAAGTGAGCCTTTTCCCGGAAGAACTCCAACATCGAGAAACTTCTGCTAATGTGGTCAGTATCTGAGGATCCATCTCAACTGGAAGCCACACTTGTCAGTGTCATCTGTGTGGTACTGATTTAGAGACATTAAACAATATTAAAATGGGGGAGCTTTGAATTCTTCCTCCTAGGTTTCAGGAAGCAGCTGATACCAAGGAACATTACCTTGTAATGTTATAGAAGGCTATGGGAGGCCATTGTGTGAAGCTATAAAAGTGAATCCTGAGTTTCAGTGGAGACTCTATGATGTTTGAGATTCCAAAACCATGAGACAACTGCCTAATAGGAGTAAAACCAGATCAAGAAAGAGATACATGCTGTAGGCACCAAAGCTATAGGGTCAGAACTATCTACCCCTTAAAGTACTGGACACCAATAGCAAAGCTACAGGATTTGGTGTTTATTCTGCTGGATGTTGGTCTTGCTTTAATCAGGTATTTATTTGCTATGCCCCCATTCCTCTATTTTGGAATGGTAATATATTTTGTATAATGTATATTACATGTTCAAAGCGTATGACTTGTGTTTTGATTTTACAAGGGGCTGCAGGTAAGAGGTTATCTTTTGCCTCAGAAGAGACATGGGGCATTTGTTTTTTGGATTTTGGAGTTTTGAGACAGAGAACTCACTCTGTAGACCAGGCTGGCCCTGACCTCACAGAGATCTACTTACTTGTGACTTCCAAGTGCTGAGATTAAAAGTATATGCCAGCACCACACAGTGAAACTTGGGACTTTTAAGCAGTGTTGAAACTGAGACAGAAAATGACTGTAGACTGTTTAAACTTGTCTTAAATGCATTTTTCATTATGAGATGGTTATACGCCAATGGGGAGCAATCAATGAAATGTGGTTATTTGAATAAGAAATGTCTCTCATAGGTTCAGGCATTTGAACCCTTGGTCCCAGTTAGTAGAACTGTTAGGGGAAGTTTCTCAGGATGGGTCTTGCTGGAGGAAGTATTTTATTTGGACTGGTCTTTGAGGGTCTATATACTCACACCACTTCTAGTTTTCTCTTTCTCTCTACTTCCTGTTTGCTTTGGAAAACATGGCCTCTCAGTCTCTTGCTCCTGCCACTGTATCTGCTGCTTGCTGCCATGCCTTCCACTATGATGACTGTTACACCGCTGAAACTGAAATCCAAAATGACCTCTTCTACAAGTTGCTTTGGGTTACGGTATCATTACTATAGAAAAGTAGCTAACATACACTCTCACTTCAGCGAAAGGCAGTTCAGAGTTCTTTCTCCTTGTGTAGGCAGTCAATGTGGATTCTTGCCTTCCACTATTATTTTCAGAAATTCAGCCAAAGTAGCAAAGTTAAACCAAATGACTGAAAAATCAATTCCTTTGCAACAAAGGGCAGACTGGGAAGTTGTTCTTGCTTGTCACAGTAACACAATGTCCGGCAGAAACACAAAAGCAGTCTGGGAGTGTTCAATTCAGGGTCTTTGAGAAGAACAGTCCTGGTGGCAGAAAAACTAAGGCAGATGGAGTTTCAAGTTCACTGCAGATAAAAAAGCAGGAGAGGCGGTAGACAGGGACCCACTGCCAGAGAATTACTCCCTACAGCTAAGTCCCACATCTTAGAATCCAATTCTTCCAGACAGCCAACAATCACTTAGCATGTACATTTGTCCTAGATAATTCGTATTCAAACTATAACATAGACTTTCTGGCTGAAGAAATGTTAGCCCACAATGTAGACTGCATTTCCTAGCGTCACTTGCATCTATTTTGGGCATGGGCATAAATAGGTTACATGACTACTCCTGGGATTTTCTCCTATGCTTTGTCTCTTAGGTTTCATTTTTTTCTTCTTCCTACTGGTTGTGACATTTCTATACAACCAGAGCTAACACAACTATCCGGGAGGATCTTGGGATTGTATGGTACCCAGGACTTGCCACAAAGTAGAATGATTTAAAGTTTCACAGAAGAGAGCCTTCATTTCCAAACTTCAAGAATTACAAGTGAAATAAGATAAAAATCCCCAAACAAGAGAAACTTTTCTCACCATTAAGAAATGGTTAGCTTTTATTTTTCCCCTGCTCCTTGTTGAATTCAGTCTCAGTGTAGCTGAGCTTTCTGTTATACTGAGACCTAGATTTAGGCATATTGCATGAAGGGGCAATTACAAGACCACAGGTGTCTTAGCTTTAAACAAGACATTTTAAAAAATCTGTGAAAGGGGGTAAACAATGCATTCTTTTTGGTAAGTGACTTCTTTTTTTTCACTTTGGAAAACTATTTTAATATGAATATATCCCTTATCTTACAGTTTGTCAGTGTCGTCTTTCAATAAATTAGAAACAACACTTTTCAGTAGCAGCTCTATTCTGTTGGTCCTACGGATAGGTATTACCTACAGTCCTAGAGTCTACAGGTAGTCTACAGGGCTAGAGGTTATAGGTGGGTACCATCTACAGACCTAGATGGTACGGGTAGGTACCATCCACAAAGCCAAACACTACAGTTATATGTCATTTTCAGTACAAGATAATATAGGCGTTTACCATCTGTAGTGTAAGATACTGTATGTTGGTACCATCTACAAAACCAAAGCTTAGAGTCTTTACTGTTTGTGAAATTGTGCAGCTATACTGAGACGCAAACATTTGTGAACTGCAACATCAAAGAAGCATTCTTTGGCCTATATGATCACAAACAGTGAAGACTTTTAAGATTAGGTATGGCTAGGTTAGCTGTCAGTTAATTTATGATATGGTCAAGCTATGTAGTATGGGGCGACTAAACTGTGCACAGGTAGCCTGGTCCGAGGTCAAGTGCAGGCTTTGAACCCCAGAGACCTAGCAAGTGACTTATTGCCTGCAAGGGACAGCAGGTGTTTGGCCATGCCCCTTGGGTCCTTGGCTCCTGTCCCAGCTGCAGTCTCCTACAGCCCCACCACCCAGAGAGGTGTGTAGCCATCAGTCTCATAGGGCAGTGCCCCAAGTCCCTGGTATTCTGTCTGGACTCCACCCTCACAGCTACCTGGCAATAGCCAGGTAGGCCAGGCCCACTATAGAAGGGGCTTCTTGCCCCCTCCTTCCTCTTTAACTCATTCATCTCTTACCCTTGTCTCTCACTCCCTTGCTCCTGATCTCTCCGAATTCCCTTCCTACCTCTCTCCACGTGGCCATGGCCAGCCTCTACTTCTCTACTTTCTCCCTCTCTCTGCCTTTCTACAACAAACACCTTAAAACCATGGACTGCCTCTTCTCATCAGGACCTGCCATGTTGGAGCAGTGGAGCAGATCTTCCTCTAATGGGCCATGCATCTAAGGGAAGCCTCTCTGCATTCTCAGGCACGTCCACCAAGACACACCAAGCAACCCTCCTGAGCAGACAAAGACTCCTCCTCAGAGGAACATGCCTGAAATCCTTCCCCTGCCCTTTTCCCTTCAGTCCCTTGCCAAAGCCCGCCCATAGGCCCCAACTCTGTTCTAAGCTCCTCCATGACAACCAGGGGGCATCTGCTGTGTCCAAGAGCTAGAACCTGGCATCCCTGGCCCTGGAGCCCCAGAGCTGGCTCTTCCCTGGCACCCAGCAGCGTCTGTGGTGCCAGAGAGTCCAAGCCCGACCCCAGCAGGTCCTCAGGGACCTCAGATTGTGTTTCTCCATGCTCAGAGCAGGGTCCTGCAGCTTCTCACAGCCTGATGACACCTGCCTGGAGACTGCATAGGATTCAAAAAGTCCCACAATGCAGAATGGCTTTGAACTCAAGATCCTTCTGCCTGGCTTCCTGAGTGCTGAGATTAAAGGTGGGCACCAGCACACCCAAATCTAAAAGTCATTTCTCTGATCTCAGGATAAAAATACTTCTATGGATTATTTTGAGTATTAAGAAAAACATGAAAACTTCAGCAAAGTACCATATGCAATAGGCATGTGTTTGGCATGTCACAGCACAAACTGCTTTGTCAGTTATACACTGGAGTGAATTTTCCAGGAGCAGGGGGAAGAGAGAGGCAGCAATGTGTAATAAAGGCTTGATAACTCTGTCTTGGAGAGATCTGCCTTAGCCTTTGAGGTTCCCTTGCTCTCCACACTGCCAGTTAGATGCATTTCAAATGCTAGTTAGGAATGAGGAAGCTCAAAACAGCTCCTGTGATTAGGTTTCAGCAGGATAGGGTTGGAGCACACATATGAGTCAGAACTAGGATGTATAGTAGGGGAAAATACGCACTACTTCAATATCCTGCCTCTATTTTCTTTAAATATTAGGAGTTTCTAATCTTCGTTTTGTTTGGATAGAACCCTTTGGGTCACCAAGAGATACCATGAAATGCACATCAAAGTTGTCTTAAACAGGTTCTTACATGGCTTCAGGTACATAGTCATAGAGACATGCTGCATAGAAAACCTCATTAAAATGAGTAATCTGGTACAGATATGCAAGTGTAGTTTAGATGTCACCTGTGAACAGGGAAAATGTTCTGAAATGATGCAGTGGGACAGCATCTCAAAGGCTTTACCCCAGATGAACAAGGTAAGCCTACTGCAGTGTCAGCCCTGGGGCAGGGCCAAGGCATCTGAGTTCTTCTAGCCCTGCAGGGGACTCTGCCTGTATTTGAAAGAGTTCCAGATACATTTGAGGGCCATTGTCAGGAGGGAGATCATAGTATTCTGGAGTGGAAGGTCCTGGCCAATGTAACTATCCTGGGTGAACTCATCTCTGGTATCCTACATGCTGCTGGATCTTGTATGTTGGCTGCTAGGGACTCATAGATACCACTTCCTCCAGGGGCCTGTCTGAGGTTTCAAACCTACATTGGGTTTGAAAATTTCCCCAGTGCTTCAAACTAAGTTTATCTGTGATGTCATTCATATCCTTTGTAGAAGAAACTAAGCCAGTCTCCAGTCCCAGCACATACATTCTTGCTCATTTTTCTTGTCTCCTGCATAGGTTTTCTATAAGTAATTAATTAATTCTTTAATTTTGAGATGATGTCTTTCTATTAGCTCACATTGATCAAACTTGCATTGTATACTCAAAGTTGGCTTCAAACCCACAATCCTCTAGTCGCAGCCTCAGGAAAGCTGTGATTATCACCTTGCCCAGCCCACAGGAATCATAATCATAGGGTCTTTTCTCAGGAAAACTTGATCTGAGATGCCAGGTTTCAAAGGTATTCAATTCTGCATTTGCATCTAAACTTCCCCTAATTACTTTCTGGCTTTAGGGCATTGTGTGTCTCTCTCTCGGGAGAGACACACAGCTGGAGTTATTTACACCCTCTGCAGGAGGTGCTGTGGCAATTGCACTTTTAGTCCCAGGACCTGGAGGACAGTGCAGACTGCCAAAGGCCCCTTTGATCTTTCCCTGATTGGTCCTTTGGTTCTTTTGGGACAGGCTTCCTTATCAGTGAATCATAAGTACACTTTCAAATGATGAGGTTATTGGCAAGGTTTGGGGGAACAGACATAAATATGATGAGCTCTAATTATACTGAGTGAGAATAATGTAGAGGCCAGAAGTCGGTGGAGAGTTGGTGCTCCTTAGGGACTTTCCTGGTAGGTTCCTGCTCCTGTAATCACACATTGAACTTGAAAACTTGAAGACTTTGGAATTCCCCCAACCCCAGGTCTAGGCCTTGGTACCATAGGAGAAAAAAAAAGTGTCAGTAGAGCGTTACAACGACTTTGTCTGCAACTGCTGTTTTTGTTTGGAGCTGTGCATTCAGCAGTTAGCCTGCAAGCACCAGTCCATTTAAAAAGCCCTCCTCTACTGGTTTAAAATACTTTCTCTGGTAGCTGATAAGAACCCTGATAGAACTCTTCCTATAGAAGAGCTCAACTGTGGTATCCTGGGTCTCTTCCCAGCGTGCAAGCGCCCCACGAAGGCCTGGGGTTACTTGCACATGAAAGATAAATGGTAGCTTTTTTGGAAATCTCCTTGACTGTTTATGGAAGCTGAGCATAGCTTTTCTGAGGCCCAGAAACTGGTGGAAGGTGTCCAGTCCACAGAGATAATGAAGTGTGCACCAAAAGTGCAGTAGATTGTTCACTCTAGCAGGTCCGTATAAGCTAGGAAGCTAGAAGCCGCCCCTTGATGTAAAAATGCATTAGAACATAAGAATCAACCATCTTCAACTGTAGGCAAACACCATAAGAGTCCCTGTCAGGAAGTTAGCAAGCAGACCCGAGGAAATGTCGTTCCAGATCATCTCAGCAGGTAGGCACTGAGTTCAAAGACTTTTTAAAAACATATACTGTGTTCTGCCTGCATGTGTGCATACCTGCAGGCCAGAAGAGGTCACCAGATCTCATTATAGGTAGTCATGAGCTACCTTGTGGTTGCTGGGAATTTAACTATCACACACACACACACACACACACACACACACACACACACACACACACAACCAAACAAAACACAGCACAAGCACATCCTAGAGTCTATTTATATAAAGTAGTACATAACAAAACTAGCCTTGCAGCTCCACTCTGAGATCTGGTTGCTTTGGTAGGTCAATGAGGTTAGGACTGGAGGGTATTGGTTGAGTTAGACTGGGGGTGGGATCCTTTGGGCTAGGAGATCAGAACAGCATTCACTCTTGTCAAGCCAGCCCTGTTTACTGGGGCCTGCAGCACTGCAATACTGCTGCAGGGTAGTGGTGTACTATGGGCTGCTGGATGGCTGTGGGTTTTCAGGGCCTCAGGGTCATTGGGGGCCCAGGGACTGAAGGGCTGTGAGGGTATGGATCTGGGGCATCCCTGGAGTCCTCTGGGGCATTGGCAGTGGTTTTCACAGCGGGGCTCCTCGCAGGTCGGTGCAGGAAGTTCCCTGCAGCTCAGGGTCTGGGAAGGAGAGTGCAGACAGACCTTGGCATCCGCCTCTGCCAGGAGGAGGAGAGCCGCGGCTGTCCCGGGGTGACCCGGTGCAGGAAGGGCGGGCCGAGGGCGGCGCCGGCTGGGCTAGGGGTGGGAACTGCTCTGGCACAGAGGAGGGGCTCCGCGGCGTCCCAATCAGGCCAGAAGAAGAGACCTCTAGAGCTAGGATCAAGGGGAAGTTGTGGGGATGTCTAGGAGTTCAGAGAGACAGGAAAGGTGGAGTTCCAAAGAGGGGGTAAAAGGGTAGGGAAGTGGGAGTAGAGGGGAGGGGAAGGAGCCCCAGCTCCCCTGCAGTTCTTTTGGCTCCCAGCTTGGCTGTGGCAGGACTTGGACTGGAGGAACCTAGAGGAGAGACTCCTCGGGGTCTTTGTAACAAGAGCAGAAAAAGGATTTGGAGGTGGGGAGGGGGAGGGATGGGGCTCCAAGAAAGTTCTGGTGCCAGAGTAGGGGCGATAGGCATTCAGGGGTAGGGGGAGTTTGGAAGTGACACTGGGAGTTAGAAAACAGCCAGCAAGGCTGTGCTGAAACTCTGTAGTCTGGCTTATTTCTCTTTCTTTGGCCGAGTAGGGAGAGTATAGGCAAGGCTGTGCTTGATGGTGTCTTGTGGCTCTGCAGTGCCTGATCACTAAGGCATGACCTGATTAATGTCTCAATAATGAAAGGAGAGAGTTGATTTGGATGAAATTTCCTGAAACAGTTTTTTTCCCCCTTTAATGTTTCTTCACTCATTTTCAATTCTTTGGTGATTTCATACACATATAGGATGCATTTAGCTCACAATTACCCCTGCTCTGCACCACCCCCGCCCCACCTCCTCAACCTCCAAGTTCCCCACATACTCATGGGTACAGGGAAATTTTTAATATTATAATGTTTAATGTTAATATTTAAAACCTAAAGCTACTGACAACTTCTGTAAGCTGGAGGAAGTTAGTAAAGACACCTGCTGAAGTTGGTGCCACTAACAAAGCAGCACACAGGCAGGAACAGTGTCATTTTAGGACATGGGGCAGTGTGTGTGGAGGGTGGGGCTTGGGGTACATCTCTTCCATGTCTGTCCCTTTTTGTCACATGCACCTATTTTCACTTGACTAAGGAGACAACTGATTGAAAGAGGAACAAGAGGAGGAAGAGGGAGAGGAGGACAAAGAAGACAGGGAGAGGGAAAGGGAGAGGCAAGAGAAGACAATAAAGGAGATGCATCTTGTACTGTCTAGAAGCTATTGAGATAAACAAAACAAAACAGAAAACAAAACAAAAAGACTAGGGTACTGGTGTGATCCCAGGAGACCTGGGACTTTGTTCTGCTGGCCTGATAGTCAATGGAGCCTAGAGTTCCCACCATTCCTTAGGTAAACTTTAATATTTCAATATGACCTAAATGCCAAAGTTCCTTTTAAGGACAGTTAAAAAAAATACAAATGTGCTGCTCTTCTGCATGGTTGATGTTTGTCTGTTTTCTTCATGGCTTTCTTTCTCTCCTATCTTCTCTTCTCTTCTCTTCTCTTCTCTTCTCTTCTCTTCTCTTCTCTTCTCTTCTCTTCTCTTCTCTTCTCTTCTCCTCTCCTCTCCTCTCCTC
>NC_034597.1:9343560-9349462 GCF_900095145.1 Mus pahari | reverse complement strand
TCTCTCTCTCTCTCTCTCTCTCTCTCTCTCTCTCTCTCTCTCCCTCCTGTCTTGTGTATTTCCTTATCCCCTCCTTCCTCTCCTCTGCAGCTCTTCTCACTCTCTCCCTTTGAAATAGTCTTCTTTAAGTTTTTATTTTTTTAAATTTTTAATTAATAATTGTATTTATTTACATACTAAACGTTGCCACTTGGTCCTCCCTCCCAGAGTTTTTCACCCCTCTACTATCCCCTCCCCACCTGGCATCTCCCTTCTCTGGGGCATCAAGTCTCTACAGGATTAGTAGCATCCTCTCCCCATGGGGCCAGACAAGGCATCCTCTTCTACATATGTGCCATGGGCCCAGGACCACCCTGTGTATGCTCTTGGGTTGATGCCTTAGTCTCTTGAGCTCCCAGAGGACCAGGTTCTTCCTATGGGGTTTCTATCCCTTTGAGCTCTTTCAATCCTTCCCCTAACTCTTCCATAGGGGTCTCCACCTCAGTCCAATGCTTGGCTGTTAATATCTGCATCTGTCTCAGTCAGCTGCTGGTATGTCCTCTTAGAGGACAGCCATGCCAGGCTCCTGTCAGGTGTGGCTTTTTGGGTCTGGGTTACCTCATTCAGGATGATATTTTGTAGTTCCATCCATTTGCCTGCAAGATTCATGGTCTCCTCGTTTTTTAATAGCCGACTAGTAGTTCACTGTGTGAGTGAGCCACATCTTCCCTATCTGTTCTTCTGTTGAATGCAATCTGGCTTGCTTCCAGTTTCTGGTTTTTATGAATATGGTTGCTATGAACATAGTGGAGATCAATGGAATAGAATCGAAGACCCAGAAATAAAATGACATCCTTATTGACATTTGATCTTTGACAAAGAAGCCAAAAACCATACAGTGGAAAAAAGAAAACATCTTCAACTAATGGTGCTGATCTAACTGGCAGTCTGTATGAGTATGAGAATAGATCCATACTCATCTCCCTGCACAAAGTTCAAGTCCAAGTGGATCAAGGACCTCAACATAAAACCAGAAACACTAAACTCAATAGGAGAGAAAGTGGGAAAGAGTCTAGACAGCACTGACATAGGGAACATTTCCTGAATAAAACACCAATGGCTCAGGCTCTAAGATCAACAATTGATAAATGGGACCTGTAGAAACTGGACAGTTTCTGTAAGGCAAAGACACTTTCCATAGAACAAAACATCAACCTATAAATTGGAAAAAGATCTTCACTAATTCTACGTCCATTAAAAAGGGTTAATCTCCAAAATATATGAAGAACTCAAGAAGTTAGACTCAAAAAAAGAAAAAGAAAAACACCCCAATAACTCAATTTAAAAATGGAGTACAGAGTTAAACAGAGAATTCTCGTCAGAAGAATCTCCAATGTCTGAGAAGCACTTAAAGAAATGTTCAAAGTCCTTAGTCATCAGAGAAATACAAATCAAAACAACTGAGATTTCACCTCACACCAATCAGAAGGGCTAAGATCAAAAACTCAAGTGACAGCACATGCTGGCGAGGATGTAGAGGAAGAGGGTCACTTCTCCATTGCTGGTGGGATTGCAAGCTAGTACAATCACTCTTAAAATCAATCTGGTGGTTTTTCAGAAAATTAGAAATAGTTCTACCTGAAGACCCAGCTATACCACTCCTGGGCTTATACCTAAAAGTTGGTCCACCAAGATCACATGCTCCACTAAGTTCATAGCAGCCTTATTCCAATAGCAAGACAGTCTTATTCCATCCTGTAGTCTGGGCTTATGTGACCTAGGATGGCCTTGAATTGCCAACGCATCTGCTTCCCCTTCACCCCCGCACATGGTGGGCTCCTGCACCACTCTCCCTGTCTTATATGCCTGGATTCCCTTTGCCCCTTGCCTGTGAATGCAGTGCCTCTTCCTGCAGGCTGCGGTTAACTTGCACCTTCTGCAACTGTAGCAAGATGCCAGAGGAAGCAGCTGCTGGATTCCTGGACTGAGATTCTCAAGCTTCTCTTTCCATTTCGCTCTCATTAGCACACAACTTTTAAAAGTTGGCCTGGGCACAGCGATACTTTCACACATCCATGTGAAAATCCGTGCTAATCTCTCCTGCAGGATGTAATTCCGTTGAATGACATTCTAATAAAATACTGGCAAGGACACAATCGCAGCTTCTCTGCAATGCATAATTAAAATAGCACCACGGAGCTCCTTACTGCTTCAGATAATGACTTCCTACAGTCTGAGGTTATGAAATTTCAGGGGTTCATTCCTGTGGTTAAAAGAACATTTTAAAGCTTCTCTCTCTGTCTCTCTCTGTCTTTCTCTCTCTGTCTCTGTCTCTGTCTCTGTCTCTGTCTCTGTCTCTGTCTCTGTCTCTCTCTCTCTCTCTCTCTCTCTCTCTCTTTCTCTCTCTCNGTCTCTGTCTCTGTCTCTGTCTCTGTCTCTGTCTCTGTCTCTCTCTCTCTCTCTCTCTCTCTCTCTCTTTCTCTCTCTCTCTCTGTCTCTCTTTCTCTCTCTCAAAAAGTTGGCTGCAGGTTTTAATTTGTTACCACAAGGTTTGTTGTAGGTTTGTTTTCAGATTGGATTGGCGTAAGTAGTGATTCTCAATTCACTTCCAAATATGCATTTTGTTGTGGTAGCTGACCAAATCCTCTCTGCCATTTTTAAATGATTGGCTCAGATCACTGGTTTGGAGACAATTTGAACCTACCTTACATGTCACTGGAGTATTGTCAGTGTGAAGGAGGGGTTTAATTGATAAGTATCTGTTCATGCATGTTTGTGTGTTATTCATGTACCTCTGTGTGAAGGAGTATGAACACCAGAAGTTAACATAATTGTGTGTGTGTGTGTGTGTGTGTGTGTGTGTGTGTTGTGTACATTTGCATGTAGAGACCAGGGGCAAATGTCAGGTTTTTCATTCAGTCACTCTCTACCATCTCTGAGAGGTCTCTCACTGAACCTAGGGCTTGTGGCATTGAGTAGAGTGACTCACCAGTAAGCCTGCTCAGGATCATCTTGTCTGCATTCCCACTCTCCCAGTGCTAGGCTGAGCCACCCTGGTCCTCCTACTTGGATAACAAGCATTTTACCTAATGGTCCACAACCAAAGACCCTGCAACTTTTTGTTGGAAAGGCACAATGCCTGAGCATTGACTTTGGGCAGTGGAACTCAGGAATAATGTTGTCTTGGTTGCAGTGTGTTACTCTGATGTAACACATTGCATCGGCAGTCTTGCTTCTGGACACCATGTAAAGTCAGATGTTCCATGGAGATGCTGTTCTTTTTGTCTTCCATTGTTTCACCGAAAGCTCACGGTTGCTAAGTGATGATCTAGGTTACACATGAACCTGTGGTCTCAGTGGAAAATACTTTACCTTTGGCAGTATTGGTTTCATGACCAAAAAGACATAAGAGGGAAGTGGAGTCCTTCATGGGTTCCAAGCTCCTCTGTGTCCCAGGTAAAGCCTGGGTACTTGGCTCCATCCCCACTCTCCACTGTGATGAGGCCTTTAGATGAAGTCTCTTGGAACACATATCTTGACCCAGCCTGTTCTTTTTAGTAACAGGATTTGCTTTAGGAATGAAGCCCAAGTCGTAGAACACCTTAGGAAGTGGGTGGAGCTTACCAATTTTTTAATGGTGCTCAAGGCACTCAATAGCCACAGCTCACAAGAACCCTAAGCTAGATCTATCCTCCAAAGTGGGGACAAGTGCTGGATACACAGAACAATGGCCAGGGAAAGGCTTGAACCAGGAGGTACCTTCTCTGAAAATGGGGAGCTGCCATGTATTTCAGGGAGCCTTGTACACTGCTTCCAGGTGTAGTGAAACAAGACTAAGAGACAAACAAGTAAGATGAAGCTCAGTACAGTGTATCCAGTACATTTGCTGGGCTTCTCTGTACCATAAAATGAGTTCTTCATTTCCCTTGAGGATGTAAATAGAACATGAAATGCCCCCCCCACACTATGCTAAAAATAATGTCCTGAAGACAACAGTATTGCAAGAAGAATGGTTTGAGACAGACTCTACTTGAAGGTGTGGAAGACAAGGGCTCAGTAGGCTTTCAACCCAGTGGACATTTCTCCCTCATTTTACAGGGGGAATGGCTGACTGAACACACATCGGAGCTAGTGCCTTAGACTACTTTATCACCCTGACACCCTGGAAGAAGGAATAATTGAAATGTAAATCCTGGTTCTCTGTAAGCTGTGATAATTAGTCAGTGTTGGCTTGAGGAGCATGTAGGCTTCAGCTGAGTAATGGTACAGAGGAAGGCATCTTAGTTTGCTTTACATTGCTGTGGGTAAACACCATGACCAAAAGTAACTCGTGGAGCAAAGAGTTCAACTGAAGCAGAGGACATAGACCAGTGCTGCTCACTGGATGGCTTACTCCAGTTTCTCACTGCACCTAGGACTACCTACCTGTACAAGGGTGGCAACACCCATAATTACCTAGGTCCTCCCCTATCAGTCATTAATTAGAACAATATCCCCACAGAGTTTGCCACAGGCCAATCTCTAGACATTATCTTGGAAGCACTTTCTTAATTAAAATGACTACTTCCCAGATAAGGTCTAGGTTTGTTTCAAGTTGACAAAGCCCAATCAGCACAGATGTTCTGGGCTGAGGTGTACAGATGGTGATATTTCTTGGGAACCTGCCTTCTCCTTTCTTTGGTTCTCAGGGCCTTTGAGCTTATCATTATTTGTATCTAGATGGAAGAGGAAAAACAAGATCCAGAAGGCAGCAAACTCTTTGAAGATTTGAACCCAAAGTGACAGGTCTGCTTCTTGTTCCCCTCCTTCAGGTTAGGAAGCCTGAGGTATGCAGACTCACCGAAAGTGCAATGGTGGAGTGGTACTACCGAGCCAGCAGGCAGATGTGTTGAATGTTGTAGCTACAGCTATAGCTCTAATACAGCTAATGGTTAATAGTTCTGATCAAGGTAATAAGGTTCATTGTGCAGTTTTTACTCAGTTTTCTCACAAACATTGCCATTCTTTGGATGTGAAGTGACTCCCGAGTTGAAGGCTAGGCCCCCAGCTGATGGTGCTCTTGAAAGATTAATGAGCCAGGAGGATTGTTGAAGGCCGATGGAGATCAAGACTCCTGTACAGAGGAGAGATGTGGATCACAAGGCTGTTGATTCACAGCAGAATGAGCTTTTCGGTGGGGTCTGGCAGTAGGAAGCTGGTCAGTGCAAAGTGGAAATGCCTTTCTCTTTCTCATCTGCACTGGTTCTCTGCTCTGTGATGTGACCTGTGGTGTCTTGACCTGAGACTAATGCCTCAAGCCGTGAGCCAAAACCAAATCTTTTCTCTGGTAGTGGATTTTCTGTGTTCTTTCACAGAAGCCAGCCACACAAATCCTCCTGTTTCATCGAGAAGGAAGCTGAGATGTTGACATACTTGCAGGAAACTGAACTGGGAGAGAGACAACCAGACACACTAAGGGGATGCTGTTGTGGTGGGTAGGTCTGAAGAGGCTGCAGCTCACTTTCCGGATGCTGCTTTTGGTGGATACAGCTGTAGAGGCTGCAGCTCACAGGGGTCCTCCCTTTTCTTGCAGAGAACAACATTGTTACAAATCTTCTGTCCAGAGCTTTCTTTGAGGTGCTGAGAGAACTGTGGAAGAATTGGAGAACAGAGACAAATGAAATACTCTATGACTTGTTCTAATAAACCTCCACTTTCAGGCCATACTCCTTTAATCCCAGCACTCAGGAGGCTAAAGCAGGAGGATGACAAATTTGAGACCAGTCTGTTCTTCAGAATAAGACCATGCCTTCGAAAACAAAGGCAATAAACTTCCCCAACTTCATTTCAGAACCTTCCTTCCTTCCTTCCTTCCTTCCTTCCTTCCTTCCTTCCTTCCTTCCTTCCTTCCTTCCTTCCTTTCTTTCTTTCTTTCTTTCTTTCT
>NC_034597.1:9337342-9342980 GCF_900095145.1 Mus pahari | reverse complement strand
ATCCAAGGCTTCAGTGAGTGAAGAGGGGTGTTATGGTTGTATCCAAGGCTTCAGTGAGTGAAGAGGGGTGTTATGGTTGTATCCAAGGCTTCAGTGAGTGAAGAGGGGTGTTGTGGTTGCATCCAAGGTTTCAACAGCCTTGGGGGCTGGAAATGCACAGTTGTGTGGACTTGAAAATTTCTTTTCCTTTGGAAATCAAGACCGCCCAAGGGAACCCCATATTTCAGACAATATATGTCCAACTCACACTGTGAAAAGAGGGTGATCTTGTAGTGTCATGAGATACACTGTTGCTCAGGTTTTATGTGTCTATACTGTACATACATGTCTTAGGTGAAGTGATCCAGATTCATTCCTTGTAGAGCAAGTGTGCTATAAACAAATTAATTTTGAGTCTTGGAGAGTTACAAACAAAAGCTCTCAAGTTCATGTAGTTGTTTCTTAAAAAATAAAACAAACAAAACAATAATGTTGTATATTGAACTTAACAACAAGAATTTGAACCCCAAGTTTCCAAATTTCACGTGTACCTTTAAGATACAGAAAGTAATAAAACATTATAAAACATTCACTTTTAGTTGTCAACTTTTGATATTTACTCTTTGGAAATTATTTTTAGTGACAATATTCTGTATGACAGTTTGAGAGACAATAGAGTGTATGTTTGCATAAGCTGTAGAATGAATTAAGTTAATGAAGGCACAGAAACAGACACAAGTCTCTCTCTCTCTTTCTTTTTCCCTCCCTTCCTCCCTTCTTTCTTTCTTTCTTTCTTTCTTTCTTTCTTTCTTTCTTTCTTTCTTTCTTTCTTTCTTCCTTTTTTAAAAAAGGTGATCTTAGTTTCTCCTCTTAGCCCCACTTTTTTCTGGCCTGGCAAAGCTGTTTCTATTTGGGCTTTTTTTTTTTTTTTTTCACACAGAAGTGCAGGCTAACTGAGCTGAGCCAAATCTGTCTATCCAATTACAGGGTAAGAGAGCTGATTGTAGCTTTAGGCAAAACCTGTAATCTGTACAGCCCCATGGTATCAGTGACAGCCCAATGAAAGGGAAGGAGCAATACAGTGGCTATGTTACTGGAATGGCCCACAAATCCACTGCTCTCTCCAAGTAGCCCGTTGTAAATCTCACAGCAGAGAGTGGAGAAACACAGGGCCTTGAAGAATAAGACAAAGGGATCTGTCTACAGTAACATCCAGGGCAAATGAGTCTCAGCAGTACACTGTGGGTCACTGAGCTGGCTTCATATTTGAACACATCATATAGTCTTTAAAAATCAGACTCAGCAGCACTGGCTTCTCACAGTGAAGATAGGACTTTATAACATTCAGTAGACTATATTTTCCATGAATTCAATGAAAACAAATTTCAGTGTAATATATTTTATCACACAAAAAACACAACTTAAATGGAAAAAGTTAATTGCTTATTGAATATTGAATAAAAGAAGCCATATTAAACAGCTATACAGACTTTGGGATATCATATATGTAAAATCTCAAAGCAGGAAAAAGGTATTTCTGATGTTAGAGGTAAGAATGGTGTGTTTATGGAGAAAAGAGGGCAAACTAGGAGGAAGAGATGGTGTACTCTCGGGCTGTGGTGGTGCTGACAGTGTCTGTGGTAACCGTCAGTCGCACACCCACCATGACTTGTGTGCTTTTTGGTATGTGTGTCAAAACCAGTTCCGAAAGTTAAAAAAGCTCATTGCAATGTTATGTTATTATTATCAATGTTAATATTTAATGAAAGACAACATTAAAATTATGGGTAGTGCTTGGTCACTTTGAAGCCAAATATTAGCTCTGCCATCACAAAAGAGCTCATCAAAGGTACCTAAAAATGTGAATTTAGGTTACTTCCTATTTTAGTTGAAAAATTTATTTCTACAAAAAATTTACATTGATTTGCTCTGCATGAGATTGCAAAAGGCATGGAAATTCTTTCTTCTCATGCATGGAAATACCAGCAAGAATGAAATCAGGGCAGGGTATGCTTAAGAAGATATTTTAATTCCTGTTATCAGTATATCGGGAAAGAAACCTAAAACCTCTGTGAGCGACGATTTTGCTGGGTCCAGCATTTTCAGTTGTAATGAAGTTTCATGGCTACTATCGCCACCATCTGGTAATCAATACTGGGGTATCTACTCTAGGAGAAATGAAAACCTTGCTCAAATGTTTCCATTTATAGAGCTTTTCTTTCTTTGATGGGGTTAGAGCAGATAGTAGATAACTTAGTAAACCTATATTTCAAGGCTGAGCAACCATAGACATTTTAAATTCAGTTTTGATTCTTTTTTTAAAAAATTTGTTTTAATGTATTTTAAAGCAATGCAAGAGGTTTAACATGAATTTAGTCTCACTCCATAATGGCGAGGCAGGTCACTTGATGCTTCTTTTGAATTACTCAGTATTTCTAAGAGGCCTGTGGGAAACAAGCATGCAGGGACTGGGCAATGTCCTCTACCAGCTTAATGTAAGAGGACTGCCAATCATTCACCATGTGTGTGCTTTAAAATCATTTGCTGTGCACAAACCTCTTTCTAAGGCCCGTGGAGCTTGGCAGAGAGAGAACATCTAAAGTGCCCTTGACTTATTGGCCTCCAGTGCTTCACTCCACTGCCTCTGCGCGCGACTGTGGATTTCTTGTATACATCGCCAGACCCAGCTAGTCCCCTGGGCTTTGTTAGGGTGTTTAGTCCCTATAAGCCAGGACAGATTCTCACCTGCTTACTATTCTTCCACAGAAAACATGAAAGGAAAAAAGACTTATTAATGATGAATAATCTTCAAGACCTGGTCCCATTTCATTGGTTGTCTCAATAATAGTCATTATCTAAAATAAAAGTGCTCATGTAGGCATAATGTGTCACCTTCGCTTTCCGTTGGCTGTCTTCTGAGAAGTTGCTCCTTTCTCTTTTATAATTAGGTGCTTTGTGGCATTGTACCTTGGAATTAAGAACATGTCCAGGTCACTTCCTCATCCTCTGATTTTTATTCATTGCTTTATGATTATCAGGATAAGCTCACACTTCCCAAGTTTGTCATTACATGGGTTATATAGTCAAGGACAACCATTCATTACTGTGTTGCTTGATTTTCTTTCCTTGGCCGGCCAGCTGGCTTGTGGTCTTTTGACATGTCCACATTGCCTGCTAAGCACTACTTTATCTCACCTTCTGGTGCAACCAACATGGCAGAGTTGTCTATTCTTTCTGGACCATCCCAGGGCCAGCCCAGTCTCCTTCCCCCACCCCTGCTGGCTGACTCTGCTCCTCCCCGTGGACCGCTGTTACTATGGGAGATTTCTATTTCTGTAGCTCTTCATGTCTTGGTGTTAGTTTGACTTTCCTCTTGGCATCATTCCCCACAGCCGGAGGATCTTAGCAGATCGTGTACAGCGAGTCTGCTGCTAGTACGCTTCCTTAGCGCCTGTTCATCTTCAAATATTTTTAGTTTGCATTCATTTGTGAAGGATATGTTTGTGAGCCTTGTAATTCATGGGTGGCAGCTTTTTCCTTTCAGCTCTGAGGAGGAGCTGCATCGTTGTTTTCTGGCTTGCATTGTATTTGGAAAGGCCATAGGTAATTCTTGCTATTCCCTGTGTGAAAATATGTAATGGGTCCTCTCCACCTTTTCTGGCTCTTTTCTTTTGCCTTGGTTTTAGCGTTAAAGAGTATTAAGATATAGTCTTACGTTTTGCTTATTTTTCAAAAATTCTATTTACAGTTGACTGAGTTTTGGATTGCTAGGGTTCTTTTTATTTTTAATATCTCTCTCAAGATGGGAAAATTTTTAGTTATTATTTCTTCAAAGATTTGTTTTCTGTTCCCTTCCTTTCTCTTCCCTTGCAGCTCTGTTCATATGTAACAGTTGGCTAGACATTTTTCCATCAGCTCAAGGCTGGTCAGGCCCTCACTGATTGATTTTCAGGTAAATCTGCTCAGACCACTGTTCTTTGGCCCTCATTTTTAATCTGGGTCTTTTGGAATCTTTTGCTATGCTCAGCCTAGTGTCAGTGAGCAAGAGGGCCTGGGGACTTAGCAGCACTTCCTCATCTTTACAGCCCTGTATCCTGCCAGCTGCAGTGGCAGCCATGCATACTAATTTATCAGGCAAATATTTCTATTGGGCTCCTGTGGGGCTCACTTGGAAGCCCCTTTGTCACAGCACTTACACCATACTGCCCACAGCCAGGTATCTGAAAATATTTCTTTCCCCAACCTAGGAGCAGTTTGTTTAGTGCTGTTAATCTGGCACCAGCTACTTTATCACAGCCAGGAAGGAGTACCAGTGAGTCTTCTAATGTGTTGGAAGGTGACAAACACTGTAAGAAACAGAGTAAGGAAGAAGGCAAAGCAGATGCTGGAAGTATAGATTTATGTCAGCATACAGGAAGCATGGTAAGGCCCTATGGGGAGCACTTTAACACCAAAAACAGAGAGCTAGGCTCATCTAGGTGATCTAGAGGTATCTGGCAAGGGCATAGCCAGACAAAGTCCTCCCTAGTGTAAAGCCTGAAGGATTACCAGGAGTAGATTGGGCAGTAGGGAAGCATGTGAGAGAGCTGTTATGTTTTAAGGCATGGGAAGAAAGCTGTAAGTCTCACTGATATGCATTAAGACTATGTAGGTGTAAGTCGCTTCCTACCTTTGGAGTGGTGGAGCTAAGACAAGGTCATGGAAGACATGTGAACTGTATCTGCAGATCTACATTTTTACCTATTTGTCATAGAAAACCATTAAAGGTTTTGAAGCAACTGTGAAACTTGATCACAATGCAAGCTCTGAATCCCTAAGAATAAAAGCGAATGAGTTAGAAATGATATCATCAGGTTTTAGTATAGTGTGTGCACTGTGGGTCCAACATTATCTCCATGTCAACAGACAATGTCACCTGCTTCATATGAGAAGTCTTTGAAAACAATACTTTTCAAGACTGGATGCATATTGTCAGAAGTGAAATGGTCTCAACACAGAAGAGATGGGGAACTTTGCTTCCTCCGGCATCAGTGTTAAATGATGGGAAAGATTAAATTAGAGAAATGGGTGTGGGGCTGTGGGTGTGTGGGAAAGAGGGGAGTGGGAGAAAGCCCGAGTTCTGCCAGAGTTCCAGTGCTCTGGGCGGGTAGTCTCGGGAGGTCTGCCAGATGCTTTCCACAAGGCCCGGGTGGGCGTCTGGCTATGCTAAGCCACTGACCTCACACGGCGGGTGGTGGACAAGGGGCAGCCCCAGGTACCAGGTTCTCAGTCTCCAGCGTCCCAGGCTGGATATGGTAGAGAAGCTGAGAACAGAATAGGGTCCCTGGGGCAGCACTCTGCCCCAGAGATAAGGGAAGAGGGCAGAGGGAGAGGGGGTGCTGGGTGGTTCCCACACAGGTGAGAGTCCTTAGTCCAGTTCATGGTTGCAGCATAGGAAGGCCTTCTGGGGGGAGGTTAGACATGGCTTGTTAGGAGAAAGCCCATCCCATTGTTCAAGCACAGCTGGCCTTGATGAACAGAGACAGTCTATGGTTTTTGAGCTTTATTGTAGAAAGGCAGGGGGGAAGAGAAAAGGTAGAAAGAGAGAGGGAGAGGCCAGCCATGGCCATGAGGAGAGAGCAGGGGAAGAGAGAGAGAGAGAGAGAGAGAGAGAGAGAGA
>NC_034597.1:9327988-9337222 GCF_900095145.1 Mus pahari | reverse complement strand
AGAGAGAGAGAGAGAGAGAGAGAGAGAGAGAGAGAGGAGGGAAGGGAAAATAGAGAGAAGGAGAGTTAGAGAGTAAGGGCTAGAGAATAATAAAGCTTAAAGAGAGTGAGAGGGGCCAAGCAACCCCTCTTATAGTGGGCTAGGCTATCTTGCTGTTGCTAGGTAACTGTGGGGAGGAGTCTAGCCAGAATGCCAGAAGCTTGGGACATTGTCTATGTGATTGCTAGCCACAGGTCTCTCCTGTGGGGGCTGTGGGGGTGGTAACTTCAACAGGAGCCAGGGGTCCAGGAGACATGATCGAATGCCTTCTGTCCCATGTAGGTGGAAATTACCACCTATCGAGTCCCACTGGGGTTCAAGACCTCAGCTCTACTAGAGACCAGGCTGTCTGTGCATAGCCCATTGCCCCACAAATGGGGTGTGAAATCAGTAAACTACATTTAGGAAATAAAATAAACTGCACAAGGGAAGTACAGACAGACTCCCAAGGGAAACAAAGGGGTTAACAAATTCCTAACTGAGACAGAGAACCTTTAAACAGGAGAGAGGTTGGGACCATGGGAAAGGTTGAGGAAGCCTTGGGAGGTTGGACAAGGTAGGATTGAGTGATGGGAAGGGCATATTTGGAAAGGGCAAATCTAGCATTTGTGATTGGTGAGAACTGAGGGCATCAAGTGGGGAATATTTGAGGCTGATGGATGCTGTTTCCCACCCAGGTCTTCACTGTCTACCTGTGGGTAGGAGCAGAGGCCACAGGAAAGTCTGTAAAAATCGGCTTCCTTCTGTCATCTGAATCCTGGGAACTGTGGACTAATGAGTCCTATATGCTGTGAACTGTGGAGTCCTGGACACTGCAAGATTTTAGCGGGGATCCAACACTCGGAGGTTTATGAGGACAAAGAGAATTGGTTTTTATTGTTTGTTTGTTTGTTTGTTTTTGAAAGAAAGCTCTGGCAACAATTTAAATGAAAATGAGATAAAATAACAGTAGAAGGACTTGATAAGTGCATAGATGCGGACAGGAATGGGAAAGAAAAGACAGCCTTGGAGTTTCTAGTGAGAACTGTTCAAATGTCAGAAGACAACAGGTGTGAAAAATGTCTAGTAGGTGGTTGGACAATCAGTTTGTAATTAGTCGTAACAGGGGTGGGCAGCAAGATAACTTAATTTGGTAGATGACAGTGGAACTAACATGTCCAAAGTAAGATGGTAGTCTGGGAGATGCCTTCATGTGACTTGTAAAGGATAAGATTCAGAAAAAAAAATAAAGAAGAGTTGACTGTATTCAAAGGAGAATGAGAAAACACTAGAAATCACAGGTCAGTGATAGACAGCTGTACAAGGTGGAGGAAGAGGAGCAACTCAGCAAAAGGAGCCAACAGCAGGCAGGCTCCAGTCACATGGCTCCCCAGTGTGGGGGAGGGGATGCAGAGCCTCATTCAGAAGATGAGGCAGGAAGCCTCCATGGGAGACTGACAGTCCTACTGAAAGGAGGAGCCAGGTCATCGTTGCTATAAGCCTCAAATTCAGAAGGGCTTTGGTGATGTCTCTTGGGAGATGAGTCAGCCATCAACTGGGTGAATGGTGTCATGCTTTCTGTCTCTAAGGGCAGTGGCTAGATGCCATCTTAAGAGAAACACTATTTAAAGACTGAGCTATTGACAGCAAATGTCTGGTAAGTTTTTATTGTCTACGAGACACAACTAAAATCACCTTGAAAGAGAAAACCACAATTGAAGAATTGCCCAGAGCAACTAGCCATGTCTGTGAAAGGTGGACGGAACTGATGGTTGATTTGGGAAGACGAAGCCCACTGTGGAAAGCACCACCCCAGGCTGATGGTTATAGGTCATATAAGAATGCCAGTTGAGACAGCCAGAGTGTGAATTAGCAAGCAGAATCTCTTCATGGTTTCTGCTTCAAGCTATTGCCTTGTGTTCCTGCCTGACTTCTGTCAATGATAGTCAGTGACCTGGAATGAATGATAAGCTGATGTGAACTCTTTCCTCCCCTAAATTGCTTTTGGTCATGGTGTTTATTTATTACAACAACAGAAAATTTAAACTAGAACAACAAGGTATGATCATACTTCAGGACACCATGAGTCAACTCACTATAGTCCTGGAGCTATGGACAAAGGATGGCTGCAGAAGGCAGTGACAGACTAGGGGAGTTCTGTACCCCAATACTTCAAGAACTGGAGGCTTCAGCACCCAAGAGCTCAATGACTGATATTCGGTGGTCTTGTCATCTTTATTAAGGAAACACTGAATGCTCTGAGGTACAGTCCAGCAGGCTGCTGAAACTTTACAGCAAGACCTGTGGTCTCTATTCCCAGGACTGAGAAATTTAAACTTTAGGTTCCTAGCCTCCTGTAATCCTCATGTATCTTGAGTATTAGCCAGAAGTATTGTAGCTGGTCCTCCCTTGCCTCCTCTAACCTGCAGCAGGTCCTGCAGTAATAGCTCTCAGTGTTACACCTGCCTCTTCACCACTCAGCTGACACCATTTGGCTTAGATATTTGCCACTCCAAGGTGTCAAACTGTTCCTGGGGTTAAATTCTGCCTGCCCATGGCTGCAAAGATAAGATGATCACAAATGGGTCTGAATGAGCAGAGAAAGGCTCCACAGGATGTGGTTGAGCCTCTGAGCTTCTGCCATGCCAGAGAGGGAAAATGATGAAACAAAGAATTCCTAACTTCATTTGCTCCATTTCTACCTGAAGACCATAGTCCTAGTAAGAACAAAAAAAGCCACTGTGATATGCTAGTTTTATTTCTTAATACTTTGTAATTTTGTACATTTTTGTCTTTTGACTTTTTATTTTTTCTCATCTTAGTATACTCATCTAACTTCTGTTAATGCTTATTATTATTTGGTGTGTGTGAACGTGTGTGTCTCTATGTGTATGTGTGTGTTGTATGTGTGTATATATGTGTGTCTGTGTCTGTCTGTGTGCATAGTGTGAATATATATATATATATATATATATATATATATATATATATATATGCCACACCCACTCCAGTGAAGTCTGTGTGACAGGCCTAAAGGCGTGGGCATAGTCCTGAGTCAAAAAGTTTCACGGAAACTTAGCCTCCTGGAACATTGGCATTCCCATAGCAAAGATGCTCCAAATTTGTCCCTGCGATAGTGTGGAGGGTCTTGCATGCTTTCTTACAGTATTTTACTGGATAAGAGTTAGAAATCTCAGGGTGAGCTTAGCAAAGTATAATTAGAATCTTCATTACAGTCAGGTATGACAGACTACATTGCATATTAGAAGAAAGTTGGTGAGTTCTTCTGACAAATGGAGATTCCCTACAGATACTTAAAAGAGCAGCCAAGTTACTCCCATATGCAAGAATTTACCATGGCCTATGAAAAAGGAGGGTTATAGTTTAAGGAAGAACTACAGTATTGCATTATTCATGAAAAGGTTTGCTAGAGCAGAACCCCCTGGTGTAAGCTTTCACAAGGCTCAGAGGAATAGCATAAATTGTGACTAGGGTGTGAAATCCTTACCTGGCCCCTGTCATTAGCTGACTCTAGGCAGGGCTGTTTTTATCCTAACTGTAAACATTGCTTGGTTCCTGCCAGTCTTTTGAAGGCATTTCTCTGGTTTGTGTCAGATAACTTCAATGTACTTTGGCTGTTGTGACACCTAACTTCTTTGTTTTCCTCTGTAATATATAGTCTGGTGCTAACTTTGACAAATGACATTCAGATACAGCACTCCCTTGTGTCCATATTTTTTGTCACTTTTCACCGACTCCTGCCCACCTGTACCAGGACTCTGATTTCCCCTACAGATTGAGGGTCACACACACACACACACACACACACACACACACACACGTGTGTGTGTGTGTGTGTTTGTGTACATGTCTGTATGTATCTGTATGTGTGTATGTGAATGTGTGTGTTTATGTGTGTCTGTGTGTGTACAGTGTGCTTGTATGTATGTCTGTGTGCATGTCTGTGTGTGTATGTATGTGTTGTATATATATGTGTATGTGTGTAGGTATATCTGTGTTTGTGTATCTGTGTTTGTGTTTCTGTCTATTTGCATAGTGTGTGTGTGTGTGTGTGTGTGTGTGTGTGTGTGTGTGAAGTCAAAGTATAACTTGCAGGTATTGGATCTTTCCTTCTATCACATGAGTCCTAGAGATCACACCATTAGGCTTGGTGGCAAGTACCTTATCTGCTAGACCATGGGTAAAAAGTGTAACTCCTCAGTTATGGAACCCAAAGATACTAAAACAGAAAAACGACAGATTAAGAATTTTAGTAAGTTTACTTGAGAAAAAAAAAATCAATGACTTAAAGGGGCTACAACTAGCAGATGTATTAAGTTAGGAAATGAAATCTGTTCCTAGGGGAGAAACTGAGCCCAATACTTAAGAAAGTCAGAAACAACAACAACAATGACAACAACAAAATCAAAAACACAAAACAAATCAAAAAACCCCAAGATCCTGAGACCAAAAATAAACGTGTGAATGGTAAACTCAACAAATGAAGAAAAACACACAGGATCAACCCCACTGATAGACTATCAGATAGAAGAAAGACTACCAGGATGGAAGACAGGCCAAGAAAATACTACATCCATATGTTAATAAAGAAAAATCAAAAGCAACACTACAGTGTACGAAAACTCTTAGATATTATCGAAAAACTAAACCCCATGGGATGCAAAATAAGCAGAGATTAAAAACTAAAGACATAGAAAAATTGGTCATAGTAAATTATCCCAGATCATAGGAAAAAGAAGAAAAAGAGGTAGATACACCAACCCTAGATGCATTTAGAACTCTACATACACACTCAGGGAAGATCCTTTCCTGACAAGGTGCCTAAAGGTGTCAATAAACGAACAACATTAAAAACTCCACGGGAAACCAGCAACTGAGTTATCAAGGCAAACATTATTCCTGCTAGGCATCTCAGCAGAAGCCCCAAAGCAAGGAAGCATAAAGGATATAAAGGAGAGCTGGACTGTAAATGACTGACAACTAAGATGTTGCTACTCCCAGCAAAATTTATTTGTAAAAAGCTTTCTCTAAATTAGTTTACAGCATATGGCATAAAGCAAACATTAATAAACATGAGAAACTGAGTAATTTCTGTATTGTGATGGTTAATGTTGATTGTCTGCATGAAAGAATCAGAATTCCTTGGGAGACAGGCATCTTGTCATGCCTGGGAGTGTTTATCTTGATTATACTAACTGAAGTATGAAAACCTACCCACCGGGAGTGGTACTTTTCCCTGGATGGGATCCTGGGATATTTACATGCAGAACTATGAACTGCATAGTAATACGCATTGTGTTCTTGGTCCCTGATGGTGGATGCAATATGGACGCCCAGCTGCTTCAAGATTTCCAATAACTTGACTTCTCCAGCATGGTGGTCTATATGCTTGAACTGTGAGCCAGAATAAATAATCTCTGTCTTAAGTTATGCTCCTTGTAGTATTTTACCATAGCAACAGGAAAATTAATGTTCACATGTATCTTACCGGGTATAAGGAACTAAGACTAGAAATCAATAGATAAACTATAATAATATCTCTGCTCTTAAATGCTGAGAGGGTCACCAAAGGAATCAGAGAGGAAATTAAAATCTTACTAGAATAATGTAGTGAGAATTTTGGCCTATTATAAAAAAGTTGTGGGAATATGGTTTTTGCTTTAAGCCCAGGTGTGTGATATAGGACTGCTTCAGACTGTCCCATAGCAGCTAACTATGATTTCTCTCGTGCTCTGGAAGGGGCGTGATTCTGTCAGCTGAAGATTACTCACATTTGGAATTCTGGACCTCTTGTGAAGGTATAAAAATGGCCAGTGTACCAAGAGACTACATTGGTTGCTGCTCTTACTGGTTCCTGCTGCTGGCTGCTTGCTGTTTGCTGGGTGGCTGGGTGACTGCGTGGCTGGGTGACTGCGTGGCTGGGTGACTGAGTGGCTGGGTGACTGTGTGGCTGGGTGACTGGGTGGTTGGGTGACTGGGTGGCTGGGTGACTGCGTGGCTGGGTGACTGTGTGGCTGGGTGACTGTGTGGCTGGGTGACTGCGTGGCTGGGTGATTGGGTGGCTGGGTGACTGGATGGCTGGGGGACTCCGTGGCTGGGTGACTGCGTGGCTGGGTGACTGAGTGGCTGGGTGACTGAGTGGCTGGGTGACTGGGTGGCTAGGTGACTAGGTGGCTGAGTGACTGGGTGGCTAGGTGACTAGGTGGCTGAGTGACTGGGTAGCTGGTTTGCTGGATTCCAGAATTGCTAGTTGGATGATTTGAGTTTCTCCAAAGGAACTTGATTCCCCTAACCAGCAGGCAGTAGTCTAAAGAGATCCATGCCCCACCTTTCTCTCTAACCTTCTTTCTCACCTATCTAGTGTTAGGGTGCCAGAAGGGGTAAGGGTGTAGAAGTATGGTAGGTAAAAGAACCCAATAAAGTAACCAAAAAAATGACAGTTACAGAAGAAATTTAAGATGAAAGCATAACTTACAAGAAACTTGGATGTAGCAAAGACCACTAACAGGAAAGTTTGTAGCTATGAGTGCTTATATTAAAAAACCAGAGCAATCTAAAGTTGAGATGCACCTCAGTGTTTTAGAAAAACAATCACAAGCCAAAAGAAAACACAGTAAGTGAAAAGGAAAAATAAAAACTATCAGGACCTGAATTAATGAAATGGGGATAGAAAGAACAAAATGTTGGTTCTTTGGGGGGAAAAAAAAGCAAACACACAAACCCTTAATTGAATTAAACAATAGAAAGATAAGATCAAAATTAATAAAATCAGAGATGAAAAGGGGCATTATGACAGAGAGAAAGGAAACCAATATGGAACATTTGAAAACTTATATTTAAAGGTGCTAGGTAATGCACAAGAAACAGACAAATCTTTAGACACATATGCATACCAAAACTAAATCAGAAAATAAAAAGCAGCTTAAACAGTTAAAAATATGAACCAAAGCAACAACACTGAATTAATAGTAAAGGCAGTCTCGGAGCAGAAGTCCAGGGATGAGGGGACTCATTCTTCCTGGCTATTAAAGAAGATTCCCCTAGGACTTCCAATGTTCCTCAAATGTTAACCACTCTAATTGGCTGTTGGACCTGGGAAAATGGAGCCTGAAAAGGAGGCAGACTAAAGTCTCATGCAATATTGAACATTACTCAGAGCAATTTATTACTATGAGGGTTAAGAGAAGTCACATGAATAAAGTATACAGGCACATGGGCAAGACACATAGTGGCATGCAGGCTACATATGTTGGTCAAGCCACATATCAACAAACCATGCATGGCAAAACATGTTTTTTTTAAAAGAGGCATATAAACAAATAACAATATCTTGGTGTAATGAATAATCTAAATTAAATTCACCCTTACCCACTACACCTGGGAGAGGCATAAAAGTACATCCAAGAGCAATTCCATGGTTTTGAAAATAGACTGAGGGCACAAGATCCTTGTCTTATTTTCTTGAAATGTTCTTACAAGCATTCAGAATTCTCCTTGCACAGTTCCATTCTTGGACTGTGTTCCAGCCCTCAAACTTTTTCCTAAAACAGAAAGGGTAGGGACACTACTGAACTGAACATGTGAAGTAGGAATAACCACTATACTCAAATCAGATAAGGATATTATAAAAAAGGGAAAGTACAGATCAATTTTATTGAATAGCAGAGGCACAGAAATCCTCAATAAGATGTTTGCAAAGCAGATAGAATTTTATATAAGGATTTACATTAACAATAAAATTTGCTTAATTCTATGGATGAAAGAATAGTTCAATATATATGAATCTATAAAAGTGACAGCATATAAATAGACTCTGATCTATTATCACATGATCATCTCAATAGATACATGAAAGGCCTTAAAACTTAGCATTCTATTATAATAATCCATGAGAAAAGCCAGGAATAGAAGGAACATATATTAACACAGCACAGGCTATGTCTACAATGACTATAGTCAATGATATTGTAAATGTGGAAAAACCCAAAGCATTTTCTGTAAAATAGGTTTCAAGATTTATTTTATTTTTAAATCTGTGTGTGCATGTGTGCGTGCATGCATGCATGCATGCATGCATGCGTACATGTGTACATGAATAACTGCGGGTACCATCTGAGACCAGAGGATTTGGATTCCCCTAGAGCTTGAATGACAGGTGGTTATAAGCTGCCAGATGGGATGTGGGAACTGAACTTGGTTTTTCTACAAGAGTTGTACATGCTTTTAACCACTGAAGCAGTTCTTAAAATTTTGAATTAGCTAAAGGCTCCCACTGCTTCTATTTATGTTCAGTCTGCTGCTTGAAATCTTAGCTAGAGGAATAAGGCAAGGGAAAGAAATGAAATGAATCTAATTAAAAAACAAAAAGTTCCATTATTCCTACATGTAAAAGACCCAGGCTCTACTAGAAAGCTCTTAATTAATTCTGAAAAACACTTTTACTCAAGCAAGCAGCAGTTTGCAGATATCAACAAATGTATATGTATATGATGTATATATGTGAAAGACCTCTGTACAGAGACTTTCCCACTCCAACCTCGAGATGATGCTCAGCCAGGAATCACGAATAAAAACCGTCTTGATGCAAACACACCAGGCAGTTTATTAATGGAGCTCCAGGCTGATATGTATCTCACGCAGGACACAGAGGCATCGACCATGAGGCTCAAAGGCTTGGGGTTTATATACAAAAGAGACAGGAACAGGGACATAATTGGCACATAATGGATTAGTTAGTACGTGCAGATTGGGGTAATCAGTAATTTTAAGAGTCTGGTGCTTATCTATGTTAGCAAGGCATTTGGCTAACGTTTGACCCAAGTCAGGAGGGGGCGGAAGAGACAGGGAGGCACCTACCCAGGTGGCCCATAATTCAGCTGAGATAGTTGGGACATCCTTGCATTCCTCCCTTATCTTTTATGGATGGCCAGTTCCTGGAGCTTAACAGCCTTTGTTCTGACCTGTTCTGGCCTGTTCTGCTTTTCTTAGGCCTGGGATCCTTTTTTATTAACTAACATGAGCCACCTTTGTCATGGATCTGAGATTTAATTCTTTCATATGTATATGTATATACATGATTTGTGACTATGATGTTCAAAAATACATTTGTGACAGGGTTAAAATGAGACACATTATTTTGTAACGTAAACTAAAAAAATAAATTAAACTTTCAATTTCAAAAACTAATTAGCAACA
>NC_034597.1:9326981-9327977 GCF_900095145.1 Mus pahari | reverse complement strand
TACATTTGTGACAGGGTTAAAATGAGACACATTATTTTGTAACGTAAACTAAAAAAATAAATTAAACTTTCAATTTCAAAAACTAATTAGCAACAAGTCTAATGTATTATATATATACTTTATGCATATGCATATGTATTTGTATATGTATGTATATTGAAGATTGATATTGAAGAAAATCGAGATTTGGAAAGACTTCCCATGTTCATGGATCAAAAGTATTATCAAAAGTAACCTACAAATTGCAAATAATCACTATGAAAATTAAATGAAATTCTTCTCAGAAACTAAAAAAATATAAAGATGAAAAGAAAGTCAAAACAATCCTAGACAGAAGGTATTGGGGAGATATATTAATTATTTGCCTTGTTACTATTATGAAATACCCTGAATAAAGCAATTTAAGGCGCAAAACGTTTCATAGTTTCAAGATACTGTCTATCCTGGTGGGTGCATGGTATCAGGAGTTAAAGGCAACTGGGCTACATTGTATCCACTCTCAGGAAGCAGGGGTCACACTGTATCCAGTCTCAGGAAGCAGGAGTTACATTGCATCCACTGTCAGGAAAGGAATCCATAGCTCAGCTTACTTTTCTCTTTTTATTCAGTCCATTATTCCAGCTCAGCAAAAGGCATTGCTCACGTTTAGCATGAGTTTTCTCACTTCAATTAATCTAATCTAATCTAGATGATGTCTCACAGACTGCCCAAAGATTTGTTTCCACGGAGATTCTAATCCCATTAAATTGCCAGTGAAGATTAACCATCAAAGGGGACTATTTTGGGAATTGGAAGGAGTCCAGGCAGAGGATAAAGCAGGAATGTGTGTGGAGTGAGGATGGTTTGTGACTATGATGTTCAAAAATACATTTGTGACAGTGTTATAATGAGAACCATTATTTTGTACATAAACTAAAAAATTAATTAAACTTTCAATTTCAAAAACTAATTAGCAACACATCTAATGTATTATATATATATATTATTGTCCATTTA
>NC_034597.1:9313981-9326970 GCF_900095145.1 Mus pahari | reverse complement strand
AATTAAACTTTCAATTTCAAAAACTAATTAGCAACACATCTAATGTATTATATATATATATTATTGTCCATTTACTGTTTTTCATTTAGCTTTGTTTACTGTTTTTCCCTGTAAAAACTGATTTTGTTTGTATTATATTCACTAGCATAAACTTGGCTTTGTGTTTTTTTAGTTATTTTCTTCTAGATATTTTCAGTGTTATTTCATAGCTATTTAGTGTTTCATCGTTCTGGAATGTATACTATTGTAAGAAAGGAATTGGAAGCCAGGTATGCTTTTCATCCACCAGTTTATTTTTCAAATACCTTTTATTAAATAATCTGCCTTCATGCTGTTTGCTAAAAGTCCTCTTTCTCCTACACTTCTTTCCAGTGACTACCTCTTTGGGCATTTTTATTGCTGTTTCTTTCTTTAGCAGCACAATCCCACTATAAGAATCATGACTTGGTTTCTGAGAAGCTTGTCTGCACTCAACTGTAGCATTTTGCTGTTTCTCAAACTCAGACATTGAGAGTATTTTATTCTTTTGACATTTCCTATCCAGTTCAGCCAATATCTTCCCTAATTAGTCATCCTTATCCCTTTTGCAGAAGCTTAACTTTTTTTTTTTATTTCTTTGGGGGTATGTATCTATTCTGCCTATGTTTTGGGAAATTTCTTCACAGTCTTATTATTATGGATGGTTCCTTTAAGGAAATTCATTATTTCTGTAGTTTTCATCTATATAAAACAGCTATAATTATTTTTATAAATTTAGTTTGTAAGCAATGCTATCCTGCCATAATTGTTTTCATCATACTTTTGTTTAAAACATCTGAACTTTTAAACTTCAAAGATCAGATAAATTCAGTCTATTTCAATGACTTTAAAGCAAAATGAATAAACACTTTCCAAATTCCATAATTGGAATTTTCTCCATATTTCTGCAGAGAGTCCCTGCAGAGGAAGCAGCAGTTTTGTCTTATTATAACAAGTACATAGAAATATGGATGAAGTCACATGGTTAGCCTTTTCACTTCAGACCACCAACTTAAATTTTCATTCCTCTGGTAAATATGCTTTAAGTTATGGCATGATGTCTTTCTTATATGGATACATGACATTATTTGGTGGGGAGCATCATTTGTACCTTGTGAACCATGAGAATTTAGAATTTCTTTTTTCATATTGATGCTATTTAAGGGGAATTTTTCAGTTTCACACATAAGCTTGGTTTGGAAATGAATGTTAATGCTTTCCAGTAGGAATGCAACATAATTTTTTCCTAACATTTCAGTTGGTATTATTGAAGCAATGAGTAGAATTTTCCTTGTGCCATCCATGTGCTCCAGTGTGACTCTGACTGTAAACCCTATGGAGTCTGCATTCTGCTTCCTGATTTGTATATTTCCACAGTGTTTGCTTGCATTTATCTAGGGTTTGTGTATAGTCCCATGAGAGATGGATTCTGTTTTCTGATTTGTATATTTCCATTGTGTTTGCTTACACTTATCTAGTGTATGCGTATAGTTCTTCAGGGAGGTGGCCTGATACTGATGGTGAGATGTCTGTTAGCTAATTTGTCAATATATTGCTGAATTAAATATATTGATAAATTTCCTCCTTATGCTTTGGAACTGCTTAAACAGACTGATTAAGTCTGGTCTTTGAAAGTTAAAGTGGTTCACTAATTTAAATTAAAACAAAACAAAACAAAAATAAAAATAAATTATGCTTTGAAATCAGAGATTTAAAAGCACAGAAATCTATCCAGAGTGATGACAGACTTCATTATGGTCTTCTTAGCCCTGTATCTCTTCTTCTCAGTCTTCTGCATTTAGAGAATTCTATTTTGTTTCATTTTCTTTTTTGAGGACAAGTCCTTCCCTGTGTAGTAGGGTGGGCTGAAAACCTGCCATCCTCCTGCCTCATTCTTCCAAGTACTGGGATTGCAATTGTGCATGATTATGTCTGGGTTAAGGTTGGGGGAATTTTGAGCACAAGTATTTTACAGTAAATATGAAGGAAAGGTAGAAAGGGGGTAGAATTATAAAGGGGGTGTTATAGAATGGGTAGTGGTTTGGGGATAGACTGATGGAGGAAGTTATAGAATGGGTAGTGGTTTGGGGATAGACTGATGGGGGAAGGTGTTATAGAATGGGTAGTGGTTTGGGGATAGACTGATGGAGGAAGTTATAGAGTGGATAGTGGTTAAGGGATCGATTGATGGGGGAAGGTGTTATAGGACGGATGGTAGGTAGGGCTAGGTTGATGGAGGGAGGGAGTTATAGCAAGGATGATGCTTAGGCAGATTAATTAATCAGCTAGTTTCTAAATCTAGAGTGAGGATGGTAAGAATGAATGGTACTATGAAGGTTTCCAGCTATAAAAGTGGGGAGAGGCTGAGCAAGGTTGAGAACTGAGGACTCTGGCAGGACACAGTGTAGCATGCAGACCTGACCTGTGCAATGAAAGTGCAGTGGAGTCAAGTCTGTAGAGTAAAGGGGGCAGGCATGTGTGTGGCCTTCAACTGTCATCCTGTGTGGTGCTATGAACAAACCTTAGGAAAATGGGGTGAGAATCTCATGACCTACCCAAGAAGGGTTGGAAAGATGACTCAAAATCAAGACAGTGTACTGATCTTGCAGAAGATCTGAGTTTGATTCCCAATACCCACAGTGACAGCTTAAAATAACCTGTGACTCCAGCTTCTGGGGGCCCTTACATCTCTGGCCTCTGCTGCTACCTGCACACACCCACACATGTATGAATATAATGTAAATAAAGTAAGTATTTAAAAATGCCAAAAAAAAGATGCCAAAGAGACTGAAGAAAAAGTGAGTCAACACATTGATCTGAACCAAAACAGAAAGAACCAACACAGAAAGCCTTTAGGGTGAAGACCACCTGAGGTCTCATCTCTGGGAGTGGCTGGGATCCTCTGAGAGATCAGCAGCAGATGCTTATGAGATGGTGGGAGAAACTTTTAAGATACATTAAATGAAAAGAAATTGAGTGTAAATAGTAATGGATAGAGAACACTTTTTCTTTCAAACTCATGGGGCAATGTAAAAAATCACATTCTTGGATGAGTAGAGCAGTTCCTGTTACTGTCAACATTTCTGGTGAATGTGAGTGTCAGAAAACAAGTAAGTCAGTTCTCACACTAGGTCCAGCTGGATCAGTGAAGTGGCCAGGACACATCATGTATGTGTACAAGTATATATTTGTGTCTTTCTGAAAGTATATGAGTATGTGCAATGTAGTATGTATGTATGTATGTATGTATGTATGTATGTATGTATGTATATGTTTGTGTGTATGTGTGTACATGCATACATATGCACAAATGTATGTATGTATGCCTGTCTGTTTGTGTGTGTCTGAAAAGTTTCTTAGATCTGAAGTATCTGGTTTTGCAGAACTCTTAATGTGGGCATCCTTTATTTTTGTTTCTCTGTTTTTCTTAAGTAGTACCAACTACCAACATGGGTGAGTTTGTATCAGCGCCTCACAAATAAACAAGAAAGTTATGGCTGTAACTTGAAACTGAATCTACTCAACTATAAAGAAAAAAAGCATGGCTGTTTTGTTCCTGAGGTGCTGAGCTCTCCAGCAACCCTGCCAACATTCACTTTGCCAGTTCCTTGCAAATTGGCAGAACTTATCTTGGCCTCTCATTCTGAAGGTGCCCTGTCTTTGGAACTGGCATGGCTACCATTTGGGTAAGTGCAATCTTGACTGCTGACATTTTTTTATGGCCTGGGAAGTCCCTGGCTGACTTCCACCAGTAGGAAAAGGCCACCACTGTACTCCTGTGTTTGAGATCTTGAACAAGACCAATGGCTGCTTTCTGATGTGTGCCACCTACCCATGATCTGTAGGTCACAACATCTTCTGAAATCAGTCTTTCCAAAGAAGCAAATTATTCTCTGACCCTCATGACTTCTGCATAGAGATAACCCTTGTCTTAGTTAGGGTTATCATTGCTGTGAAAAGACACCACAACCAAGGTAACTTTTATAAAGGGCAGCATTTAATTGGGGCTGGCTTACAGGAAGCGAGGTGCAGTCCATTATCAACATCCAACACTCAGGCAAGCATGGTGCTAGAGGACCTGAGAGTTCTACATCTTGATTTGACTGCAGCAACTGACTCTTCTGCACTAGGCAGAGCTTCAAAGCTCACCTCCACAGTGACACACTTCCTCCAACAGGGCCATACTCCCTAATGGTACCACTTCCTATGAGCCAAGTGTATTCAAACCACCACATCCCTTTTCTATATATCTATCACAGATCTAGGGGATATCAGATGCGAAAGTTGTGAGTTTCTTATAGTACTTTTCAAAAGCAAAATAGCAGAATCACTTCTAGTAAGAATATATACTTAAATTGAATATGTATCAAAACACTATTTTCAAGGATGACATTTTGTATACATGTATTATCTTTTCCCCCATAGATCAACAGGGCACTCAATTTTGGGCTTGTATTCTTTATGAGGTGTTTATAATGGGCAAAATGACCCTTGTTGTAACCAGAGAACACACCCTTATACCTAGCTTCTTGGAAGATGGGATGGGAGGATCATGAGGTCCAGCCCAGCCTGGGCCACAGATGATACTGTAAGACCCCAACTCAATTTGTTTCTTAGACCCCAACTCAATTTNTTTCTTAGACACCTAAAAAGAGTTCTTTGTTCTTTTGCCTTCAGCCTGAGTTACTAATTACCTCTGGAACTGGCTCATCTTAAACTCAGACTGGTGCAGGAAGCCTTATGTCCTTCTACCTGACAGCTAGAAAAGATATAACTGCTGGAGAGCCCACCAGGCGCCTGCTTTCTGGTATTAACAGCCAGGAATTTTTACCAAAAGATAGCTTATGACCCCTACGCCATAAATGAGCCATACAGCTCCTCTGGAGAAAAGCTGTCAACTCAACTTTCTTTGTGAACTTCCCTCCACCCCTTATGGTCTTTCCTTTAAAAGCCCTCAGTTGAAACAGCTCAGGGTCGATCTCCTATGAGCTCATCCTCAACATGTTGATTTTTCGTGATTAAACCTCATGCACATTGCATCAAGAATGATTTCTCTCGAGTTATTGGGGCGTCGTCATCTCATCCTGGGACTGGAGCGAGGATATCCCCTGAAACTGGGGTCTTTCAATACTAGGTTTAAAATAGAACAGTAAGGACTGGATATATAGTTCAAAAATACAGTGCTTACTAGTATGTACATGGCCATAGCTTGAGGCTTAGTACTGCAAAGTGAACAGCAAGCAAATAATCATCCATATGCCCCAAATAAAACAAACAGCCCACAGCTATCAAACACCACAGGTTTGTTTATACTTCAAAAAGACAGACTGTAGATAAGCTTCATTGACAGTTTCAGGAATCAATAACAAGCAATTACTTGAATGTTTGATAACAGTCAGGAGCTTAGTATTCTGATCATTGTTGCTACAAAGAGAGTTCTATGAACAGATGTGTTCTGGAGTCATGCTGCACTAAAGAACCAGGTTTCATAGGTAGAAATGGTGTGTGGCTGGAGAGATGAAGATGGGTGCATCTGAGGGATTCTCTGTCCTCCTGAAGAGGGAAGCTGGGACTGGTCTTAACTTGGTCACCAGGTTCCATGAGGCTCTGATTGCTAGTCTCTAACCAGCCCCTTACATATCTAATGCAGTTACAAGCACAGGAACATGCCTGCTTTCCTCAGACCGAGGCTAGTGTGTCTGGAGGGCAGGCCTCCTCACTTATGTGGTGCTGAGACTGGGGCTACTGGGTCAAGAGCACAGATGGGTCTCATTTCTTAGGAAGTACATAGTGCATTTACAAGGTCCCTGAGAAATACCCCTGCCATTTGTTCTGTTCCAGCCCTCATTTCCACCAAGAAGAAGATTACAGCTTCCTCAACCCAGTCTCCTCCACAAGATCTCTGTTAGAAATGGACTTGCAAAGGTTTGTTTTCAAATATTTCCTGCATTTAGCAGTTAAGCAGAATTAAACAATAGGTCCTGTACCTGTGCCTCAAACACCAAGGCCTTCTGCTAGAAATTTTTGTTCTTTTATTCTACATTTCCAGGCAAATGGTAGACATGAGGAAGAGCAAGGTAAATCTATAGCCATCGAGGACAATGGGAAACTGAAAGGCAAAGCACAGAAAGGCTGACTGCGAGCATGTTAAGCTTACGTAATCACTATATTTAATGTGCTTACCTTAGTCAATCCTGTTTGCAACCATAAGAAAAAAGTCCTCTTTTTCATGGGAGAGAAATTGGAAGCCAGAGAGGTTCAGACTGAAGGGGACAGAATCACCATGGGGAGACACATCTGGGTGTATAACTTGGTAGCCCTTCCTGAGCTTCTTCCATAGGTGTTGGAAGTTGGTGACTTGCTTTCCAAGCCTCACTGCAGCTATAGATGGTGTGATGGATTGTCTATGCTTGTGTCATTATTTGGAGGGGTAGCCTTGTTGGAGTAGGTGTGTCACTGAGGGCTTTCAGATCCTTAGTCTAGCTGCCTAGAAGCCAGTCTTCTCCTAGCAGCCTTCAGATGAAGATGTAGAACTCTCAGCTCCTCCTGCACCATGCCTGTCTGGAAGCTGCCATGCTCCTGTCTTGATGATAACGGAATGAAACTCTGAACCTGTAAGCCAGCCCCAATTAAATGTTGTTCCTTTAAAAAGTGCCTTGGTCATGATGTCTGCTCACAGCAGTAAAAAACGATTAACTAAGACAAAAGTCAAGGCAATATGAGTCAAACCAGGAAGGTGGCTATTGAAGAAAGCCTGACTTGGGTACATGTCAGCTAGGCTGGCTGGGTAGAGCTGAAGATAGGACAAAGGATGATCATTCTTACAGTAATGGTGTTGCCATAGGCAATGCTGCGAGCAGAGAACTGGAACCTGTGTGGCCTTTCCTCCTCCTGCTTGAGGGAAAGAATGAAGGACAAGGTGATTTCGGGTTCACAGTGGAGAAGCTAAGCTTCATAATGTTGCCATGACAACAGTGCTGCATACCTGTTTCCCATACTGACTTTCAGTGTATCCACTTGGAATTCAAGCCATAAGCACTGTAGCCTTATTGAGGCACCTGTGGAAGTGGCATAACTGAGAAGGAGTTTCACAGTCATTTTTGAGTCGTTCATTTGTAAAGCTGTGGGTGGGTTTAGCAACTGTGTATTAGAAATTAAGTTTTAGTTTTTAATATTTAGACTCAAAATTGAATACATTTTAAGCTCTACAGTAGGACAACACAGAACTTTTGCTTATTCATTTGAAAAGGATATACCTTAGCTTGGAGTTGAAGCAATTTGAACAGCTCAGTATTTAGATAATTGTCTATGATTATTATGCACAGAACCACAATTAACACTTAAATATATGTAATTCTATTTAGCTCTAACCCAAATTTGTTAGCTGTATTAGAGATGGGAGCTATAATGGTGTGCAGAGTCTTATTTAAGTGCTCAAACTTCAAAAAATTCTGCTAACAATTCTGGAATTTTCTTTAGTAAAGGGACACACACACATACACACATATAGATATAGATATTGATAGAGATAGAGATAGAGATAGAGATAGAGATAGGTATAGGTATAGGTATAGGTATAGGTATAGATAGATATAGATATAGATATATGCTGCAGTTTCTCTTAAAAGGTAGCCATTAATTTAGATAGTAAGAGAAGTAATTTGCCTGTTCTATACTTACTTATGGCTGGGGATCTGAGATATTACTGGTTTGTTTCCCACATTCTTTACAGGTTGTAGAATGGACTAGAACTAATGCTATCCCAAATCCTGGATATGGTCATATGGTATTATGGTGCCTTTGACTCTCAAACTCAGATGCACATTGGAATCACTTGAGATTTAAAAAGTCCAGATACCTGAACTCTAACTCCACAGATAATTATGTAATTTATCAGAATTGTTACCTGGGCTTTGGGACTTTCCAAATCTGTGGCAGAAGCTGAGACTCACTGTTTTAGGTCTAGAATGAACATAGCTACACAATTATATTTAATTTAGGTCTGGGAAGCATTCTAATGTAGATGTATTAGCAAGTGCACAAATTACTTCTGTAGGCTCTAATTCACCACACAAAAGTGGTTCTATTTTTCTGAGGCCTTTGAAAGCTACAAATGTGACTCTCAAATGGTTTATTACTTCTAATTGTTTGTGCCCTGAGGATGTTTCTTCAGCTTAGTCTCCTGTCACTGTCCTGCTTGAACACTTAATATGGGAGATCTGGAATGTCACCCCCAGAAACAATTGTGATAATTCTGCTAGTGATATTCATCTTCGGGATGTACCTGATGCCTTTTTCTCCTCTTACATGGTGTCCTGGGCTATTTCAAAAGCAGACTGTGAAGTGCTGCTGGAAGGTGGTAGGGAGTTCACCAGCATCTTCTCCATTTAAAGATTGTTCAAAGAAATACATTTGCAAAACTGTGTTTTGCACAGTGTCTATCAAGTATATATTCATTGACTCCTTAGTTTCTCTGTCTCTTTCCTTCCCTAGGACACTCATAGCCTCTTCTTCCATCTAGAATGTTCCTCTATCAAAAGTAGATCAGGCCTTCTATGCCTTGTCAAATGTTTGCTGAATGGTAAAGGGTAAATAAGCATGCTGTTTAGCTGTGCATACTTCTCTTTTGCAGTATAGGATCTTCCACGTGATTTGAAGGACAGAAAGTAGATTATTTAAATGCAAACACCTGTCAATCCTAGAACTCTGTGTAGGAAAATATGCCCTTGGGAAGAGGGAATATTGATTTGAGTTTATGACTTTTCTATTCTTTTAGGGTTAGTGTATAGTAGTTGCATTTTATGCCTTTGGAAAAATTAGGATTTGGCAAATAATATGAAAAACAAAGTTCATGTTCTCACAGAAATTATAAACTGAAGAGATAAGGCAAATGGAAATATATTGTGAAATTACACATTGTGAAACACAAAAATCTTTTTATTTTCCTACTCCAAGAACCTAACAAGGTGAGCATGCCTGCAAACAGTAGCTGGGAACACAACAGCTGAGGTGACAGTTGGAGAGTTGGAGATACTGCTGGGTCAACTAGCTGCTCTGTTTAGTCGCTAATATCACAGGACTCCAAGAGAGACTCNCAGCTGGTAGGAATTATTCTCCTACAACTGCAACTGGTTCTTGGTGAAGGAGCATGACCCTCCTGGTTTCGCTAAAACAAAATTTTGTTCTTGCTTTTCCTCTGCAAAGCTGCCTCTGGGAATCAGTTTGTTATATTGGTTAGGGACAGAAAGGTCAATGACAGGACCTGGCCTTAAAGGCCATGTTTACATGCAAAGTAGTTATAATAATAATAATAATAATAATAATAATAATAATAATAATAATTGCTATTATTATCATCATCATCATCATCTTCACATGGAAACTCTGTTAACCCATTCCTAAGATACAGTGACTTCCTAGCATTGGGAACAAAATACCCATGGAAGGAGTTACCGAGACAAAGTTTGGAGCTGAGATGAAAGGATGCACCATCCAGAGACTGTTCCACACTCCACAGCCACCAGACCAAAAACCATGAATACTCTTTTTTCTAACTTTTAGAATTTCTTTATTAGCATCTTGAATCACTTTTTTTGCATTTTTATTAGATATTTTCTTCATTTGCATTTCAAATGCTATCCCAAAGTTCCATATACCCTCCCCAAGACCTGCTCCCCTACCCACCCACTCCCATTTCTTGGCCCTGGCATTCCCCTGTACTGGGGCATATAAAGTTTGCAAGACCAAGGGGCTTCTCTTCCCAGTGATGGCCAACTAGGCAATCTTCTGCTACATATGCAACTAGAGACATGAGCTCTAGGGGTACTGGTAAGTTCATATTGTTGTGCCACCTATAGGGTTGCAGAGCCTTCAGCTCCTTGGGTACTTTCTCTAGCTCCTCCATTGTGGGCCCTGTGTTCCATCCAATAGATGATTGTGAGCATCCACTTTTGTGTTTGCCAGGCACTGGCATAGCCTCACAAGAGACAGCTATGTCAGGGTCCTTTCAGCAAAATCTTGCTGCCATATGCAATAGTTTCAGTGCTTGGTGGCTGATTATGGGATGGATCCCCAGGTGGAGCAGTCTCTAGATGGGATCCATCCTTTCTTCTCAGTTGCAAACTTTGTCTCTGTAACTCCTTCCATAGGTATTTTGTTCCCAATTCTAACAAGGGGCGAAGTATCCACACTTTGGTCTTCCTTCTTCTTGCGTTTCATGTGATTTACAAATTGTATCTTGGATATTCTAAGTTTCTGGGCTAATATCCACTTATCAGTGAGTGCAAATCATGTGAGTTCTTTTGTGANTGGGTTACCACACTCAGGATGATATCCTCCAGATCCAACCATTTGCCTAGGAATTTCATAAATTCGTTGTTTTTAATACCCGAGTAGTACTCCATTGTGTAAATGTACCATATTTTCTGAATCCATTCCTCTGTTGAGGGACATCTGGGTTCTTTCCAGCTTCTGACTATTATAAATAAGACTGCTATGAACATAGTGGAGCATTTGCTCTTATTACCAGTTGGAACATCTTATGGATATATGCCCAGGAGAGGTATTGCTGGATTCTCCAGTAGTACTATATCCAATTTTCTAAGGAACTGCCAGACTGATTTCCAGAGTGGCTGTACAAGCTTGCAATCCCACCAACAACGGAAGAGTGTTCCTCTTTCTCCACATCCTCACCAGCATCTGCAGTCACCTGAAGTTTTGATCTTAGCCATTCTGACTGGCATGAGGTGGAATCTCAGGGTTGATTTGATTTGCATTTGCCTGATGATTAAGGATGTTGAATATTTTTCAGGTGCTTCTCAGCCATTTGGTATCCCTCAGTGGAGAATTCTATGTTTTGTTCTGTGCCCCATTTTTTAATAGGGTTATTTGATTTTCTGGAGTCCATCTTCTTCAGTCCTTTCTATATATATTGGATATCAGTCCCCTATCTGATTTAGGATTGGTAAAGATCCTTTCCCAATCTGTTGGTGGCCTTTTTGTCTTATTGAAAGTGTCTTTTGCCTTACAGAAGCTTTGAAATTTTACAAGGTTCCATTTGACAATTCTCAATCTTATAGCACAAGCCATTGCTGTTCTGTTCAGGAAATTTTCCCATGTGCCCATATCTTCGAGGCTTTTCCCCACTTTCTCCTCTATAACTTTCAGTGCCTCTGGTTTTATGTGGAGTTCTGTGATCCACATAAACTTGATCTTAATATAAGGAGATAAGAATGGATCAATTCACATTTTTCTACATGATAACCGCCAGTTGTGCCAGCACCGATTGTTGAAAATGCTGTCTTTTTCCACAGAATGATTTTAGCTCTCTTGTCAAAGATCAAGTGACAATAGGTATGTGGGTTCATTTCTGGGTCTTCAATTCTATTCCATTGATCTACCTGTCAGTCGCTGTGCCAGTATCATGCATTTTTTTATCACAATTGCTCTGTAGTACAGCTTGAGGTAAGGCATGGTGATTCCCTCAGAGGTTCTTTATTGTTGAGAATAGTTTTTGCTATCCTAGGTTTTTTATTATTCCAGATGAATTTGCAAATTGTCCTTTCTAATTCGTTGAAGAATTGAGTTGAATATTTGATGGGGATTGGATTGAATCTATAGATTGCTTTTAGCAAGATAGCCAGTTTTACTATATTGATCCTGCCAATCCATGAGTATGGGAGATCTTTCCATCTTCTGAGATTTTCTTTGATTTCTTTCTTCAGAGACTTGAAGTTCTTATCACATAGATCTTTCACTTCCTTAGTTAGAGTCACACCAAGGTATTTTACCTTATTGGTGACTATTATGAAGGGTGTGGTTTCCCTAATTTCTTTCTCAGTTTGTTTATCCTTTGTGTAGAGAAAGACCATTGATTTGTTTGAGTTAATTTTATATCCAGCTACTTCACTGATGCTGTTTGTCAGGTTTAGGACTTTTCTGGTGGAATTTTTAGGATCACTTATATATACATTTATATCATCTGCAAACAGTGATATTTTGAATTCTTCCTTTTCAATTTTGTTTCACCTTCAGCTCCTTTTCTTGTCTAATTGCTTTGGGTAGGATTTCAAGTACTATATTGAATATGTAGGGAGAAAGTGGGCAGCCTTGTCTAGTCCCTGATTTTAGTGGGATTGCTTCCAGCTTCCCTCCATTACTTTAATGTTGGCTACTGGTTTGCTGTAGATTGCTTTTTATTATGTTTAGGTAAGGACCTTGAATTCCTGAATTTTTCAAGATTTTTTTTATCATGAATGGGTGTTGGATTTTGTCAAATGCTTTCTCAGCATCCAATGAGATGATCATGTATTTTTTGTCTTTGAGTTTGTTTATATTGGATTACATTGATGCATTTCCATATATTAAATCGTCCCTGCATCCCTGGAATGAAGCCTACTTGGTCATGATGGATGATTGTTTTGATGTGTTCTTGGTTTGGTTTGTAAGAATTTTATTGAGTATTTTTGCTTTGATATTCACAAGGAAAATTGGTCTGAATTTCTCTATCTTTGTTGGGTCTTTATTTGGTTTAGGTATCAGAGTAATTGTGGCTTCATAGAATGAGTTGGGTAGAGTACCTTCTGTTTCTATTTTTTGGAATAGTTTGAGGAGAACTATAATTAGATCTTCTTTGAAGGTCTGATACAACTCTGCACTAAACGCATCTGGTCCGGGGCTTCTTTTGCTTGGGAGACTATTAATTACTGCTTTTATTTCTTAGGGGAAATGGAACTGTTAAGATCTTTAATCTGATCCTGATTAAACTTTTGTACCTGGTATCTGTCTAGAAAATTGTCCATTTCATCCAAGTTTTCCAGTTTTGTTGAGTAGAGCCATTTGTAGTAGGATCTGGTGGTGTTTTGGATTTCTTCAGGTTTGGTCTTTATGTGTCCCTTTTCATTTCTGATTTTGTTAATTAGGATACTGTCCCCGTGAGCTCTAGTGAGTGTGGCTAAGAGTTTATCTATCTT
>NC_034597.1:9296106-9310448 GCF_900095145.1 Mus pahari | reverse complement strand
CTTCTACCTGTTTAGCAGTGTTTTCCTGTATTTCTTTAAGTGAGTTATTAATTTCCTTCTTAAAATCCTCTACCAGCATCATGAGATATGATTTTAGATTCGAATCTTGCTTTTTGGGTGTGTTGGGGTATCTAGGAGTAGCCATAGTGGGTGTACTGGGTTCTAATGAAGCCCAGTGGTCCTGGTTTCTGCTAGTAAGATTCTTTCATTTGTCTTTCACCATCTGGTAATCTCTGGTGTTAGATTTTCTAGCCACCTCTGGCTGGAGCTTGTTCCTCCTGTTATTCTTTAACCTCTGTCAGCACTCTTGGGAGACCAACTCTCTCCTGTGTCCCAGTGGTCAGAACACTCTCTGCAGGCAAGCTCTCCTCTGGCGGGGAAGGTGCACAGAAATCTGGAGCTCAGATCCACCTCCTGATTCCACGGGTCAGATACCTCCATGGAGGCCAACTCTCATCTGGCAGGGAAGGTGTCCAGGGTTCTGCATCTCAGCTCTGTCTCCTGGCTGAAGAAGAAGGCCTGAAGGGACCCTGTCCAAGAAGCTCTGTTGCTTCTGCTGCCCATGTGCTCTCCTGCATAGACTGGTCTCAGTGATCCCAAGATTCTAGGTGTGTTAGAGCCTGCCTTTGTCGTTTGACCCTGTTGCTGCTAGCACAAGACCCTCTGATTTTTTTGGAATTGATGTTGTGTTCCACTCACCAGTGCTATCAAGGACCTGGCTGTTCTAGGGTGCCTGCATAGTGGAGATTTCTCTGGGGACCTTAGGGCCCTCTGCCGAGATCACTCCGAAGATCCCATGAATCCTCTTAAAGACCATAATTAAAAGTTTTCTTCCTGATATGTGGAAAAGCAGTATGCTTGGAGGTAAGTGCAGAAGAGATCTTCCTGCTGGCAGCCTGTGAAAGTTTCTCTACTGCTGCTGTCTTTGGTTCAAGATGTAGAACTCTAAGCTCCTCCAGCACTGTGTCTGCTTGAAAGCTACTATGCTTCTTGTCATGAAGATAATGGACTGAACCTCTAAAACTGTAAGTCAGCTCCAATTAAATGTTTTACTTTATAAGAGTTGCCATGGCCATGGAGTCTCTTCACAGCATTGGAAACAATGCACAGAAGTTATTATGAGAGGTATTGCTGTGATAGGCCTGACCATGCTTTTACTTGGAGAAATGTGGATTTTGGGACTTTGGAAAGTGGAATGCTTTAAGTGTAGCTTAATGGGCCATTCTAGTAGAAGCATGGAAGACAGTGGTGGTGAGGGTGATTTGAACCATGAGGTCTTGGCTCAAGAGGGGTCAGAGGAGAATAATTTTAGAGATCATTCTTGCAATATTTTGGTGAAGAATGTGGCTGCATTTTGCCCTTGTCTGAAAAGTTTGCCTGAGACTATGGTGAAGAGACTAAAATTAATTTCAATGACAAGAAAGTCTCAAAAAAAAAATCTCAACATACACTTTGTCCTTTGGTTCTCTCTCTCTCTCTCTCTCTCTCTCTCTCTCTCTCTCTCTCTCTCTCTCTTTTGAGACAGGGTTTCTCTGTGTAGTCCTGGCTTTCTGGAACTCACTTTGTAGACAAGACTGGCCTCAAACTCAGAAATCCACCTGCCTCTACCTCCCAAGTGCTGGGATTAAAGGCGTGTGCCACCACCGCCCTGCTCGGTTTACTCTCATTTTGTTTAAGTATACCAAGCTTAGAAAATAATATCATAAAATATATGGCTCAAATGTTAAAGGGACACTAGGAAGTGGAATGTAACTAAATCCTGTGTTCAAGTTCATCAAATGTAATAAAGGGAGTGGTACCTTGGGGCAAGATCCCACACAGGTAACCTTATTGTTTATTATGTTTTTGCAGTTGAAGAAGGGATAGTTATATCATGCTAGGCATTATTATTACCTTGCTTTTTTTTTCTTTTGGACTTTTAATCTGGAATGAAGTATAATGCAGAATTGAAGGGCACACCTGTGATCCAAATCTTGAAACATAGTGGTCTCTAAAGATAATGTGAAAATGAATTAAAGAAAAGCTTGGGTCAAGGCAAGGTAATACACTCCTTTAGTTCCAGCTTGGGGGAAAGAGACATGGAAATCTCTGAGTTCAAGCTCAATTTACAGAGCAAGTACCTGGACAGCCAAGCTTAGGCAATGAAGCATGTAATAGAACAAGGGGGGGGGGGTCATGTTCCAGTCCCAACAAAGAGAAGATCATAGCAGCTTCAGCCACACAGCTCTGACTTTAGAGTCAAGAATAGAAGGGATTCCTGGGACAACTGATGATGGTTAGCTAGAGCTAAATATTAGTGGTGATTAAGAAGAGACCAGCATCACTGAGGTAAAATCTTCTGGTGAAAGCGGTGTCCCAGAGATAGCCAAGGTTGTACTTCATGCTGGCTGTAGCTGGACTTGGTATATGTAAAGGTTACCCAGGTGCTTCTTTTTTTGAAGGCATGAAGTAGTCAGAAAGCAGCTGATGCTTGGCACTGTGAAAGGTCAGGGAAGAGCATTGGTGAAGGTGCAGCCTCAGTTGTGGTTAACGAGCCAGGACTGAAGTGGTCATGCATACAAGTTGAGGTTTGACATAATAAAGAGAGCCTATGAGAGGCTATTGGTGAAGCCTACTTGTAGTGGAAGACCACAGCATATTGGAAAGTGCAGTACCATGGAATGACCACTAAGAACAGCAGCAGCAGTGGAGGAGTCAAGCAGAGCCTAGGGTGCTACGGAGGGCAGAGCTAGAGATGTGACCCAAGCCCTTTGTAGTATCCCAGAAGATTATATGTGGATCCCAGACACTGGAACAAGAAGTTGAAGTTTCCTTGGAAACCCCAAGATGTTAGAGATGTGAGATCTGTGGGATACCTGCCAAGGAAAGCTGCTAATAGGACATTGAACCAGCCAAGAGAAAGAAGTTTGTTGTAGTCAACATAGATGAAAGGAGTTGGAGATCTGAAGAGTGTTTTGACATCCTACATGGAGATAGAGATTTCGTACTTGCCCAGCTCATTTTCTGTCTTGCTTTAGTCCAGTAGTTTCTCACCATGATGTTTTAGATCCTGATGCTTCCTTTGGTTTTAGAAATAGAACACTTGGCTCTTCCAGCACCATGTCTGCCTGCTAGCTGCCATGCTCCCAGTCATGATAATTGATTGAACCTCTGAAACTCTAAGCAAGTCACAATTAAATGTTTTACTTTATAAGAGTTGCCATGGTCATGGTGTCTCTTCACAGCAATGGAACCCTAAATAAGACATGATACATGCGAACTCTTTTAGGAACTATGGTTTAAGGAGCTATGTCTGTCTGTTAGTGTAGGCAGTGACAAAAGACCATATTATATTCTTGACAAAGAAATTGATTTGAAGTGAAATGATGTTTCTAAGGACCGGGACCTAGGACCTCCTCATCTCAAATTTCAGAATTTAAAATCACCCATAAAGAGCCTCCTTTCATTGATTCAAACTTCAGAACTATCCTGTTTTCACTTGAAGTCATGTTTGAACAGCCAACTCTTTCACATGTTTCCCTGGGCCTCTTGGTAAACTAGTGGAGTGATAGATGTGTATTGGTCAACAATTCCTTCCAACTGGCTTTGTCTTGAGTCCTAATGCAAGCTAGTGACATTCTCCAGTATCGGAAAATAAAGAACCATACAGTTTCACAGCACCACTTAAAGTGGACTGCTATTTGAAGTGAGGGAATATAGAGGTAGTCCTGGCTAACTTGTTCTTTGCATGTGAGGAATTTCAAGTCAGTTAGTCTTTCCTTGACCATGACATTGCCTGCAACTATGCACTGAGAGTGTATATGAAAGACAGCCTCCAGGCTTTATGTCCTCCATCCTATAGAATATTGCCTACCCCTACCAGGGGAGCAAATGTGCAAACCTGTTATTTATTTTACTCTGAAATATGAATAACATTTTATTAAAAGACCAGAAAATGAAGGTAGCTCATGAAAATACGTACTGAAAGATTGCTCAGAGCTCCATTTCACTCTTCTAGTTCTATGACTTTCTGCACAGATGCTGTTGAATGTTCAGGGTTCTGTGACAGACTTAAACTTGGGCCAAATACTGAAAAATGTGAATGAGCAGCTTCTGAGGTAATTTGGTAAATGAAGACACACTGTAGGAGTGACTAATCACCACATGAAAGGAGTCCTAACAGTGCCCTCTTCCTTTGTCCCACCCCTCATCATTGTTTGCTTTTGAAATCCGGAGAACAGTTTTACTCATTAGATATCTTGTTTAATTTAATGCTACTGGGAGCATTATTCCTAGTGAATATGACAGGTAATAGTGAAGTAGAGAGTTTCACTGGGAGCAGCAATACACAATTCTTGTGGGTAGTGCTGTGTGGGTGCTATTAGATTTGGCTTGCTGATAAAACCAAATTCCAAAGAAGTGAGCCACCAGCCTACCATGAGGGCATGCAAATGAATAAGTTGTGTAGAGATTCTCAGTCTGACACATTACTTTGACTAGAGATTTTTAAAACTATATATGCATATCACTCCTTGTTCATGTCTTGTGTATCTTTGTCCTGTCCACAGCATCTCTTGTGTTCCTGATGTGTCAGTAACAAGTTCTTTATTTGTTTTCCTAGTCAGTGGCTGATTACTGTCAGGAAACACTATGGCTACTGCCACTCTTATAAAGAAAACCTCTTAACTGGAGCTTGTTTACATTGTCAGTGGTTTAGTCCATGATCCTCACATCAGGGGCCATGTTGGCAGGCAGACATGGTAGCTGAAAGTTCCACATCTGGATCAGAAAGCAGCAGGAAGAGAGTGACACTGGGTCTGACTCAGGCATTTGAAAACCCAAGCTCACCCTCAGTGACAGACTTCCTTCAATATGGTCACACTTCCTAATCTCGGTCAAACAGCGCCAACCCATAATGACCAAGCATTCAAGTCTATAAGCCTATGGGGCAATTTCTTCTCAAATCATCACACCAGTTATGCTTTGACATAGACTCTGATCATTTTGACTCACTCTTTTCTGTTTATTTCTTCACATTTATATCACAAAAGAAGTTTTGGTTCAGTATGATTGGAATCTCCTGGAGGTCTTAAAAGCCATACAGTACAAAGGAACAATAACAACAAAAATAAGAACAACCAAACCACTGCTGCTCAGTTCCTGAGATAAATCCAAGGTTGCATGAGTTATTGAGCATGTTATAGAAGGTTGCTGGAATAAACCTTGTCTACATGGCAGCATTTAAAAGTGTTACAAGATAAAAATGATGATTGCAAAACTCAGGCTCTAATAGTTTAATTGCTAAATTATATTTATCCTTGAAGGAAGGAGAAGAGAATTTGTATTATATCTTTCAGAAACTAGAGAATGACATAAACCTATTCAAATCATTTGATAACACTCAGATATCAATGTCATATAGAAATACCAAAAACATACAAAGTAAAATGTACACAGCCATACATTTATATGCATATGGTCTATCTATCTATCTATCTATCTATCTATCTATCTATCTATCTATCTATCTATCTATCTATCTATCATGTATCATCTGTTTAGAAAGCTTGGTACCTATCTAGTGGTATGGTTTTGGAAGCAAGTGGAAGCCTGGAAGGTAAGGCTTAGTTGGAGGTTCCTGAGACATGCCCTTGAGTACAAAACCTGCCTAAGTCATCTCTTGACTCTCTCCCTCTGCTTCTAGTCTAGCAAAAGGTGAACAGGTTATCCTCCCACACTCCTCTACTGTGATGGACTGTCTCTCCACAGTCTACTGTAATGAGCTGTCTCTCCACAGCCTCAGAAGCTTGGAACAAATGGACCATGGGATGAACTCTCCAAAAGCATGAGGGCTAATTACATTTTCCTCTTTTAAGCTCTTTGTCTCAGATATTTGTCAGAGCAATAAAAAGATATCGACATAAGTATCAGTGTTCTCTAGACACAGATCTGCAGGTCGCTAATTCCAAATAAGTAAGTAATCTCCAGGAATGCCAATTAATTTAACATCCAAAAACTGAAATTTACTATATAAATGCAATAAGAGAGGAACATTGCTTTATTAGATGTAGAAATCTTTTTTTTTTAAATCAGCATCTGTTTATGATAAGCCATCTGCTTCAACTTCCTAGGTTGGAGTATTATCAGTGTGCCACCACTCCCAGCCAGCAACTGTTAGAATACTCCTTGTATTCCCTCTTCACCCTATTTTAAATGGCCTGTTATTGCCAGTATTTGAATCCTTTTGGGGTTCTCTGGCAAATCAGACTGGACCTCAGTGACTCCTGATCGTAGTTCAGGATCCTGGAGATTGCTCATCTACCTCTTTTCTAGCTTGAAAAACTTTAAAAAACAAAAAAAAAAAACAAAAAAAAACAAAAACAAAAAAAAAAAAAAAACAGGGTTTCTCTGTGTTAACCTTGGCTGTCCTGCTGTAATTCACTCTGTAGACCAGGCTAGCCTTGAACTCAGAGATCTTCCTGCCTCTTCCCTTCTGAATGCTGGGCCTGAAGACATGAACCACCACCACATGGCTAACTTACAAAACTTATCACTCTTCTTTTTGTTTTGTTTACTCAGTGTTTGTATTTTTCTTTTCTATTCTTTTTTTTTAATCTATTTATTTTTTAATTATTCACTTTACATCCCACTCACTGGTCCCTTCCTGTCACCTGCTCCCACAATCTTTCTCCTTCCCCTCCCCTTCTCTTTTGAGTAGGTGTGCCCCCGACCGGGTATTCCCCTATCTTGGCATATCAAATCTCTGTGAGGCAAATTTCATCTTCTCCCACTGAGGCCATGCAAGGCAGCCCAGCTAGAAGAACATATCTCACATATAGTCAACAGCTTTTGGGATAGCCTCAGGTTCAGTTGTCTGGGACCCATATAAGGTCCAAGCTGCATATCTGCTACATAATGTGCAAAGAGGCCTAGGTCCTCTCTGTACATTTTTTGGTTGGTGGTTAAGGCTCTGAGAGCCCCAAGGGTCCAGGTTAGTTGACTGTTGTTTTTCCTGTGGAGTTCCTATCCCTTTAGAGGTCACAAACCCTCCTCTTCCTTCACAGGAGTCCCTGGCTCCATCCACTACTTGATTGTGGGTCTCTGCATCTGATTAGTCAGATGCTGGGTGGAGCCTTTCAGAGGACAGTCATGCCAGACTTGTGTCTGCAAATATAACAGACTATCAATAATAGTGTCAGGGATTGGGGTTTGTTCGTGCGATATGTCTCAAGTTGGGCAGTAAATTGTTTGACTCTTCCCTCAGTCTCTTTATCATCCCCTGTTCCTGTGTTTCTTGTAGACATTGGGTTGAAAGTTTTGTGGGTGTTCTGTGTCCCTATCACTCCATTGGGGTTCTTCCTTGACTACAAAATGTGGCCTCTTCAGGTTAGATATCCCCAATGATTTGAGTCATAGCTAAGGAGAGCCTCATTGATTCTTGGGCCCCTGATAATCTCAGGTCTCTGTCTCTTCCTGGAGATCTCACTACCTCCTCACCACTGTCAGTTGCAGGTTTCCACTCATCCTCATGGCTATCTGACCATCCCTCCTGTACCTCCCCAGACCTGATCCTGAATCCCCTCCTCATCTCCTCTCCCACCCAGTTCCCTGTCTCCTATCTGCCTCTTATGACTATTTTTATGCCACTTCTACATGAGATTCAAGCATTCTTGCTTGTGCCTTTCTTCTTGTTTTGCTTCTTTTGGTCTGTGGAGTGTAATGTGGTATCTCAGCTAGGGTTTTACTGTTGTGAACAGACATTATGACCAAAACAACTCTTAAAGAATGTTTAATTGGGGTTGGTTTACAGGTTCAGAGGTTCAGTCCAATATGATCAAGGTATGAAGCATGGCAGCATCCAGGCAGACATGGAACTGGAGGAGCTGAGAGTTCCACCTCTTATTCTGAAGGTAACCAGGAGAAGACTGGCACCTAGGAAGCTAGGATGAGGGTCTTGAAGCCTATGCCCACAGTGACACATTTCCTCCAACAAGGGTACACCGGTTCCAACAAGTCCACACTTCCTGATAGTGCCTCTCTTTGGGCTAAGCATGTTCAAACCTTCCCACATGGGTATACTGTATTTTATGGCTATTATCCACTTATAAGTGAGTATGTACTATGCATGTCCTATTGGGACTGTGTTACCTCACCCAGAATGATATTCTCAAGATCCATTCTTTTGGCCTAAAACTAAAACTGGAAATAGTTCTACCTCAAGATCCAGCTATACCACTTCTTAGCATATACCCAAAAGCTGCTCCACCATCCCACAAAGACACTTGCTCAACTATGTTCATAGCAGGTTTATTTGTAATAGCCAGAAACTGGAAATTAGATGTCTCCCGGAGATAAAGAAAATGTGGTAGACCTATACAACGAAACACTGTTCAGCTATTAAAAACCAAGACATCATGAATTTTGTTGTAATTTTCTTTATGAAGCCTCACCTCCATTTTCCCCATGCCATCCTGTAACTCCAACCCCAGTTGCTTTCTTTTGGCCTCCATGGTGTTACCCCCACATGCATACCCCCTTACAGGGCTATGTGTGCACACACATACACAAGGTATTTTAAAAACTGGATTATTTGTCTTTTTATTGCTGAATTATAAGTTTCTTGTTGATTCTGGACTGAGATCCCTTTGGCTGGACGATCTCTTATCTGAAATGATCTGCTTCTTAAATGGTTTTGCAGTTCAGTTTCTCAGAGGTTTGTGGGTATGTGCATATGCATAATGGGGTGGCTTTGTGGTAGTGCCTGGGTCTACAGGCAAGGCAGCCTGAAGGCAAGGCTGAGGGTGTGTCCAGCATGTCTGGACTGTGACTGTGGTAAAATAAAATTGGTCTTGAGGGATGGCTCAGCAGGTAAAGTTTCTCACTGCCCAGCCTTAACAACATGGGTTTAATACTTCAGATCCATGTTAGGAAAGGAGAGAACAAAATCCCTCAAATTGTCCTGTTTCTGTCACACATGTGCCATGACTGGAAAGAGTGGATAACAAAAAATAAAGAAAGACATTATTTAAAGGAAATATTTCCCTTCTGGGGAAAGAAAGACTGATTTACTTGACAATGGCATGGTGACAGACATGGTTAAAATGTCACTGGCCCAGTTTCTCCTCCTCCCTGCCCGATTCTGGAAGAAGCACTCTCCTTCATCAAGCTAAGTCTCACATGAACTCTATTCTGATGCAATCATATGTGGCCTGTGAACGTGGTACAGAGGTAGAACAGAGTCACTTAGTTGTGAAAACATGTTTGTAGAAGTAACAGGCAGATCTTTGTCACCCACCTTGTACTGACTCATTTATCAAAGAGTCAGAAGAGTACAAAACAAAACTAAATAGCCCAAACCAGGTATTAACTGAAAATTTGAGATGAGGCTAACTACTGTTTAATTATCTTGAACAAAATGGTGGTAGTTTGGATGAGAATGGTCCTTATAAGATCATATATTTGAATACTTGCTCACAAATTTGTGGCACTGTTTGGGAAGGACTGGGAGGTGTGGCCTTGTTGGAAGAGATATGTCACTGCATGTGGGCTTTGAGGTTCCCAAAGATCCAGCCATCAAAACATAAACTTTCACCTATTTCTGCTGCCATTTCTCTAGCATCATGGGTTCTAATCCCCTGCCACTGCAATCCCAGTTAAATGCTTTCTTTGATAAGCCTTAGTCATACTGTTTTGTCAGAGCAATAGAAAAAATACTAAGACAGGGATCTGAAACAGTTAAGGAAACTTGGATGGGCTGGCCAGGCTTTTATATGGAAAGGGAAAGAAAAAATTTCATATGAAAATATGTTAGAACTTTAACTAAAAATAGATGAAACCATACATTTCAACATTGGCAGTAATTTGCGTCTTAATGGGAAATGAAAAAGAAGCCAAATTTAAAGAAAAAAATGTAAAGCATATTTAAACTTTGAGTAATTTGCGGATACTTTATGGAACATTTCCATTTGCTATTTTTGGGTGCAGATGATGACATATAAAGTTATTTCATTTAAAAGTCAATATAGCTTGTAAGCTCAAAGTCTGTTTCTTGGGTATAAAGGGTATTATTTCTATTAAAAGAATGTTTTTTGTATGTTTTTGTCTGCATGTCTTTTTCTACGGCTTTTATTCTAGTATCTATGTTCATGACGTTGCCTTCACATATTTACCCCATAATTTTGTCTCCTCCTGCTTTTCAAGCAGCTGTTCAGGGCTCTATGTTTATCTGAGACCATGAAGACACCAGCTTTTTAACTCTGCTTCAGGACCACAGATGTCACACCCCTGTGAACTCTCCAGCTTTTTAGCTCTGCTTCAGGACCCCAGATGTCACCCCCCCCCCCCGGTGAACTCTGTCCTCCAGAACCTGTGCTTTACGAGAAGCACTCCCTTTACTTCTCGATATCTACAAGAGCCACTCTGACTCTGTCAGACACAATGAAAGCTCTCCATAGCAACAGTGAGCCATACGCTCCTTGAACTGTTTGCCTGCATTTTGTGGAAACCATGACAGGTCCTTTAGCTGAAGCTCTGGAGAGTAGGGTTTCCTGGAAAAGGTCATTGGTGACCCTGGGAGGAAGTCACATGACCTTTCTGAGTCCATCCTGTCAGAGCCACCATCCATTTTTATTCTTAATCTCCACCAGCGGCTGATCTGATCTTTCTGTTCCAAGCTCTACTGTATGCTTTTGTTTCTTGTCCATTGTAATTTTCTCTCCTCTCCAAGATGGAGTTACACAAGATGCCTTTGACCCAGTTGTCCCAATCACCCACTTGGAATGGCACTTCTAATGTGCCTGAGAATAAACCATCCTTTCATTTTCTTAAACCAGCAGCTGATAACACCAGCAGAGAAAGAAGCAAACGTTGGCACATGCACCTCAGAAGGTTGGAAGAAGTGTTTTGAGGTAGGGATATGGACCTAGATAGGTTTCAGGAATGAGTCAAACACCAATTCCCAAAACATTCCATCAGTATTTTCTTGGATGGACTGGCCAGGCTTTTACATGGAAAGGGACATTACAGAAAATTAGTAATGTCATAGTTTGTTCTTCTAGAAAAGCAGCACCCAATTCTTCGTGCTTCTCATAAATTGAGAGTGTCTATTCTGAGTATGGTTTTTGTTTACACATGCTTTTAAGCTGTACACCATTGCTTTCCAAAGATGGAATGATAAAACCTTGGGAGTGGATTTTAGTTCTCTTTTATGGATTCATCTTGAAACGTCAAGATCAATAAGCTGAAAACAGCTAAAGCCACCCAGCATGAAACTGATGGCCAGAAGTAGTACACATAGGCTTTGCCATACTTGGCTTACTTACATACTCATTTTTGGTTACATTTGAGGTCTTGACATTCCTTAGGGCTGCCTAGGAAACCAGAAGAGACAAAATAGTGCTGTGGGCTCTGCTAACTTCAGGAAGGGCTTTGGAAGAGAGATCTGTGCCTCCTAAACTAATACTGTGTTTCAAAATTTAGGAGCAGTTTCAGTGTTAGTCTGTTGTTCCGTATTTTCCCTTTTGGATAATAGAAGACTCCAAAAAAAAAAACAAAACAAAACAAAACAAAACAAAAACCTGTGAACCTGTGGGGGATAGTTTGAGAATTTTATGGTTCATTCTGTCTTTCTGTATTGGCTAACGTTTGTCTTTCTGGAGTTTTTAAGTCAGAAATCTCGAAAATTTGAATAACATTTGAATTGAAGTGCTGAATGGATGTCTGTAGACTCTAGGATGGTGGAGGGACAGAAAACACATGAAGTGTAATAGGGAGTGAGGTGGTGGCAATGGCTGGGGATCCCTCCACCACCGTTCCTAGCCCTTCAGGACCCAGTACCTGCAATGGCTGGGGATCCCCTTGCCCTCGGCACCGTTTCTAGACCTTCAGGACTCATGTAATCTTCAAGGCCAGAGCTGAGAAGTGGGCACTCCCAGTAGGAGCTGCTGCAATCCTGGGTAGGAAAACACACGGATAACAAGGTGGCCTGAGAGTGAAGAATAATTGACTCAAATGCTCTTCCCATTTTTTTTTCCCTGCCTGGTCTTGCTCCATCATGAGTGCTGGACTTCCCAGTCTCCCTCTCGGCTTAGTTGGACAAAAGCATGGATGGGAAGCTGCGAGGAGAAGCCAGATGTGTTTCTGTCCCTCCCTGTCACTGCACATGCCAGTGCCTGCTGAACAGGTGAATCAGGGTTCTGGCTCCTGTCTAGCAATCTGCCTGCCAACCTTTTCTATTGTGATCCGTCTGTTGCTAAGCTCCATGCTGGCTGACTGCCCCAGCAGCTTAGCTTTCCTGTAACCTTTTAAACCCATTTCCAGCTTTCTTCCCCTTTAATGATAGAAAGTGCTTTTCATTTCCCTGTTTGATCTAATTACTACCTTGAATGGCACCATCATATTACCATCCTATCTCTTCTATAGCCGGGGTTTATATCACCTGTCTGGTGTCTGTTGTAGACTTTCTGTCTGCCACCCCTACTGTCCTTTTTGAAACTTAAAAGCTTTATCAATGGAGATGTCTGTTGATTGCCTTGTGTTCTCATAGTAATCATTTCCGGCACAACACTTGCACTTTTGTTTCATTTGGTTTGCCTGTAGGAGAAGTATGTCACTCTACACCCAACACAGTGTTGACAGTGACAATTTTTAATTCATAATTTTAACTGAAATAAAGATATTATGTCTATTTATTTGACTTTATTTTAGTCCTATTTGTGTGTGTGTGTGTGTGTGTGTGTGTGTGTGTTCATGCAGTATGTGTATATACTAAGTGTTTGAGTTTAAATTGTGCATGCCATAGTGCTCCTCTAAGTTTCCATGTGGCCTAACATTTTTAGCAAATTTTCACCTTAGTAACTTTTAATGCCTTATTATTATTATTATTATTATTATTATTATTATTATTATTATTATTATTGGACTCTGCACATATCTACAGTCTGTTGTGTACATATTCACCCTCAGCTCTTCCCTCTAACTCCATCCAGACTCACTAGACCCCAGCCCTCCCCACTTCTTGCCCTCCTGACCTCTTTCTCTGCAATACCACTGACTGTGCTATGCATATGCTCATGGGTGGGTCACCTAACTGCAGCAGGATTGACCCACCATGGGTGTGTCAGTTTGCTTTTTGGTTTCTGTGATAAACACCATGGCAAAACAAACAAACAAACAAACAAACAAACAAATGCAATGTGAGGAAGAAAAGGCAGGAACTCAAGGCAGGCTCTTGGAACAGAAACCAGGGAGGAATAGTTCCTACTTGCTCCCCGTGGCTTGTTCATCTACCTTTCTTTTATATCCCAGGCCCTCTTGCCCAGAGGTGGCAACAACCATAGGGTTCTGGGTCCTCTTACAAAAATTAGCAAAGAAAAAATGTCCCACAGATATGCCCACAGGTCAGTCTAATTTTTTATTAGATATTTTCTTTATTTACATTTCAAATGTTATCCCCTTTCCTGGTTTCCCCTCCAAAAAACCCCTATCTACTCCCTGTCCCCCTGCTCACCAACCCACCCACATCTGCTTCCTGGTCCTGGCATTCCCCTACACTGGAGCACTGAGCCTTCATAGGACCAAGGGCCTCTTGTCCCATTGATAACCAACAAGGCCATCCTCTACTACATATGCAGCTGGAGCCATGAGAACCACCATGTGTACTCTTTGGTTGGTGGTTAAGTCCCTAAGAGTTCTGGGGGTACTGGTTTGTTCATATTGTTGTTCTTCCAATGGGGGTGCAAACCCCTTCAGCTCCTTGGGTTCTTTCTCTAGCTCCTCCACTGGGGACCCTGTGCTTAGTCCAATGGTTAGCTGAGAGCATCCACCTCTGTATTTGCGAGGTACTGGCAGAGTCTTTCAGGAGACAGCTATATCAGGCTCCTGTCAGCAAGCACTTGTTGGCATCCACAATAGTTTCTGGATTTGGTGACTATATATGGGATGGATTCCCAGGTGGGGCAGTCTTTGAATGGTCTTTCCTTCAGTCTCTGCTCTACATTTTGTCACTCTATCTCCTCCCATGGGTATTTTGTTCCCCCTTCTAGGAAGGTCCTAAGTATCCACACTTTGGTCTTCCTTCTTCTTCAGCTTCATGTGGTCTATGATTTGTATCTTGGGTATTCCAAACTTCTGGGCTAATATCCACTCATCAATAAGTGCATATCATGTGTGTTCTTTTGTGATTGGGTTACCTCACTCTGGATGTTATTTTCCATTTTCATCCATTTGCCTAAAAATTTGTAAGTTTATTGTTTTTAATAGCTGAGTAGTACTCCATTGTGTCAATGTACCACATTTTCTGTATCCATTGCTCTGTTGAGGGACATCTGGGTTATTTCCAGCTTCTGGCTATTATAAATAAGGCT
>NC_034597.1:9281989-9296086 GCF_900095145.1 Mus pahari | reverse complement strand
ACTATGTCCAATTTTCTGAGGAACCACCAAACTGATTTCCAGAGTGGTTTTAACAGCTTTCAATCCCACCAGCAATGGAGGAGTGTTCCTCTTTCTCCACATTCTTGCTAGCATCTACTGTCACCTGAGTTTTTGATCTTAGCCATTCTGACTGGTGTGAGGTGGAATCTCAGGGTTGTTTTGAATTGCATTTCCCTGATGATTAAGGATGTTGAACACTTCTTTAGGTGCTTCTCAGCCATTCAAGTTTCCTTGGTTAAGAATTTTTTGTTTATCTTTGTATCCCAATTTTAAATAGGGTTATTTGTTTCTCTGTAGTCTAACTTCTTGACTTTTTGTATATATTGTATATTAGCTCTCTATCAGATGTAGGGTTGATAAATATCTTTTCCCAATTTGTTGGTTGCTCTTTTGTGCTATTGACAGTGTCCTTTGCTTTGCAATTTTATGAGGTACCGTTTGTCAGTTCTTGATCTTAGCAAATAAGCTATTGGTGTTCTGTTCAGGAAATTTTCCCTAGGCCCAGGTGCTCCAGGCTCTTCTTGACATTCATTTCTATTATTTTCAGCTTATCTGGTTTTATGTGGAGGTTCATGGTCCACTTGGACTTGAGCTTTTACAAGGAAGCAAGAATGGATCAATTTGCTGTATATTGTTTTTACTCTGTTCAAGGTATGGGCCTTAAATTCTTGATCTTTCCAAAAATTTTAACATAAAGGAGAGTTGAATATTGTGAAATGTGTTCTCAGCATCTAATGAAATGATCATTATTTTTTCTTTGAGTTTGTCTATATCGTGGATTGTGTTGATGGATTTCTGTATATTGAACCATCCCTGCATCCCTGGGATGAAGCCTACTTGATCATGATGGATGATCACTTTGATGTGTTCTTGGATTCAGTTTGCAAGAATTTTAGTATTTTTACATTGGTATTCATAAGGGAAATTAGTCTGAAGCTCTCTTTTTTTGTTGGATCTTTGTGTGGTTTTGGTATCACCATAACTGTGGCTTCATAGAAAGAAATGGGTAGTGTTCCTTTTGTTTCTATTTTGTGGAATATTTTCAAGAGTATTGGTATTAGGTCTTCTTTGAAGGTCTGATTGAACTCTGTACTAAAACCATCTGGCCCTGGGCTTTTTTTTTTCTTTTTTTTGGTGGGGAGACTATTAATGACTGCTGTTATTTCTTTAGATGATATGGGACTGTTTAGATATGATCCCGATTTAATGTTGGTATGTAGTGTCTGCCTAGATAATTATCCTTTTCCCCCATATTTTCCATTTTGTTGAGTAGGATCTGATTTTTTTTTTTTTTTTGGATTTCCTCTGTTTCTGTTGTTATGTCTCCCCTTTCATTTCTGATTTTGTTAATTTAGATATTCTCTCTGTGCCCTCTGGCTAATGGTTTGTCTATCTTGTTGATTTTCTCAAAGAACCACTTCCTGATTTTGTTGATTCTTTGTATATATCTTTTTGTTTCTACTTGGTTGATTTCAGCCCTGAGTTTGATTATGCCATCTACTCCTCTTGGATGTATTTGCTTCCTTTTTTGTTCTAGAGCTTTCAGATGTGCTGTGAAGCTGCTAGTGTATGCTCTCTCCAGTTTCTTTTTGGAGNTACTCAGAGCTATGAGTTTTCCTCTTAGCACTGCTTTCATTGTGTTCCATCAGTTTGGGTATGTTGTGGCTTCATTTTCATTAAACTCTAAGAAATCTTTATTTTCTTTATTTCTTCCTTGACCAAGTTGTCATTGAGTTGAGTGTTGTTCAGCTTCCATGTGTATGATGGCTTTCTATTGGTTATGTTGTTATTGAAGACCAGCCTTAGTCCATGGTGATCTGATAGGATGCATGGGATTATGCCAATATCCCTGTATCTGTTGAGGGCTGTTTTGTGATTGATTATATGGTCAGTTTAGGTGGAGGTACCATGAGGTGCTAAGAAGAAGGTATATTCTTTTGTTTTAGGTTCATCACTTCTGCTAGTTTCACCGTGTCTCTGTTTGTTTCTGTTTCCATGATCTGTCCATTGAGGAGAGTGGAGTGTTGAAGTCTCCCACTATCATTGTGTGTGCTGAAATGTGTGCTGTGAGCTTTTGTAAAGTTTCTTTTATGAATATGGGTGCCCTTGCATTAGGAGCATAGATGTTCAGATTTGAGAGTTCTTTTTGGTAGATTTTCCCTTTTATGAATATGAAATATCCTTTCTCATTTTTTGGATAACTTTAGGTTGGACCTTGATTTTATTCAGTATAGAATGGCTACTTTAGCTCGTTTCTTGGGACCATTTGCTTGGAAATAGTTTTCCAGCCTTTTACTCTGAGGTAGTGTCTGACTTTGTCACTGAGGTAAGTTTCCTCTATGCAGCAAAATGTTGGGTCCTGTGTACATATCCAATCTGTTAGTCTATGTCATTTTATTGGGGAATTGAGTCCATTGATATTGAGATATTAAGGAAAAGTGATTGTTGCTTCCTGTTATTTTGGTTGTTAGAGGTGGAATTGTGTTTATGTGGCTATCTCCTTTTTGGTTTGCTAAAGGAAGATTATTTTCTTGCATTTTCTAGGGTGTAGTTTCCCTCAAAGGTTAAATGGAAATAAATGGAAAACTCCAATGCAAAGTAATTCAGAGTTTTGCTGGGAATAGTAGCCTGGGCTGGCATTTGTGCTCTCTTTGGGTCTGTATGACATCTGCCCAGGATCTTTTGGCTTTTATAGTCTCTGGCAAAAGTCTGGTATAATTCTGATAGGTCTGCCTTTATATGTTACTCAATATTTTCCCTTACTGCTTTTAATATTCTTTCCTTGTTTAGTGCATTTGGTATTTTGATTATTATATGACAGGAGGAATTTCTTTTCTGGTCCAATCTACTTGGTTTCTGTAGACTTCTTTTATGGTCATAGGAATCTCTTTCTTTAAGTTAGGAAAGTTTTCTTCTGTGATTTTCTTGAAGATATTTACTGACCCTTTAAGTTGGGAATCTTCACTCTCTTCTATGCCTATTATCCTTAGGTTTTACCTTCTCATTGTGTCCTGGATTTCCTAGATGTTTTGGGTTAGGAGCTTTTTGCTTTTTGTATTTTCTTTGACTGTTGGGTCAATGTTTTCTATGGTATATTCTGCACCTGAAATTCTCTCTTCTATCACTAGTATTCTGTTGGTGATGGATGCTTGCATCTATGACTCCTGATCTCATTCCTATGTTTTCTATCTCCAGAGTTGACTCCCTTTGTGATTTCTTTATTGTTTCTACTTTTATTTTTAGATGTTGGATGTTTTTGTTCAGTTCCTTCACCTGTTTCATCATGTTTTCCTGTAATTCTTTAAGGGATTTTTGTGTTTCCTCTATAAGAGTTTCTTCCTGTTTACCCATGTTCTCCTATATTTCTTTAAGTTATCTATTATGTCCTTCTTAAAGTCCTCTATCAGTATCACGAGATATGATTTTTAAATCCACATCTTGCTTTTCTGGTGTGTTGAGGTATTCAAGACTTGCTGTGGTGGGAGAACTGGGTTCTGATGATGCCAAGTAACCTTAGTTTCTGTTGATAAGTTTCTTGCACTTGTTTTTTTTCCAATCTGGTTATCTCTGGTGTTAGTTAATCTTGTTGTCTCTGGCTGGAGCTTGTCCTTTCTGTGGGTCTGGAAACCTGTGTCAGCACTCCTTGGAGACCTGCTCTCTCCTGCTGAAACTTGTGCTGAAACAGCCTTCACTCCAGGTGCAGATGGCAACTGGAAGGATCATGTCTCAGCTGCTCCACTGTTCCTGTGCCCTGCGTGCTCCTGGCTACTCCCACTTTGGACAGTTATTGGAGAGAGAGAGGCTATTTCACCTATGAACTCAGGAGTGAGAGCACTCCTGGGAGACCAGCTTTCTCCTGGTGGGATATGTGTCCAGAGGGCTATGGAACATCCTTAGCTCCTGGGTGCAGATGGTGACAGGAAGGTTCATGTCCCAGGTGCCCCACTGTCCCTGTACCCCCCCCCCCCACAGGTCAGTATAATTGGAGCAATTCCCCAACTAAAGTTCTTTCTTCCTAGATATGTCAAGTAGCCAGTCAAGGGGCAATAGTCTTTAAAAAAATTGAATTTTCCTTACATCAGAAAATCAACTGTCAATATAGCTCCTGAGCTACATAATCAATTGGGAATGCTGTGTATATATATGTGCTGGATATCAGATTAAGAGAGCTGGATTATTTTAATTTTTGTTATGATTAATTTATTTTGCTCTGAGGGATGTGTTGAAATATTCAATTACAATAGTTGTCATGACATGTTCATTTTTAATTTTATTTATTTAAATTTGTACTCAATATTCCTTAAATATGTATTCTTATAATCTATATTCTATTTTGAGTTTAAATTCAAATTACATTTATTCTTTTGTGTGTGTGTGTGCAGGAACAGATATGCCACAGAATATGTCTGAACGTCAAAGGACAATTTATGGGAGTTGATTTTTTTCCTTTTACTATCTAAGTGCTCAAAGTCCAACCCAAGTCATTAGGTTTGGTGACAAGTGCCTTTGCCTGCTAAGCCATCCTGCTGGCCTGTATTGGTCTCTTGATGGAGTACATTTCCATCTATTTAGTGATAATCTATATTCTTATGTATATCTATCTATCTATCTATCTATCTATCTATCTATCTATCTATTCTTTTTATACATTTAACATGGTTCATCTTTCATGCTGAACTGTTACCATTTATCTTCATGCCTTGATTTCTATTCTGTTTGATGTTAACCTGTAATCTATTTTCTGGTTTATCAATCTTGCTAGCACCCAGACCTCTCCTGTGTTTATACTAAGGGTTTTGAAAGTTTATATTTTACATATTAACCCATCTGGAACTGATTTTCATGCATGATGTAAGGTCTTGATTCAGTTTTATGTGTTTTCTTCTCTATAGATCAAAATAGATCATCGGTGCTTTTTCCTAATGCCCCAGATGTCAGTCTGGTTTCCAGGTGCAAACAGTTGGCACTTGATCTAGAATTCCTACTTGGCTCTGGTCTTTTTCACTGATTTCATATGTATTTTCTATTATTTTAATCAAAATCCCTTATTGTTCCTCTGGAATCTTGATGCTTTGCTCTGCTTTATAGGTTTTCAGAAAAACACCTGAAATTATTGATAACTGGGTTGAAACTTTCTCATCATCTTTTTAAATGTGAATAAACAAGCCTTCTATAAACATGGGCAGTCTCCCCATTCACTGGGATTCTCTTTTTAAAAACTTATTTTATTTTTATTTATGTGTATGTGTCTCTGTGTGTATATGTTCTGGTGCCCATACAGACCATAAAAGGGTGCTGCATCCCTTGGATCTGGAGTCACAGGAGATTGTGAGCTATTCAAAATAGTGCTGGGAGTAAAATCTGGTCCTCTACAAGAGCAGTTCATGTTCATCACCACAGAGCCACTTCTGTAGTTCTCATGTTGCAGTCCTCTTCAGTATTACCTCATAATACAACAGAGGTTCTTTCTGAGGTAGACTCTCTTCTTGCCATCACTTCCTGGTTTCCATCACTTCATTAGACTCAAGACAAAAGGCCATCCTAAAAGAAGATTGCTAGTCTTCTTGTTTCCGGGATCAGAGGCAAAAACCATTGCTGTATTTAGATATGTTTTGTTCCCATGTGGGCCTGGGTACCAGAGGTTTACCATGGAGATCTCTGGCCAGGCTTAGTATGAGGGTTCCAGCAAAGGGAGGCAAGTACAGGCAGGAAGACGAAGTCTTGGCAGAGCTTTCCAGGTAGATCAGTAATTCTGAGCTGCTCTGCATTGAGTAGGGTTGGCCTGGGCCAATGAGAAGCCAACTATCCAGTGAGGAGTGTGGTGGGACCTCAGTGAGGTGGCTCTTCAGGAGAGAAGATTTGTTCCCAAGTGTTACAGCTCTTGGAACAAAAGACTCAGATGACAGAGTAGTTCTTGCACACCTTTAATTCCCTGGATAGGATTTATGTACAGTTTTGGGGGTGATTCAGGGTTTACCTCTCATTGGCTTGGACTGAGAGTCTAGGGGAAACCTTATTTGTATGTGGGAAGGCTTGGGGCTGCTCCTTCATGACTGATAGCCACACACCTCTCCTGTGGGGACTGTGTGGGTGGTAACTTCGACAGGAGCCAGGGGTCCAGGAGACATGATCGAACACTGTCTTAGTCAGGGTTTCTATTCCTGCACAAACATCATGACCAAGAAGAAGTTGGGGAGGAAAGGGTATATTCAGCTTACATTTCCACATTGCTGTTCATCATTAAAAGAAGTCAGGATGGAACTCAAGCAGGTCAGGAAGCAGGAGCTGATGCAGAGGCCATGGAAGGATGTTCCTTACTGGCTTGCTTCCCCTGGCTTGCTCAGCCTGCTCTCTTATAGAGCCCAAGACTATCAGCCCAGAGATGGCACCACCCACAAGGGGACCTCCCCTCTTGATCACTAATTGAGAAAATACCTTACAGCTGGATCTCATGGAGGCATTTCCCCAACTGAAGCTCCTTTCTCTGTAATAACTCCAGCTGTGTCAAGTTGACACAAAAGTAGCCAGTACAATTGACCCCTTGTCAACTTGACACACAAACACATCACTAGTAAGCCTCAACCCTTAGTTCATATCCCCAAGATCTTAAATAACTTTAAAAGTCCCACAGTCTTGATATATTAAAAGTTCAATCACTTTAAAATATCCAATATCTTTTAAAATCCAAAGTACTTTAAAATTCAAAGTCTCTTCACTAAAAAACTTCCTTCAAGAGGGAAAAATATCAGGGCATAGTCACAATCAAAAGCAAAANTCAATCTCCAACCATCCAATGTCTGGGATCCAACTCACGATCTTCTGGGCTTCTCCAAGGGCTTGGGTCACTTCTGCAGCCATGCACTTTGTAGCACATACCTTGTCTTCTTGGCTCCAGCTGCCTGTACTTCACTGCTGCTGCTGCTCTTGGTGGTCATCTCATGGTACTGGCTTCTCCAGAACGCTGCTGTCTTTCACTGTAACTTGGCTTCAACATTAGCCTCTCACAGGCTCTCTATGGTGCCAAGCCTCAACTCCTTTGCATGACCCCTTCAGTCCTGGGCCATCAATTGCAACTGAGGCTGCATATTCACCAATGGCCTTCCATGGCCTCTCACAGTGTTTCCATGGCCTCAGCTGCTCTCCATGACCCCTGCATGCCTTCAAAACCAGTACCACCTGGATTACTCTTAAACATTACTGAGTCCAGCCACAGCACAAGGTACAACCTTGGTTAACTCTGGAACACAGCTTCTGTGCTCTCAGAAAATACTTCCCAGAAGATCTCACCTCAATAATGCTGGTCTCTTCTTAATCACCGCTAATTCCTTAGCTCCAGCTAACCAGCATCAATAGTACCAATAATGCAAAGGTTTTGCTTTAGTAGTTCTGGTATCTTATTAATCACAGCTGATTCTTCAGCCCCAGCTAACCAGAACCACAGAATCTTCACAAAGTAACAATGGCCCTGAAAAGAGTCTTTAATTTTCCCTCTGAATTTTCACAAGCCAGGCCTCCATCTTCTGCACTGTTCTCAAACATTATCTTCTGAGCGCCTACACAATATCTCACAGAGCTCTTAACACCAAATGGATCTTCTGGCCCAAAGTTCCAAAGTCCTTCCACAGTTCTCCCCAAAACATGGTCTGGTTGTCACAGGAATACCCCATTCTGCTGGCACCAATTTGTCTTAGTCAGGGTTTCTATTCCTGCACAAACATTATTACCAAGAAGAAGCTGGGGAGGAAAGGGTTTATTCAGCTTACATTTCCACATTGCTGTTCATCANCAAAGAAGTCAGGACTGGAACTCAAGCAGGTGAGGAGGCAAGAGCTGATGCAGAGGCCATGGAGGGATGTTCCTTACTGGCTTGCTTCCCCTGGCTTGCTCAGCCTGCTCTCTTATAGAACCAAGACTACCAGCCCAGATATGGCACCACCCACAAGGGGACCTCCCCCTTGATCACTAATTGAGAAAATGCCTTACAACTGGATCTCATGGAGGCATTTCCCCAACTCCTTTCTCTGCGCTAACTCCAGCTGTGTCAAGTTGACACAAAACTAGCCAGTAGAAACACCTTCTATCCCATAGATGGAAATCACCACCCATTGAGTCCCCTGGGTTCCACACCTATGCTCAACTAGAGACCAGGCTGTCTGTGTGCAGCCCACTGCCCCACATTCCCAAAGGTACACGTGATGATGCTTTGTGTCTATGTGGCTCTTGGAGTGGTGAGAGCTTCAAGAGGTGGGCCATCAAGGAAGGCGATTAGAGTGCTGGAACATCAGTCTGATGAATGCTGTCTCAGGGAACCAGTTAGTTCTTAGCACTTAATTTTCCTATAAGGTTGGATGGTTCTGTAGCAAGCTTGACTTTCTGGGCTAATGACTAAGTCTCTCTTTTCTATTTTTATGAGAGACTCACAGAAGCCACCATACAGCTTTTGGAGCTCTAAAGCTGTAAGTTAAATAACTTCCCTTTCCTCCCATCCCTGGCTTTTCAAATGAACTACCCTGCCTCAGTTATTCTTGTCCAGTGGTAAAGACATACTAAGGCATGTAGAGATAATATTTTGGATATTGTATTGATGCATTGCCTGTCAATTTAAAAGTCTATGGCTTAGTCAGAAAATAGGAAGTGAGGCTTCAGGAAGGCAGAAAGTATTCTGGGGTGGATCCTGGTATGGAATATTTACCTAGGAAGATGTGATGAGATGGACTAATGGTACTTGAGCACAGGTAAGCAGTCACGTGACAGAATGTAGAATATCATAAATGGATTATAGTGAGAGAAGAGACTAGCTATATGACCAAGGTATTTGTAAATATATTTTGAGTCTGAGTCTTATATCTGAGGTCATGTGGGTGCAGGACGAACCAGGCAGGCATAACTTTTACAAAGATACTACTTCCAAGGTAACACACTCGTTACATGATCCAATATGCCTTAGTAGTTACAGATTCAGTGCAGGTGTAAAGAGATAAAAGGAACTTATATTTGTAAACCTAGGAAAGCAGAAACACCAGAGAGAATATCACTTCCTTTTTCCTATCACCCCAAGTCCTGTGGTGGAGAACAGAACAGGATTGGATGTCCTTCTCTGCTTTTCCAGTTCCTTTAGGGAGGACAGGATGCTTTGCTATATGGTGCACAGCATCCCTGAGCCTGCATTTGGTTTCTGTCCATCCAGTTTCATCAGTCTTGCCGTCAGAAACTCCTGCCAAGTTCACAGTTAGGAACTCCTGCCAAACTCTGGCTTTAGATAAGTTGTTCTAATTTTCAGCATCACTGAGCTTTTCTGGACTTCTGAACTTCAAAGATATTTGTGTTAGAAGGCAGAGGCTAGTGTAACACCCTTTGTAGTGGAACCACCCAATGTTACCAGCTTTCACATTAAATGAATTTATGTCGTTTGGCACCATTAAAAAAACCCACATGGCCAACAAATACTGAGTGTTGAAATTGGAATTTTTGTACATGTTTAAATAAGATCCATATTTTCCTATTTCGTGATTAGCTTTCCTTTTATTATGAGATTGTCACAAATACCATGAAAACTCTTGAGGCAAAAAAGGAAAAAAGGAAAAATGAAGAAGAAGAAATGGAGATGTTTGTCAGTAGCACATCTGAAGTATCTGAAGTTGAGGAGAGTTCAGATGTCTTCTGTCTTGTAATTTCTGTTTTCTATATTTGTCCCCAAAGCACAATAGTTCTGTTAAGTGCTTTCTACTGTGCCAGACATTTTATCTGTGAGAAAAACCTGCTTTGGTTAATACTCTAAATCTGGTCACATTGTCAATTTGACAAGCTTAAGGATCACCTAAAAGACTTATCTATGTCTGTGGAGGTGTTTCTACAGAGTATTACCTGAGGGGGAAGGTACCCTAAATTACCATGCCATAGGCCTGGGTCCTAGGCTGACCAAACAAGCAGAAGGATGAGTATCAGTGTTCATCCCCTGCAGATGCCCTATGGCCAGCCACCGCAACTTCCCACCAGGACACCTGTGTTTCTTTTTTTCCTTTTTTTCAAAATTATTTTATTAGCTATTTTCTTCATTTACATTTCAAAATCTATCCTGAATGTCCCCTATACCCTCCCCCTGCCCTGCTCCCCTACCCACTCACTCCTACTTCTTGACCCTGGCGTTCCCCCGAATGGAGCATATAAAGTTTGCAAGACCAAGGGGCCTCTCTCCCCAATGATGGCTGACTAGACCATCTTCTACTATATATGCAGCTAGAGACATGAGCTCTGGGGGTACTGGTTAGTTTATATTGTTGTTCCACCCATAGGGTTGCAGACCCCTTCAGCTCCTTGGGTAATTTCTCTAGCTCCTCCATTGGACACCTGTGTTTCTTGTAGTCTGTGGTAAAATAAACCCTACTCTTCTTAAATTGCTTGGTCATAGTGGTGAAAGAAATGTAGAGCAACACTTGTTATCTGTGGTGGTTTGAATGACTCACTGAGTTGAACACTTGCTCTCCAGTTGGTGACAATGTTTGAAAAAGTTACAGAACCTTTAGGAGGTAGAGACTTGCTAGAGGAATTACCTCATTGAGGACAGACTTTGAGAGTTCTCACTTCATTTTCTGCCCTCTCTTTATTCTCCTTCTTTCTTACTGTGGATGAAATTGTGATCAGTGAGCTTCCTTTACTTGGTACATATTCAACGGCTGTTGCCATGCAACAGTATTGAGAATACAGCTCTGAACAAAGCAGAACACGCCTCCCTTTATCATGCTCTCTGGAACTCTCCAAGCATGCTCTCATGCCATGGACTTTGCACTTTCTATTCACTATTACTAGCAATACCTCTGGTATCCAGACTGGATTGCTCCCTGATTTCTTTACACCTCTGCATGGTTTGCTCCTTGTCTGACCTGTATAGAAGAGAAACCATACTTATACCCATGTCCCTTCCTCTGTTGGTTTACAGTCTATCCACTATGTGACAGGCTACATATTGAATTACTTGCTTTTTCTTTATCTGCATCTGTCTGATGGGCCTCTCTCTCTCTTAAGCACTATCACAGAATAGTCTGAACATTGGTAGAGAATAAAGGGTGGAATGAATTTTTAGATCCAGTATTGCATAGTATGTTAACAGAAAAACAGCATTTTATTTCCCTAAACTGATGCATTCTTCCTATGGACTGCTCAGATGTGCAAACTACACTGAATGGGCATCTTTCTCCTTCCAGAGAAATTTGTTACAATTGGTATTTATCCACAGCAGTGTAAGGAGAAGGACAACAGAAGCCCTACTTTGTGGTTCTACAAAACAAAAGCCTTCTCTGCGCCTCGCTTAGAGGAAAATATCCATGGGAGAAGGCTCTGGAGTCATCCTCACCAGACTCAGAGCTGCTTCATAGTCATGCAGTGATCTCATTTCTAATTTATTCCCTGAAAGGGACAGAGCATCAACTGCTGGCATATTTTAATTAAAAAAATACTGAAATTAAACCAACCTAATTTAAAGTTATATTCCATTAAAGGGACCATCACATGTCAGGCAGCATATACATTGATAAAATAATAGAAACTGGACAAAGTTTCAGAGTCATCACTATTGATGATGCTGTAAATTAACCAAACTTTGGCAGAGATTGTCACTTATTGTCACCCATTTTGTTCATGCTTTAGTGTGCTGCACTGTTTACAGATATTCTAGTCTTTTCCTTCCTCCATTTTCAAATTAAATAGAATTACAAGCTACTTCAACAAAATCAACTTCAGAAAATCTAATGGTTCATGCCAAGTTTTTTGTTTTTGATTTTTGTGGATCAAAAGCTACATAAAAGTAAAATTTCAGCCATTAACCAGAAAAAAAATTGGTGTGATTGACAACTTAATAGAATAATCATCAATTGATACTGTAGGCTTCATCTTGCCTTGGCATATTTTTTCTTCAGCCTAAGAGTTAGGAATGGGTTTTATAGTTGTCAAAAGTTGAAAAAAATTAAATGAACTTATTCATTTCTTATTATTAATTATTTTATTTATTTACATCCCAAATGCTGCCTCCCTCCTGGTTCCCTCTCATAGAATTCTCCCCACCCCTATTCCCCTTTCCTTTGCCTCTGAGAGGGTGCTCTATTTTTAAACCTTTAATTTTCTTAAGGAGGCCCACTTAGGACAGGTGAAAATTACCTGGCATTTATTCTTTAGCATCTGTGGGCAAGCTTCCTTGGTAAACAGCCTCCACTCTATGTTAATAGTCTACATGCTGTATTGCCTCTCTCTTAGCCTCTCTCTCTTATTCTTCCACTTAACCCAAGTTAGGGTCACGTGAGAATGGATTTCCCAGAGTACATTTGCCTATAGGCATTATCTATGGGGGGGTTGTCTTGGTTGTTTATCATGTTGGAAGGCCCAGCCTATTGCCAGCAACATTGTATCCAGAAAGGCCCTATGTTGTGGTAATTTCTTACCCCCCAATAAGCCTGTATAAAAGCACACAATACCAGTTATTACATTTATAAGCTATATACCTAGATTGGGCAGACCTATCACTACACTAATTTATTCCCTTGCTCCTTATGGCTTCTCTAGGCCATGTGGTTGTGCTCCATCTTCCTCTGTCTCCTCTTCCTCCATTTCTCTCTCCCCTCCCCTCTCTGAGTCCTCCAGTCCCACCTTTCCCTTCCACTGCCCAGTCCTTGGCTCTAGCCTTTATCTGACCAGTCAGAGTGGGGAGAAGGTTCAGTGAGATCCCCTGAGGATGGGATCCAGCCTTCATCGGGGCAACCCCTCTTGAGGAAGCAGAATTGGCATCAAAATACAAACAGCACCAGGGAACCCCCAAATATTCCCCCCCCTTTTGTCCAATTAAAATGCTCTTTTCTCTCAGAAATAGATTGAGCACATTCCTCACAATTATTCAAATGGTCAAATATACACTTAACATCCAGTCTATCATACTTGTCAATTTAGATAAAGCACTTTACCATCTATCCTAACTTAAAGATTTACAATTCTATACCTGGATTACATTGTGATTTAGTTTGCATTACTCTCTGAAAACCATCCTTTCAAGTTTATTTCATAGCTCTCAATGATAAACAACTTAAGTTTACTTATGAGACTATCAGTAGTCTTCAACTCTGTCAGAAATCAGAGAACTAATTAAATATTACCTGAGTGTATAAGAAACATATATAGTATATAGAAGCATAGATAGATAGATAGATAGATAGATAGATAGATAGATAGATAGATAGATAGATGGATAAATAGATAGATAGATAGTTATAGATATATAGTATATAGAAGCACACATTATAGCTTCTAAAACTTAAAGTCTGTAGAGACATCTGACTACCTGGACATTCCCCTAATGTCTTATAATATTTGAGCATCTGCCTTCAGCCTTTTGGCCCAGAGACATCAGGCAGACTCAGCAATGAAGTGGAAATGTAAAGGATTAGCTTAGCAGTCCACTATAACACATTTGTTTGTCCTTTTGGACAGTATTTTGTCTGCAAATGATATAGCCAATTTCTGCTAAGTGGTTACCTTGGTACAATAAGCAACCTCTCCTGGAGGTAAAGATGCTCAATTCTTCTTTGAACCATGAAGAGGAAATTGTCAGGAGCCAACATGTCTCATGGTCAAATGATTCTTAATAATGAAATAATATTAAATGTCACATTCTGTATATTTCTGATGTTTTTGAAGACTATCTATCTATGTAAAGTGTATCTGAACTGTTAAACCTTAGCTACTATAGCCATTTCTATTTGAGTAAATTTAAAACACTTTATTATATTTGAATCAGAACCTAACAAACATAAACATGAGTTTGCTATCTGCCCCTTAACTTGTGTTACTGACCAATCTAAAAAGTTTGTAATAGCAGCTATTATAAGGACTGGGTCAAAGCCTTGTATTCTTTTTTTTTAATTTTTATTTTTTAATTATTATTTTCTTTATTTACATTTCAAATGTTATCCTGAAAGTTTCCTATACCCCTTCCCCCCCCCCCACTTCTGCTCCCCTACCCACCCACTCCCACTACTTGGCCCAGGCCTTGCCTTGTGCTGGGTCATATAAAGTTTGCAAGACCAAGGGGCCTCT